>NC_073722.1:126439522-126739522 GCF_023634155.1 Falco peregrinus
TCACCCTGCATCCCCCCGCCCCGCTGCAGCAGATGACGGTGGCTTTGAGAGCGGTGCCTACAACAATTCGGCCATCCGGACACCCAACCTGGACGCACTGGCCCGACGCAGCGTGGTCTTCCAGAACGCCTTCACTTCCGTCAGCAGCTGCTCGCCCAGCCGCGCCAGCATCCTGACCGGCCTACCCCAGGTAGGGGCACCCCCATGCATCAGGGTGGGGGCTGCCAGTCCACGGGAGTGACTGGGGACGACCATTCTTACGGCACAGTCACAGGACTTGGCTATCCTCCCATGCCCCTCACCCACCCTCTTCCCAGCCCCCTGGGACCCCCTTCCCATGCACGCACCTGCGTGGCTGGACTTGTTTTGGGGCCAGGCTGGCAGGCAGTGTCCAGCTGGGATGTCTCCCTCCACCTGCAGCACCAGAACGGGATGTACGGGCTGCACCAGGACATGCACCACTTCAACTCCTTCAACAGCGTGCGGAGCCTGCCCCAGCTGCTCAGCCAAGCACGTGTCCGGACAGGTAGGGAGCCCAGGGCGGGTGACACGGGCAGGGAACCCCCCTCTGTGCACCGAACCCCATCAGGTGAGAGAGCTTTTCGGCCAACGTGCCTGTGAGCTGGAGAGCAGCAACTGCACTCGTGCTCTGTGCTGACACCTGGGTTTCACTTTGCTTCCTCCCACCGCTGCACCTCTGCCTTCCTCCTTACACCTCACTTTCACTTCTGTTCCTCATCCTGCCCCTTCCTGGTTCCCAGGTCCACACAAGGCTCATGCCTGACCCAGACTTCCACCCAGGCCGCTCAGCTGCTCTAGCACTTACCCACAACCTGAGGCAGCGTGGTCCCCGGGTGGGTCCCATCTTCTGGCCAGATGTGGAAGTGCCTCTGCAACCAGCAGAAATGACTGGAGAGGCCAGCAGCATCTTCCACTCTCACCAGTGTTTGCTGAGCGCAGCCCGTGCTGGAGCAGATGAGCTGCATCAGCTCCCAGGGTGGAGAGCAGCAGCCAGTGTCCTGCCCCTGCGCCCCACTGCTCGTGGCACACCGCGTGTCTGCATTCTTGCAGGGATAATTGGGAAGAAGCACGTTGGGCCCGAGACTGTCTACCCCTTTGACTTCGCCTACACAGAGGAGAACAGTTCAGTCTTGCAGGTTGGGAGAAACATCACTCGAATCAAAGCGCTCGTCCGGCAGTTCCTGCAGAGCCAGGATGGGAGGTGAGATGGACCCTACATCCCTGGGGAAGGCTGTGAGGGGGCACAGGAGAGGAGATGGAAATGGGCTTCACTGAAGATGTGTTTCCATGTCCCAGTGAGTCACAAGTAGGAAGGGACACCTTGTGTCTGGGTCACCCCATATCCAGAAGCCCAGATTAGGTGGGAGTCCTCCTGCCCACCCCAACTCACCCCGGCCCAGCCCAGGAAAGGTCTGGGGGAGTGTGGGCAGCCCTTTGCTACACCACCTCCACCCTTCCATCTCTAGGCCCTTCTTCCTCTACGTTGCCTTCCATGACCCCCATCGCTGTGGGCACTCCCAGCCCCAATACGGAGCCTTCTGTGAGAAATTCGGCAATGGAGAGACTGGCATGGGCTGGATCCCCGACTGGAAGCCACAGCTTTACCGCCCAGAGCAAGTGCAGGTGGGAGCCTGTGGGGCCACACGGGGCTATATGGGACTATATGGGGCTGCGCAGGGCCATATGGGGGCTGCATGTGACAGCAGCCTCCGACGGAGCCAGGGCAGCTGCGGGCTGGCCCCCGCCTTGGTCACTGCCATCAGCACTGTGAGCAAGAGCTGGCGAAGGCCACCACGGTGTACCCATGACCTCCTTCCCCGTGGCAGCCACATGCCACTTTTCCTTTCTCCGTTCAGGTCCCTCACTTTGTTCCAGACACGCCGGCGGCCCGGGCGGACCTGGCAGCCCAGTACACAACCATCGGGCGCATGGACCAAGGTAGGACCTGCGGGGACCAGGCTTGTGCTGGTGAGCGCTGCGGTCCCTCATGTCCCGCGCCTCAGCTCTGCCCCTCCATCCACAGGGATCGGGTTGGTCCTGGAGGAGCTGCGCCGTGCTGGCTTCCACAACAGCACACTGGTGATCTACACCTCCGACAATGGCATCCCCTTCCCCAGCGGCAGGACCAACCTCTACCGGTCGGGCACCGCCGAGCCCCTGCTGATCTCCTCCCCTGAGCACACCAAGCGCTGGGGGCAGGTCAGCCAGGCCTTTGCCACCCTCCTGGGTAAGAGCCTGTGGCCCCGGCAGGGAACAGAGACATGCAGAGCTGTACCGGGGGGTGTGAGCTGGCACCCACCCTCCCCACACCGAAACGCAGGGTCCTGTCCCAGGGGACAGCCTGCAGCCCTCGGCACTGGCACGGCCAGCCTGGGAAAGGAGAGGAGGGACGACAGAACAGTAGGGTCCCCTGCAGCAATGTCATCCCAGGGCTCAGCTCTGCAGCTTGTCCCAGGACCACCCGCAGCCCATGTGGCAGCAGACCCCAGAGACCTTTCTGCCCCTCTCCAGGGTTGAGCTCCCTCCCATGGGCCCCAGCCCTTCATCTCATCCTTCTCCTCCCCTCCAGATCTGACGCCAACCATTCTGGACTGGTTCTCCATCCCCTACCCTTCTTACAGCATCTTTGGCACGAAGCGGGTGCAGCTTACTGGAAAGTCTCTGCTGCCAGCGCTGGAGTCGGAGCAGCCCTGGGCCACCACCTTCAGCAGCCAGAGCCACCATGAGGTGACCATGTACTACCCCATGCGAGCCATCCAGCACCAACAGTTCCACCTCATTCACAACCTCAACTACAAGATGCCCTTTCCCATCGATCAGGACTTCTACGTCTCGCCCACCTTCCAAGACCTGCTCAACCGCAGCAGGGCCGGGCAGCCAACCCACTGGAACAAGACCCTGCACCAGTACTACTACAGAGACCGTTGGGAGCTCTTCGATTGCAGCCAGGACCCCTCCGAGAGCCAGAACCTGGCCCCCGACCCCCGCTATGCCGCCATCTTCCAGCTGCTTCGTGCGCAGCTCTTGAAGTGGCAGTGGGACACAAGCGACCCCTGGGTGTGCGCCCCCGATGCCGTCCTGGAAAAGAAACTGAGCCCCCAGTGCCGGCCGCTGCACAACGAGCTGTGAACATCACCTCTGCCCGGTAGCCCCCCTGCCATGGGCCAGCTGCACGCTGCCCTGGGGCACGAGGGGGTGGGGGCAAGATCCTGGCTGGGCTGGTCCCAAATCCCTGGGTGACACCCCGAGGCTCTGCTCTCTGTACCACAAACACCGCTTGGCCCCGGAGCACTCAGGGATCCTCATGCCTTTATTTTTGGCCAGAGGAGCCATAGGGCCAGGCTGCTCCTCAATAAAGCCTCAGGAGGAAAGGTCTGTTTTTACCTGGGGCTGAGCACATCCCTGCCAGCTCCCGGTGCTGCTGCAGCTCCTGGTGCCACAGCTCAACCACAGACATGTGGTGGGGGCCAGGGCTGGGGCCCCCGGCAGGCAGCAGTCCCCAGGCTTGGAGCCAGCAGGATGGATGGGCCAAGGGGCTCTGCAACCTGGCCAGAGCTGCGGGAACAGCTGGGGGTCCCTCACCGCTCTGGGAAATGGGGTGAAGCCTGAGAGGATCCCGCTGGAGGCCCTCAGGCAGGGATAGAGCCGGGGTGGGGGGGGGTGGGGGGGTGGGGGGGTGGTGGTCCCAGCCGGGGGGAGAGGGCTAGGCCAGGGCTCAGCAGCACTCTCAGGACAGGCAGTGGCAGAAAGGGGCACGGACATGGCCTAGGGCTGCTCCCAGCAAACAGCAACTTCATTCACAGCGCTGCTCCCTTGCGCCCTGCATGGATCCCCCTCCCCAAAAGCACAGCCAGGAGACTCCCTGCGGTCCCTCCACAGGTTACCAGTCCAGCATGTTAATAGGTTTGCTGTCTCACAAGGCACTGAGGTCTTTTTTACCCTGTTCTGAAGAAGACGAGGGTTTCCCTGTCCCCAGGAGTTGTGCAAGCCCCCTCGATGCGAGTCCAGTGCACACATCTCCAGCTAACTCACATTAGCCAGAAGGGAAGCCACAGCCCAGGAGCCGCATCCCGTGGGAAGAGCAGCAGCAGCTCCGGGTTTGCGAAAGACGGGATGGATTCGGCCCCAGCGCCAAAGGGAGCAGCACTGCCTCTCCCCGCCGAGTGGCACAGGTCCAGCATCAGCTCAGAACCAAGTGATCACAAACTGCTCCCACATCGGCAGCGACACAGGCACTTTCAGCACCTGAAGGGGAGAAGGAAGGGTCAGCACAGCGAGAACCAGCCAGGATGGAGCCCAGGGGGTGTCAGAGCTGAGAGGGGTGTCCTGCCCCACTGGAGTGCAGTGCAGAGCCACAGCCCAGCATGGCCCTGGTCCCGCAGAGCCCCCCGGGAAGGGTGACCAGGGGTAGACAGTCCCAGGAGCTGAGCTGTGTCACTGCTCCTCACAGAGCTCCAGCCCCATCACCACGCATCCTTCCCATCCTCCATCTCCCCATCCTTGCCCTCTTGCATGGCCTAATCCTGCCCCAGCCCCCAAGCTGTGACCCAGCCCATGCTGGGCAGCCCTGGATGCTCTTTGGTGTCTATAAAGCAGGTACTGGAGCCAAACCCTGCCAACCCCTCAGCTGAGCCATGGGTCCCTTCCCAGCCACCAGCCAGCAGGTCCCCCCTGCCGCCACCCCCTCCCACGGGGGAACAAGCACTCACCTGAGTGTCGCTGCGGTAGGAGAAGTCGCTCACGAGGACACCATTGGCCAGGACTTGCCGGGGAGGGCTGGTGACGCCCAGCACGGTCACAGCCTCCAGCAGGACCCCATCGAGGTGGGCACTCGCCTGCAGGAGCTGGCTGAGCACAGTGCCCTGCGGTGACAGCGGAACCGTCACCCTGCGCTCCCGGGGCCCCACCACCCGACATGCACCCAGGGCTTCTTGACATGCGCTGCCCGTCTGCAGAGCACCAAGGCCAGGGATATGGGTGCTCTGCCATCACTGGAGAGTGGCAAAGCCATTTATCAGAGGGATGGGGCTGGAAAGCATCCACTGCTGCACACTTCTTGCACTGCGGGTGCACGAAGAGAGCAGCCAGGTCCCTGGCACAGCCTCTCCCGCTCCTAAGGGGGCTCCTCAGGGGTTACAGTCCACAGGGGACCCCACCAGCACACAGTGCTTCAGCCATTCAGTCAGGCACTTCTGGCACAACACAGCTTGGCTGCAGCAGGGCATGGTGCTGCCCATGACCGCACATGCCCCAGGGGCACCAGGACCTGTGCATGGCAGCAAGCACCCATGCCTGGATGCCCCCCGCCAGCCCCCATCACTCACGTGTGTGGCCAGGAAGAGGATCTCAGTGTAGTCCCCCCTCTCAAAGGTCTGCCAGCTCTCCCCATCGTCCCAGAACAGGTCTCCCCTGGCAAAGCCATCCAGGGTCAGTGCCACGACCAAGGCCATCCCTTTCTTGCGGGACTCAGTGGTGCTGAATGCAGGTTCCTGGGGTGCAGGATCAGGCTTAGCTCCGAGCACTGCCAAAGCCGCTTTCCCCCAGCCCAGCTGGACACTCACACCTTGTCTGGCAGCACCCAGTCCACCCGTGACCATGCTCTGCCATCATGCTGGCAAGGGCTGACCAGGCAGGTCACCGTGGTGTCACCGCAGCACAGAGGGGACTCACCTGCAAGGGCAGGATGTGTCCTGCACGGACATGGACATTAATGGTGTCCAGGGGAGCTGGCAGGAGGATCCACTGCCCCTTGCTGTGGATGGTGGAGTCCTAAATAACATCAAAAAGAGGAAAGAACAGGTGCAGGGTGCTGCATGCCCAAGGGGGTGCCAGCCCAGTGCTGTGGCCTTCGAACAGCCACAAGCAAAGGCAGGTGAGGCACAAGCCCTGAACACAGCCCTGGGGGCACGGGAACACATGTGGGACCCCGCAGCAAAGCCCTCGTGCAGCCACTTGAGACCCCGTGGTGCAGCAGGGAGCACACACCCCTGCGAGGCTGTACCACGTCCCCGCTGGGAAGTAGCCGCTGACTTTGGTCTTTCCTGGCTCCAGCACGGGTGTGATGAGCAGGCCCCCCCCCCACATGAGCTGGCGGTCCACGGCCCAGGTGTTGGGGTCCTTGGGGAACCTGGGGAAGGAAGGGAAGGGCAGCGCAGTGGCAGGACACCCTGTGTCCACCTCCCGCTGCGCCCAGCAGGCACCGGCACCCATCGGCCCTGGCCGGGCTGGCACTCACTCGAGGAAGAGGGGCCGCGCCACCGTCTCCCCAGCAGAGTGAGCCCGGTGGAAGCGGGTGTAGAGGAAGGGCAGGAGGGAGTAGCGGAGACGGAGAGCGTTCCTCATGGCAGCCTGGGCAGCCGGGCTGAAGGTGTACGGCTCCTGTGGCTGCAGGGGAGAGGCTGAAGTGGGATGCTCAGACCATGCAGGGAGGAACGGTGGGCACCTCTCAGGGATGCGGGATGGACTCCCCCCCAGCATGAGCCCAGCACTGGTGGCACGCAGCCCTGCAGCTGCACCAGCCACCCTCCCACGCAGGCAGGGCAGCCCCTCGCATGACCCCAGAGCACCCACCCCTGCCCCGTCCACCCAGCCGCCCCCTGCCCCCTGCCCAGCAGCGTGAGGGCTCCCGGTGCTCACCCGGGTACCATGGTCATTGTGATTCCTCATGAAGGGGTAGAAGGCGCCCAGCTGGGTCCAGCGCACGCACAGCTCCTCGGATGTGTTGCCCACAAAGCCGCAGATGTCAGCACCCACCAGTGGCACCCCAAAGAGGTTGAAGAGCAGCACCTCTGTGAAGGCGGTGCAGAGGGCATGGGGGCTCTGGATGCCGGGCAGGGGGAGCCCATGGAGAAGCCCCGAGCCCTGGGGGAAGTGGGCAAGACCCAGCCCCAGTGCCCCACAGCCTACCTGGTATGGAGTAGTAGAGCTGCTCCCAGTTGCTGCTGACGTCCCCTGTCCAGTGCCCTGCGTAGTGCCCATGCCCAGCAAATGTCGAGCGTGAGATGACAAAGGGGCGCTTGCCCCTGACCCTCAGCAGCGCACTGTGGGCAGGATGGGGTCTGCTCAGCACCACTCGGCTGGGGAAGGAGCTCAGCAGCTCCTGGCAGCAGCGCGGAGCTGGCACGTGCCATGGGAGATGCCCCGCACCAACTTGCCCATGGAGGTGACATGGGGAGGGTGCTCAGGACACGAGCCCCCCGCCCAGGACCCAGCACGGCCGCACTGCACCAGCTCCAGCACCAGGCTGGCAGCAGCAAGGCAGCACACTGTGTTACAAACCAAACCCTCGCCCACCCACCAAATGCCCTTCCCCATGCCCAAAGTGCCCATGCCACCCAGCTCTGGCACTCCTCCGGAACAGCAGGAGCTGCGGCACGAGCCCCAGGCTTACTCGTGGGAGGCGATGGCCTCAGTCAGCCCGTAGAGGCTGTGCAGGTTGTAGTGGGAGGACAGGTACTGCTGGCTGGAGGCACAGATGGTGCCGGCTTGCAGGCGTCCCCCGAACACGCCTGCACGGGAGAGGCAGTGGTGGGGGAGAGCTTGGAGCCTGCTGGGCTGGGATCGGAGCATCCCCCGGGCTCCTCCTGGGGCTCCCCACACCCCGGGCAGGGCTGGTACCCACTCCCCGTACCTGGCACGTAGGGTGGCTGCTCCAGGCTGTTGTTGGGGCAGCCATCCTGGGAGCCTTCCACGAAGTTTGACGGCTCGTTCATGTCCTGGGAAGGGAAGGGAAGGGAAGGGAAGGGAAGGGAAGGGAAGGGAAGGGAAGGGAAGGGAAGGGAAGGGAAGGGAAGGGAAGGGAAGGGAAGGGAAGGGAAGGGAAGGGAAGGGAAGGGAAGGGAAGGGAAGGGAAGGGAAGGGAAGGGAAGGGAAGGGAAGGGAAGGGAAGGGAAGGGAAGGGAAGGGAAGGGAAGGGAAGGGAAGGGAAGGGAAGGGAAGGGAAGGGAAGGGAAGGGAAGGGAAGGGAAGGGAAGGGAAGGGAAGGGAAGGGAAGGGAAGGGAAGGGAAGGGAAGGGAAGGGAAGGGAAGGGAAGGGAAGGGAAGGGAAGGGAAGGGAAGGGAAGGGAAGGGAAGGGAAGGGAAGGGAAGGGAAGGGAAGGGAAGGGAAGGGAAGGGAAGGGAAGGGAAGGGAAGGGAAGGGAAGGGAAGGGAAGGGAAGGGAAGGGAAGGGAAGGGAAGGGAAGGGAAGGGAAGGGAAGGGAAGGGAAGGGAAGGGAAGGGAAGGGAAGGGAAGGGAAGGGAAGGGAAGGGAAGGGAAGGGAAGGGAAGGGAAGGGAAGGGAAGGGAAGGGAAGGGAAGGGAAGGGAAGGGAAGGGAAGGGAAAGGATGGGACGCCCTCACTGCTGCACCCGGGCCCAGTAGAGGTGCAGGGCAGGAACTGGGGAGCCGCAGCCGGCAGCTCCGCCAGGACCACTCACAATCCACATGCCATCGAAGGGCACTTGGTTGTGGAAGTCCTTCACCATATCGTGCCACCACTCGTGAGTCTCTGGGTTGGTAAAATCTGGGAAGGCCGTCGGGCCCGGCCAGACCTGTGGGAGGGAGGCAGTGATGGGCAAAGCCCTGCTGTATCCCACAGCCCCCACACGTCACCCCACTTTCTACCACAGCCATGCCCTGAGCATTTCCCTCCAGGTCTGTGGGTCCTGCTCCCACAGCCCTGCTCACGCCCCCTCCCACGGGAACCAGGGCTGCTCCCCACACGCACCTTCCCAATCAGGGGCTGCCCCGTGGCATTTTGGATGAACACCCCTCGCTTCAGTCCCTCGTCGTAGGGCTTGTAGGTGCCAGGAGGCCCCGAGCTGCTGATCCCAGGATCCTGGTGGGACACAAAGCAGGGGCTTCACCAGCGAGGGCAGGGAATGGCCTCCCCCGCCTTCCTCGGAGGAAGCTCCATCACCCCCCTTGGGGGCAGCCAGAAACCCTGGTGCCAGCCCACCTGTGCGGGAGCCCCGGCACCGCCAGGGGTGTCACTCACCACGATCATGATGTACCTCAGCCCACGACGGTGGAAGTCCCGCACCATCTCCGGGTAGTCCTTAAAGCTTTTCTTGTTGAAGGTGAAATCCCTCTTGGCATCCATGTAATCCATGTCATTCCACTGCACGTCCTGTGGGTGGTGGCACCGGTGCTTGGGGAGGAGCAGGGACCCCGCACCCTGCTGCAGGACCCCCGCCCCAGGGGGGGTCCCCATCAGCCCCCCATCACCACTTTTGGGCAGAGGCTCCAGGGAGCAGCCGAGACCCACCAGGGGAAAGCGGGCTGCTGTCATGTTGTCCACGACCTGCCGGGTGATGTCGGTGGAGGAGTAGCCCCAGCGGCAGAGGTGGAAGCCCAAGCCCCAGTATGGGGGCATGAAGGGAAACCCTGGAAGGAGGAGGGTGGGTGCTGGCCAGGGGGGCACAAGGACAGCCCAGCATCACACTCCCCCACAGCCACGCTCCCACCACACCGTCCTCGCTGCACCACTTGCAGCATGGCAGCACAGCCATCCTGGGGGCAGCCGTGCCTCAGCCCTACCAACAACATCCAAGTACTGCCGCACCACGCTCTTGGGGTCGGGGCCCAGGAAGACATAGAAGTCCAGGATCCCGCCTGTCGTGCGCCAGGTCAGGGCCGGGCTGGGCTGCAGCAGCACATCTGGGAAGCAAAAGCGCTGGAAGAACAAGCTGAGGATGGGAAGGGGGGCCAAGCCTGCACCCAGCACCTTTGTGGGACTCACCCATCGCATTGCTGTTCAGCAGAAAGACACCGTGGGCCAAACCACCGTCCTCCATCCCCAGGTAGAAAGGGTGGGAGCCATAGAGGTTGACCTGGGCCTGCAGCAGAGCACAACATGGTGCCAGCGAGACTCTGCCAGAGACCCAGTGCAGCACCCACCCCCCGCCTCCAGCCAGGAGCACCGTCACGGCTTGGGGTGCAAACCTAGGGCTCGCAGCCCCGAACACCCCCACACCACACAGCTCTGCCCTGAGCAACAGCCCTGGACTGCCCGGGGGCAAGCGGCTCCCAAGGAGCACAGAGCCCCAGGGGGTACAAAGCCTGACCTGGGGAAGGTCACCTATAGACCACAGGTTTGCCTGGGGCTGAGGCCAGGTCCCAGCACTCAGCTGGCACAGCCACCCCTCCCCAGCCCCGGACAAGATCTAAGAGGCCACAGGGCCACCCCCACAAGCATAGATGAGCCATCTCCCTCTCCCTCAGCCCTGCTCCTTACCGTGGGCGCCATGTCCCGATTCCAGAGGGTGACCCTGGTCCACGCCGTGTCAAGGACCAGCGGCGTCAGGTGCTCCCCCAGCCCAGAAATGAAATGGGAGGGCAAGGAGGTGGAGATCTGCAGAAACTGGTCTGCGAAGAAGAGTGGTGCGACGGTGGTGTTGACCCTGATGGAGAGAAGGGGAGGCTCTGGCAAACAGCAGCCGGGGAGGAGGGAGGCACCAAGCTGGAGGACCACCAGCTCTGGGGAGGGACATGGATAACAAAATGTGAAACAAAACCAAGTTTCAGCCGAGTGCTGGGATTCCCGCATCCCTTCTCAGCCACTGAACTGCAGAGGGGGTCAAAGCAAAGCCCCCACAGCCACTGCCTGCCAACCTGCTGCTGTCACCAGCATCCCCAGCGCCATCCCTGCTCCCAGCCCCGGCGCCGCTGGGGCTGGTGCCAGGTCCCGCTTCCAGACCAAATCCCTTCGGGAAGGGAAGGGGAGCCTTCCCTCAGCTCAAGACAGGATGGGCACTCACAGGACCTGCCCGCCATGCTGCCGGTAGACGACAAGGCCGAAGGGATCCTGGTTGACCTGCACCCCGTAGAGCGTGGTGGCAGCGCGGGCCGCCCACCCGCGGCGCGGCCAGGGGCACCTCATAGCGTGGCCTGGCCGGGTCCCGCAGCTGCAGGGGCAGAGAGGGGGGGTCAGCTGGGTGCAGGCTGGTGGGGGGGGAGGGGGTGGGCGGGTCAGGGAGCTGGGGGCCCAGGTCCAGGGGTACCAGGTCCAGAGGGAATGGGGTGGGGGGGAACCAGGGCTGGGGGTCTGGAGGACTGGGGGGCCAGGGCTGGGGGGCTGGCGGCCCCTCTCTGAGAGAGCAGGGGAACCAGGGCTGGGGGAACGGGGCCGGGGGTCCAGGGGCCTGGGGGGCCAGTTCTGGGGAGCTGACGGTCCCGGTCTGAAAGACCAGGGCACCGGGTCTGGGGGTCTGGGGCCAGGGAGCTGAGGAACCGCGGGGACCGGGTCTGGGGGGACCGGGACCGGGGTCCAGGTCCGGGGCGCACCGTGATGCGCAGACGGGTGGGGGTCTCCAGCCCCACGTCCAGCCGCAGGCTGCCCACGTCCCCCGGCAGGAAGCTGGCGACGACGCGGCGGAGCCGGGCCGTGTAGCCGCCCGCCGTCACCGTCAGGTTCTCCGCCCGGTAGCTGCGGTACCCGCGGGGGAAGAAGCACCAGGGCGGGCCGGGGCCGGCGGGCGCATAGCAGCAGCCCCGCGCCTCGCAGCCCTCCCGCGCCAGCAGCCGCTCGGGGCCGCAGTCGAAGCGGCCGTCCGGGGGCACATCGCAGGCGGCGGCTGCGGGGCCTCCCGCCGCAGCGGGGACCGGCAGCGCCAGCAGCGCCAGCAGCGCAGCCGCCCGCGGCCCCGCCATGGCCCCGACTCCCAGCAGGCGCCGCGGGCCCGGCCCACGTCACGGCGCCGGCTGCGGGGCAGCCCCAGCCCCGAGCGAGCGCCCGCCCCTTCCCGGGGCCGCCCCTTCCCGGGGCCGCCCCCGCCCCGCCGCGGCCCCCGGCACGGCCACCCCCGCCCCGGGCCGGGCCCGCTGCCACCTGCGGACACGGGCTGCGGGCCGGTGCGTGCGCGTGTACCGGTGTGCACACGTGTACCGGAGCGTGTGCGTGTACCTGTACATATATATGTAGTGTGTGTGTTATGTATGTATGTATAGTGCATGTCTGTGTTATATAGCATGTATATAGAGAGTGTGTCTCATATGTATGTGTAGAGCATGTATGTTTTATATATATAGTGCATAACAGTGTTTTTTATATACACAGTGTATTATATATACAGTGTGTTTACATATATATTGTGTATATAATAGATATAGTATATGTAACATATAGTGGGATATATTATATATAGATTTTTATCTATTAATATCCATTACAGCTATATAATTTATATGTTAAAATATTCACATTATAAATATATTTATGTATTTATGTGATATATAAAATATGTTCATGTGATATATATAAAATACATTTGTGTGATAAATATATATAAAATACATTTGTATGGTAAATATTATACTCTACACGTTTATTTTTTTATGTTTATTTACCAAGCCTGCAGCCCCAGAGCAAGTGCAGGCGGGTGTCTGTGTCTTGTCAGGCTTCCTGGGGGCCCAGCCGGGATTCCAAGCAGTGAGCGAGCCACTGGAGCGCCCCGTGGTGCTGAGGATGTTCCTGCTGGACCTGGTGGACGATGGCACGGATCGTCTGGAGCCGGGCCTGCAGCTGCCGCTGCTTGTCTCTCAGGGCTTGCTCAGTGCGGCACAGGGGCACGTACTTCCCTTCCTTCAGCGCCTGCAGATGCTTCTGGCGCGTCTGTAAGGCCACAAGCTCCAAAAGGTTCTGAGGAGAGCAACAACGGGAATTGGTTTGGCAGCAGACTGCACACAGAAAAGGACTAAGTACCTGTGACACAAATCACATTGATTTCTAACTGTCACACTGTGGAACAGAAGGGCTTCTTAAGGACAGTGCTATGACGTCCCCATAACGACAGCCAAACAGCATCCCCATCTGAGCTCACAGAACTCTGCACATCAAAGAAACACCCGCACATACAGGGCAACCCTTGCCAGGGCAGAGTTTCACCGACTTCAAAACTTCCCCAGGGGTCATTCAAGACCCTGAGCTGGCTCTCAAACTTGTAACATACGTAGGAGTAGCCAGCTCGCGCTCACAAAAGATAGTTGTTAGTAGATATTTTCAAGATACAATGTCCTTCAGGCTGATGTTCCTAGGTGAATGCTGCCTCACGCAAGTGCAGCTGCAGAATCAATTTAGGGCCACTATGAGCCCTCAAAATGTGCTCAGTAAACATAAAGTGTTTCTAAAATTACATGCCAAGCATGCCCGGTTCAGGACGGTGGCAACACAGAGACAGGGAGCTGGCAACAGAAGAAAGCAGCAGGTTCCATGTTCCATTTGGCTCGTGTGCTGCAAGGAAGCGGATGCGCTTACCCATCGTTTCTTGTTCCGAAGACATTCTGCATCTGAATCAAGGCCATGGCACTCTGCCTGCAGCCTGCACAGTTCTTGCTGCTTTTCTGAGAAGGCGGCACTAAGGGACGCTTGGGTGCTCTCCAGCTCCAGGATGGTTTCACTGCAGCCTTGAGCATTCTAGTAAATGGAAGAAAAGGAAATGGCAGATTCTGGATCTTCAGTTCAGCTGCATTCCCAGCCATACTCCCAGGATTCTTTTTTTTTAAAAAAAAAACGAATTTCCAAAACCTATCCCCTGTGTGGTACTGTACCTGTGCAGGCACAGTGTCTGTGTACCGACATCGCACACTAATTGCTCACCGGTGCTAATTACAAGGCAAATACAGGTTATGTGAATTCTTGCAGCCCTGCTTTACTTGCTCACCTTCTGGGTTTCACTGATCTTCTTTTTCAGCTCCTGTTTCTTGCGGTGGAAGTCGCTCTTCACGATACGTTTCTTATCTGTTTTGTTCTGACCCTCTCCACGAATCACTATCGCCTCTCTACGAGAAACAGATGCCTCCATATCACGAATCATCTTCTCCTGCTGCTTCATCAGCTGGCCATAGCGAACCTGCCATTTGTCAAGATACAAAATAGGCTGAAAATGTTTACAAGTGGTACCTAACTGAAATCTGTGTGGTACGTTCCATCAACATGAACCAGAAACATGTGACATGTGAGCACTGGCAAGCCAAACTAGCTCCAAATCCAAACCTAGTTTGCCCTGTGCAGATCTGAAAGCCAGAGGGCTGGAGTATCAACTCATCTAAAATAATTTTCAAAATGTTTCACTGGAACTCGTTAGCAATAGCAAAAGCAGAAGAGCAAAAGCATCCTGAGAATGAAAATGAAGAGTTGCTTTGCCAGAAGATAGAAAGACTTCCCTAACCATTTATTAAGATGATGCAATATTTAGCAATTAACGTTTCTTTGCTTATAAATTGGGGTCATAGAACAAGGTGGCAGACATACTACATTTTAAATAGGTTTCTCAGGTGTATCTAGATGCTGCTGCAGCCTATTACACAGCATGTACATGGAACACAAAGTGCATGCGTGCTGGATGTATTTCATTCAATCTAGCTGCAGGGTGGTAAGATTTCCAATACTGCTATGGCCTCAAAGATACTACTTCTCCAGCCTGTTTCTCATCTCCTGCCTCACATTTCAGCAACTCCAAATCTGAATAAATTGTGTGCAGCTCCTCAGTCCTCTTTCCCAGTGCCTTACTTGCATTCTGTGAATCTCTCTTCTCATGGCTGGCATTTCGCCTTGCCCTGTCTCAGAATCCACCACTGCACGCATCTCTCTTGTCAGCTGGATCTTTTTCTCCCATAGCTTGATTTGATGCCTTCAATGACAGAAAGGGAAAGCAATGTCTTTGTAAACAACAGAAAGGATGCTCTGTACATCAGTGGCAGCACACTCCCAAGATCAACTCTGAACACAGAGCTGAATGGTTTGGCAGCAACGAAAGATTTGCAAACGGGACATGTAAAAGGGCAGCAACAGAGCAGCATGAAATCGGGCAGGAAGCTCGGCAATTTAGAAAATGGCATGATGACTGTAAATACAGGCATGCCTAGACTGACAGGGGGCTGATGGACCCCAATTAATTGCCCAGTGTGGCCCACTGGCTCTGAGTTCCTGGCAGAAGAGATAGCATGCAGATCTTGGCAACACCCAGCATAAGCAAGCATGCTGGGATTGTTAAAGCCAAAATCCTCTCGGCTCTTGCTCATTCCAGGGACAGCTAAAGCCGCTTTCAGTTTCTGCATTTCAAAAATTCATTAAACTCATCTTCTCCAAGGACAGAAGCACATCTGCTGGTGCTGGTTCAGTCTGATGACTGGAGAAGAAAGGCAACATGGACACATAATATTAAAGTTCAAAGACTGTGGCACAAAGCAAGAATCTCTCTGGTACCTACTCTGCTTCCAACAGGCTGTTCAGGAGTCTTTCCTTCTCCTCAGTCAGTTGACTGTGCCTGTCCTGCATCTCAACTAATTCTTTTTCTGCTGCCTAGATTTGGGAAGTGTGAAACAATACAAGACTGTCAGACTGAGAAAGTTTTACAGGGTCACTATTTGCCTCTGATCTGCATGGGAGATCAAGACCTGGAAATGAGATGTCAAGCCTCTGTACCTTGAGAGAGCGTACAAACTCATTCTCTGCAATAATGTTGCCATACTGCAGCTCCTCACAGCTGCCGTTTTTCTTGTTGATCAACACATTCAACTTTATCAAGTCATTTGACATGTTCTTCATGTGACGTTCAATCTCTTTCTGTTCTTTAGTTTCCTGCTGAATTTCATCTACAGGTTAATGTAAAAAAAAAAAAAAAAAAGTCTTAAAACGGCAAAAAAAGTCTTACCGTTCCCCATGAACACTGGGTGGAATACAGGCAAGGTGTGACAAACTGCTATTAGACCAGACAACACTGTGTGCGGAGCCACCTGTGTCCCACATACCCAGCCAAAACATTTTTCCACAAGCCCAAAAATCAAATAAGGTTTTGAAGGAGACTGCTGTGGAAAAGAATTAATTTTAGCCAAGGAAAGTGCTATCATTGGTGGGGACATTTACCTACGAACTACCTGCAAACTTTATTTAAGAAGTATAACAGGTGATGCAGTCACTTAGCATTCAACTGTGTCAGTTGAGACAGCAGGATCAATCCTTATAGGAAATAACAACACGCAAAACAGCAGAAGGTGCCTGGCTTTTAGCCCCACAGTGCAGTGCTGAGGTTGTTTGCATTATTGGTCACATATGTAGGAGCACTGAGGGCATTCTTTGGTGAAGGTCTAGCATTACCTGTCTGTAAGCCTTCACTCACTTTTTCCTCCATTCACGGATTAACATTTTAAGAAAGAGTTAGGGAATTACTTACTTTCAGTGTGCACCTTCTTCTGCTGCATTATTGTGATCTGTTTCTTTAACATGTCCAAGGAGGCTATTTGTTCCTCCCGTTCATGTGTTAACTTGACCAGCTCTTTCTGCTGATTGAGCCAGGACTTCTGTAATGTCATCACCTCAGAATCATATTCTTCTATCTGCTTGGTCAGCTTATGGATCAAAATTTCCAATGGTCCAAATTCTTGCCCCTGTATGAGGGCAAGGTTTGAGATAAATCAGGCAGAAGCTGCTGGAGCACTTGTTTATAGCATCACTGCAGAAGGCTGGTCCAACTGCTGAGATGCCTACTAAATACTTCAGCTATACTGTTATTTTGTCAGTTACTTTCTGCCTCCATTCCCCATGAGTTGGATGGGACTAATCATTCCTGACCTCACAGGAATAAATGCAGCAGAAGCCCGGATGGTTCTCGGACACTGTGACGGAAGGCCTGCCTCAGCTCTTGTAACAGGTACATCCGGACACTCAAAAGCGTGCGCTGTAGTACTCGTTTTCACACTGGTACCTGTAAAGGTCTTATGGCTCACTGTGCCAGGGACAGATCACGGTATCATCTGAGCAGGGCCAACCATCAAGTGACGGAAGTCACTCTGCCTGCTCCATTCTCCCCTCATCAGTCTTTGCAGATTTTATAATGAGATTCTATTTACTCCCAGAGTATTGATGTCACGCAACATTTTCATCGGGTGCAGACAACTCCCTGCAGAAATCTGTGCTAGGCACACCCTCATTTCACAACTCCCAAATGCCAATTCCTCTTTGCATGCATTAAGAACTGTTTGACAAACGTAAACATTTACATTAACTAGTGCAGCTTTTAAATCACCATACTGATGCCTGAAAGTTTTAACTCTCTGATGCTTCTGCAGTTACATTTATCAAGGATATCTGTGGTCACCACAAAGAAGAAAATCAAATTTGGGGCAAACATAAAAGTACATACCCCTTGCTGAGAAAGAATCATCTCCAACCTTTTGTTGTACTGGCTGATGATCCCTTGCTTGTTCTCAGACAGGAGACTGCACTTTGCAATCTCACTTTCCCTGCAGCTGATCAAATCACAGATATTTTTTACTTCCTCATCCAGCTCACAGAGTGTTTTTTGGAGAATTGTCAGCCTGCAGTTGGTATGAGTTGCATCCAGAATAACCTGGGCCATATCATTCTCAACTTTGGAAAAACGCACCTCCTAGGAGTATCAACAGACAGAAAACAAATTACTGTCACCAGTAGCAAGTCATTGATTTGTAATGCCCATTTATCAAAGCACAGGAATCAGGGGATTTAGATTCTACTCTCAGGTCTGTAGCACACAAGCTGTAAGCAAGCTCCTTACCCTCTCTGTACCTTTGTTTCTCCATCTATTGACAGGAGATAGCAATATTTACCTCTGCCATAGGCTGTTGAAAAGCATTAAGGAGCCTAAATATCCCAAAACCCTGTAAGAGACCATACTCACCACTTTGCAATTACTTTCCCTGCCCAGATATCTCTAGTTGTCTGGCTAACAGTAGTAGGACATTACTTTATTGTACTTTCTCCACCATACCTGACAAACACATCCCTCACCTAACAACACCTGTACTAGCCAGAAAGCATGGGCATGCCTTTTTGTTTGAGTGCAGTGTGAATACAACCCGGTAATTTTCAAGAGCCTGTCTGCTACTTCTGCGCAGCCTGGACCACACTGTGAGAGGTTACAATTTGGTCTTTTCCAAGTCCATAGTCTCTGCACTATATTCAACACAGATACTAACAGGAGTCAACGTGAAATACCCACTTGTTTGTGTATCTGTTGGGAAGGAGGGTGAAGGGGCCTTTCTCACAATGGAAGCCAGTACTGGAAGTCCTCCAGTTACTTAAGGTATGCCCTTGATTTAAAAAAGCTGGGGCAGGCTGAAGTAACCCACAGAAATACAGAGGTGTGAGTGTGTTGTGTCAGTTCCAGCCCACACAACTTGGTATGATAAATACTATGCTGAACCTTCTAGTTTTTCTATCTGTACCAGTTATACACTCCCAAAGAGAGCAGCTTATCATGCCATTAAGATCTGTGGGTCTGGTTTGACTGTTCCTTGGATTGTAATCCTTACTTAGGAACAGAGAGCATGCCTGTATCATGTTTCGTGATGGAGTATAGAGATACGAGTTAATGTGGAGTATAGAAGTACCACCTATCTACCGTCTTCCTCTAATACGAAAGAACTGGTAATACTTTATAGTAAATACTCCCATGATTTATCATTCTGCTGTATTTTGTTAATAAATAAAGAATAGTATGTTATGTGACAGGCCTTTTTGGCCAAACTCTCTCACATATACCAGAATCCTGCAATAGGATCGCTGGAAGAAACAAATTGGAGTCACAAACCCAACAGACCTTCAGTTGCAGAACCAAAAACCAGAATGAAGACACTGACAAAACACACTTGAGAAACACTTCTCCAGGTGGTTTCCTTCCCCTGTCCTCCCAAATAGAAGAGACACTATACCAGATCTGTTTTTCTCTTGTGAAGTTTTGCAGTCAGCTGTGAGAAGTACTTTGTAGCTTTGCTGGACATCATCTGGTCCCGAAGCTTTGCCAAGATTTCATTCTCCATCTGTTCTTTGACATCAGTTGCTTTCTCTATATCCTTATTGATGGATAACAATTCATCCAGATGAGTAGCTTGATCCTAAGAAATATGGCAGACAGAGACAGGATCACTACAACTGTTTGAGGAGGGGTATTAAATACCCATGTCCAATTCAAAAAGATTCTTCTTTCATGGAGTCTTCTCACCATCTTGGTCCTACTGAGGGCCTGCTCTGTCTCATGGAGAATGCGACTATAGGTGCTACATTCAACCTTCAAGGCCTCCTGCCTTGAAAGGCACTGGGCAATCAGTTTCTTTGTTGTGTTGGCATTGCTCTGTGAACGGTTCAGGATGGTGACAAGCAACTCATTCTTCTCCTCCTCTTTCCTGATGAACTTTCTGCAGGCATGGATGTCTGTTTCTAGCAGCTCGAGGTCATGTTTGTACTTACTAGAGAGGCAAAGAGGATGGAAAATCATCACAGGGATTGATATGTGTGCTGAATGGTCATCTACAAATTCCCCTTTTCAAACATGCTATTGCAGCAACAACAGCCAAGAAGGAAGATCTTTATAAATGCTAGTCTGTTGTGACAGTGCTGAGTCATCAGAAGATGGATGGAGACATTAAGATTTAAAAGGAAAGGTATGTAGGAAAATTAATTCCTTCTTTCAGTCCTATTCCTACCCCCCAGTCTTACCAGAATGCCACCATATAAAAGCATGTTGTTTGTTCTCGGAGAATCAGTCAAGCTTTAAGACTCCAGACCAAGTAAACATTTCCTTTGGCAACAATAGGAAGGTCTTCCTGAAGATTTCTAAAGGCATCATAAAAACCCTAACCGAAAGTGACAGATAAATCCTCCTTGATGTCTAACTTTTTGTATTGAGAGATGCTTCAAAGGTGAAGGAACTCTTTTAAAGGAATAAAATATGAATAGAATAACTCTAAACAGCTTTAAAAACTTCACACATTTTGAGGGAGAGTTGTGTTTCAGATAAAGGAAAACAGTAACAAAGAACTGTGCTTCTTATCTTTTAACCTTATTATGTGCCTTAGAGCAGCAAACTTGTTCTGCCTGACATATCCTGCACATACAGTGATAAACTTGACAGAAGACATACTGCTCCTTTAAGAATCCCTCCTATCCAAATTATTCGAGGTCTCTCCTGGGGCTGTTTCAGATACTGTACCTCAGCAACTCTTGTGTGGCAACATAGGCTTCATCTCTTTGCTTCATTCCAGCCAAGCTACTATTCCACTGGTTCATCAGTCGCTTTTTCTCCATGTTAATAGCCTGTGCTTCCATACGAGCCTAGGGAAGAGAGAGTTGGTAGAGAGGATGAATCTACACTGTGTTGAAAACCCAAATACCTGTTACAATGCAGTATTTTTTTCTGTTCATAATATGCTGGGCAGGAACAGCTTCAACTAACAGCTGTCTGGTTTATTGTCACATCAGACTACAGAGCATAGGTCTGCAAGAAAAAAAAATACTGAGAAGGTGGGGTTTACAAGCAGTTCTTAAGGACAAAGGGAAAAGAAAAGAGGAAGAAAAAAAAGTTGTCTTCATTTCCCCAAACAGGAACAAACTGTAGAATTCTGGCCTACATTGTACATACCACGTGAGCATGAGCCAAAGGGGTCAGTCCCTCCAGGGGGAAATATTAACCAGCAGCAAAAAAAGCACCCTCCTACCTCATTTACCGCTTGCCGAATTACTTTTGTGTCCTCTGCCTGGGCCACAAACTGAGCTTCAAACAGAACAATCTGTTCTTGTAGTTCACAGGCTTTTCTTGTTAAGTGGTCCAATAGAAGATCCTAAAGAGTCAGAGCCAAACAGTTCAGGATGAGTAATATAATCTCAGTCTTAACCAACTACACTCCACCAGAATAACATAGGCTAGAAAAGGAATTAAATTGGCAACTGGGTTAGATTTGATTCCTACTGAAACTTTTCCATTAGTATAAAAATGGCTCATAAATGCAGCAGTGACAACTTTCAAGAGACTGAAACCTTCTTTGCTGATTTTTTTATTATTCCATTTGCAGTAGTAAATTGATACTTTTGATCTGAAGCAGCAGTCATTCCTGTCAGCACAGATTATATTGCGCCACCTCTCCAGCTGCTGGGAATCTTAATCATTTAATGTTTTAAAACCCATTGTTAAAAAACATTTAAATCTATCTAATTTCAACTGTTTGCATGCAATTCTGCATTAACAATAATCAGTCTGGGTCCTGCTGCAAGCAGAAGGCAGCAGAGGGAGCTCCAGCACATTTTCCAAGTTCGTTGTTCATCCTAAAACTCATTGTGACTCAGAATAATTTTCCAAGACTTGAACATATGATACCTCTTCACTAAATACCTTTCTGCCCCCACACCCCCCTTTGATTGAGTGAAGAGTGATTTTCTATTAAAAGGCTTGTCAAAAACCTTTGGGTACTACATGCCACTATCTTGGTGATGGGGATCCTTCTAATTTTTCAAAATAACTGTGGGTTCCCACCTCCCCAGTTATTTGGGATAAATGTCCTCACACATCTTCTATGACTCAGTCACTATAGCCTTCCTTCTGACAAGGCAGCACATCCTCCAAGACTCACTGCTGTCATCTGCATTTATTTATTTATTTATTTTAAAGAAGACAGTACTTGATACCTGTTTTTTCTTCTCCACCTCAGCCTGGACCTTCTCTGCCTCAGCCTTCTTTGTTGACCGTTTCATTAGTAAAATATTATGACGCATATCCTGGTCCATATTCTGCATGTAGAAGAGACGCAAGGCGAGGTTTTCAACCTGGGTCTGCATTGCAGACACTGGGGAGGCAGGAGGAAAAATATTTACAGAGAAGTATGTTTGTAGGATACACTTTAAACAGAGACAAAAAAGAAAGAAATACAGAAACACCCAAAGCAAAAACTGCACACCTACCAGATAAATCAGCCCTCCCTGAAATAAGAATTTACATCAGCTTTGGAGTACAGCTCCACAAGCAAAGCTAAAAATCTTGGTAAGCAATTCCTTGGTTCCCAGCACACAGAATCCCAGGAAATCAAAGAAGATGCCTCAGGAGGCTATGTATCCACTCCTCTGCCCCAAAACAGAACTGTCTCTTTCTCAATCTGCTGAATGCTTCTCTAATTTTTTAATAAGCTGCAGAAATTTTCTAAACAATTTATTTTAATGCTTAGCTCTCCTTGCCATTGTAATTGTTTTACTGTTTCCTGTCCAGATGCCTGCAACAAAAAGAATTAATCAAGTCCATTTCTTTGGCTGGAATGGGCTGCCACATGGCTAGTGCTGTCGTACTCCTGGATGCCCCTGATGACCTACAGCCTTTTCAGTCTCATCACACCCTGGCAGAGATGCAACAGAGCGACGGGAATTTTCCTCCTGCTAAGTCACAGAACAGCCTATGTGACAGAACAGTTTTAATCCTAAAGACCTTCTAAGAAAAGTACAGCATTTCAACATGGTCTTAGAAACAATAGAAATGATATGGCAACCAGGAATATCTGTGAAACTTTTTGATGAGTGCATTATTCCAGATTAATTTTACTGTGACTTTCAATCCAATGCTTGACTTACATTCAAATTCATTTCTCCACATAGTACTAGAATTAGGAAATATTGCAAGAACTGCCTCAGTCACCTTTCTTGCATTCATCATCTCTGTTCTGACACATCTTCTTATAAGTAAGCCTGAGGCCTTCCAGTTCCTCTTCCAGCTGCAGACGCGCTGTGGCCATCTGAGAACAGCGGTCACGGCTCTTCTCCAGTTCCATCTGCAGATGGGCCAGCTGCTGCTGTTCTCCATAAAGAATCACCCCAAGCTCTTCCCTCTGTACTTTGCTCTTCTTCACTGCTGTCCTCTGCAAAAACAAGAGGAAATCAGCCATTTCACTTCAGCTTGGACAGGGATGGGCTGCTGTGGGAAGGCAAAGAAAGAATGACATGTACCAGTTCCTGAAGCTCTAGGCTCACTTCTTCTATCTGCTTAGTAAGGTAATTCTTCAGAGTAGCCTGGAATCTTCTCATCAGAGGCTGTAAAGAAGTATGACATTGATAAACTTTAGCATATTTGTGTAAATAAATTATGAAGAAATTTTACTGCTACTCAGTGGGAGTAATTAAATAAAGCATCTTATTTTCTGCCATAGACACTCACTAGAGCAAGTGAGAAGCATTATACAGTTGGTATTTGTTGACATCAAAAAGTGACTACTGAGAATATCTGAAAGTCAGAAACATATCAGAAGAGCTACATCTGAGAACCCATACACTCACTCTTGCTGCAAGTACTTCTCTTTCAGGAGTACTGAAGAGTATCAGATTTACCCACTACATTGCTCACTTCTGAACCTGCAACTTCAGGGTTAATACTGAGGCAGTAGACACAGTCAGAAGTTAGTACTTTCACAGAAGCGATTTTTAAGCATGTAGTTTTAGCACACAGCTAAACCACTGCTTACAATTTACCTCACACATTTTATACAAATAAAAATATCAAGTCTGCGAAGGACAAGGTTTGAGGGCTTCTCACATGTTCTGGATCCAAGACAACCAGTTCTGTTTTTTCTACGGTTTCCTCACTTCTGCTTATTTCGTCTTCCTCAGCTCCATGCTGCTGGCACTCCTTTTTCTTTCTTTCGTCACCATTCTCACTAGTAAACTGACGGAGTTGCTCAAAGGCAGACTCTGAATAGAGAGAAATGGGTTTTCCAATGTTACCTGGACACCACTACCACCACCACCCAAAAAAGGGAAAAGATAAAGGCTTAGGTTTCACAGTATTATGCCTCCAGTTGCATTAACAATGATCAGAAAGGGAGAAAACTAGAAACTGTGCTTGACAGATGGTATCAAGTATTGTACTGTTAGTAAGGAACTGAATGATACCTGACTCTGTGCAGCTGCTCAACTCCACTGACACTGCAGATGCCTGCAGAGGAGCTCCTGAAGGAAGGGAAGGGTTTCCTCTGTCTGCTATCGGCTGCTCCATGTCACCCAGTTCAGGAGGACATCTGTCAAACTCTACTTTGTCTGAGAAAGTCTCAGGAGATTTTTCCTGAAAGATAAAATCCATCACCTGAAACAGCTTTTCAATCTAACCCTATTTGCACCTAAAAGTTTGCTTATTTTTGTCATCATGAGACATGAAAAATGCAAAGAATCAACAAGAGGGTCTTCTTCTCAAATTAGTGCACAAATACACTGGCAAAGTTGTGTCACTCTTGATTAAAAAAAACCACTTTACACATATACAGCACAACAAAGGAATCTCTCCAGTTTTGGCAGAGCTTTTGTATACTTTGTGATTGACCAGTTAGCTCCTCTCTATTCCAATTCTGATTGGGTTTGTGTTTGCAGTAATAAAACTGCACCAGGAGAATATTAAGTTACAAATACTGGTCATACGTTCTGTGAATAAGATTATATACATTGTTACAGTGCCTCACTTCTGCAGAGAACATTAAGTTACAAATACTGGTCATATGTTCTGTGAATAAGATTACATATATTGTTACAGTGCCTCACTTCTGCAGAGCCAACAAACAGCTCTGTAGCTCCACAGATCTCTCTTTCTGCTTGGTCTTCCAGAGGAACGGACTCTTCCTCTTCGTTGTTGTTCCCATTCTCTGCTTCTATTGCCTAGTATACAATGCAGGTGAAAAGCAGAATAGCAGGGTTATAACAGGTTGTGGGGTTTGCTTAACAACAGGTTGTGGGGTTTGCTTAATGTTAACACTACAGTATTGTAACAAGTACTTTTTGTCAAGGTTTAATTTAGAAGTTCAATCTCATTCGCAAAAATGGTCACTCAGCTAGTGTTAAGACAGAAAGATCCTGACAAAAATTCTACAAACCACTTCTAATTTCACATTTCTAGCTCACATCTATTAAAAAAAAAAAAAAAAAAGCCCTTAGGGATTTATTAAAGAAAGTCTTCCAGCTTGCACTACATGTAGCCAAATTATTCTCCTCTTCCTTTTTATAAAGACATTGTTTTAACCCATATCATCATTTGCCAAATTCAAGTATTGTGCAGTACCAATGGAAGAAGAAAACACCAACAAACCTCAAAAAAAGAGCCCAAGTATGCACATCTATGAAATGTGAATAGCTTTCTTTTTAATGCGTCTACAGCAGAAATACGCTATCTAAGAACAGAGAGAGAAACTCATACTTCAAGATGCTGCTGACACAACAGTAACTAGATTTACTTTTTAGTGACTTTTTTTATAGGCAGGGCAAGACTGCAATAATTGTTTGCTTTTCTTCCTATTGAAACTGCTTCCATGAAGAGGTAGATCTGTAAGGAACGCATGGGAACACGCTGCCCTGTAAACGTTTCAAAGGAAATCACCTCCATAGCAAGATGCGGTGGAACTCTGATAACATTCCACTCAGTGGAGACGAATTCCACCTCGGATCCCTCTGCCGCGGCACCGGGGGCCTCCTCCATGGGGCTGAGGCTGGGGCTGGCCTATGCCTACAACCAGAGCACCCCGCGGGGGAAAGAGTCAGCGGCAGCCCGGCATCTCGGGCCCGCCGCCAGCAGGCCGCCCCTCCGCCGGGGGCTGGGCACAGGCAGCCAGGGAGCGGGCAGGCCGCGGGGCCGGGCGGTATCGGGCAGGGAGGTACCGGGCCGCGGGGCCGGGTCAGGCGGTACCGGGCCGCGAGGCCGGGCGGTACTGTGCAGGGAGGTACCGGGCCGGACGGTACCAGGCCGGGCGGTACCGGGCCGCAGGACAGGGCCGGCCCAGACCCGCACTCACCCGCCGCCGGCAGCACCACCTTTCTGTTGCCAGGCGACGTGTCAACACGTGGTCACGTGAGCGCTGTGGGCCGCACCACCTCACCCCGCGGAGGGGGATTGGGGCCGCACCATCTCAGCCCGTGGGGGAGGCGGGGGACAGCGCGCTCGGGCCGCCCTACCCCGGGCCACACTACCTCAGCCCGCCGCTGCCCGCTGGGCCCAGGCGAGACCCGCGGCGTCCCGGCCGCCATGGCCGCGCCTGCCCCGGTGCGGGGCAGCAGGTAACGGCGCCGGAGGCCGGGCGGGGCGTGCTGGTGGCGGAGGGGGGGGGCTGTCCCCCTTCGCCCTTCTCTCACCGAGGCCGCCCTGAGGCGGCTGCCGGGCAGCCGCGGGTCACGGCGGCGGCGGCGGCAGGCGGGGCCGCCGGGCGGGCACACCCCCACCGGGCCGGGCCGAGCCGGGGGAGTGGGGCGGCGGCAGCGGAGCCCGGTGGGGGCGATGGCTGGGGGCCCGCCCGGGGCTGGGCCGCTCAGCCGGGACAAGTTTCCCTAGGTTCGTCTTTGCCGGTAAAAGCGGCGGGGCCGCGGGGGACGTTGCTGGGTACGGGCGCGTTGAGCGGCGTGTAACGGCGGGGCCGGGCTTCTGCGCGGCGGGGGGCGGCAGCGGGGCCCCGGCTGCCCCTGGCAGCGGCTGCCCCAGCCCACCCGGGCCCACTGCTCGCCACGCGTGGGGCTGGCACCCGGTTTCGTGCCTGGGGAGGAGGCACCCGGTGCTCTGCCCGGCGCCCTGGCGCTCCGTCCATTTTTGTTTTATTTATCCCGTTCTTTGTCCTCCATTCCCGCGCTCCCCCGCCGCCGCTGCCCCGGGCCCACCAGAGCCCGGCGGGGGGGCGGCCGGGGTGCTGCCCCCTGGCCGGCTCGGGGCGGGCAGGTAGCGGAATGCAAAGGAGTTCCCAGACTTTATCCTCTGCTGTTTTGGAGTGGCTTCGTACCACTTGGGGTATTTTAACGATTTCCTTGCTTTTAGGGAGGTGGTCTCTCCAATTACCCCAGTACCTACCCCTTCACTCGCTCACTTCTGTTATCAGCAGAGATGTGAAGATGGATGGTCGGGATCCTTGGCAATTATTTGATGTATGGCCTTCAGGCGCTCCAGGGCAGGGATTACAGGGTGATATATTGCTCTAGGTGTTGCTGACACTCTGTAAAATAACTCTGCTTCTTCCTCTCGGAGGTCTGCCGTCTTTTCAGTTCTCAGGCTGGTAGCTTGGCTCGCAAAGGTATTATGTTCTTAGTCGCCACTCTGAATAGGAAGTAATAAAGCTGAAAGATCTTTTAAGAGAAAACAGTAGAAATGTTAAGACCAGAACAGCTCAGGGTAAAAACCTCAGGCCTGCTGCTTCTTTTGTAGAAGCCTTCTCTAAGTTTGTAGGCTTAGAGGGGTTCATTCTTGTTCTGATGATAAATTGGCTTAAAACAGAGAAGTCTCTGAAAGCTGCTTTTCTGACCCTGCATTGTATTTCCTGAATATCTTGGTTTGTTTTGTATGTCTCGATGCCTGCTTGGTGTAAAGCTGGAGAGCTGGGATGGGGCAGTGTGTTGCTTTCTCTGTTTGGCATACAAGAAGGGAGGGCAGCACAGTCCTGCCTGTGGCAGGGTGAAAAGGAGACCGTTTCAATGTGTCAGAGATGCGTGGTTTGATGTCTGTCATATTAAGAAAAGACTTCGTAATTACTTTATCAATTCAGCCTTGAAACCAGGTTCCTGAGATTTTCAGCTGCTGATATTTAGGAATCTAGTACTGTGAGTGTTATCAGGCCACAGCTACAGGATGCTGGGGAAAAAAAAGCCATTAAAACGTTACCTACTGCACAAACACAGCAGTTAAGTAATATGAAATGAAGTTAATCTTAGGATGGAGGAACATGTGGCACAAATAATAATTTCTCAGCACCAAACTGTGTGCTGTGGTTTGACTCTTAATGCTAGAGAGGTGGTAAGCTTTTTATTTGCTTTTTTATGCCTAAGCAGGTGTGGCTGGGAGCAGCAGGCAGCATTTCATTTCCCTTTTTATCTCTGAGTCACAAACTTGCAGTATTTAGTCTGCTGTCCCTTTTTTACCTTTTCAGCTGAGATGCATCTGAGTGAAATCTGTTCCACTGAAGTGACTGGAATTGGGATTGTGTGAGTGTCAGGATTTTGCTGGTGACTGCTGTTACTTTTCCTTTACTCTGCACTCAGCGGGCCGCTGCTGCACCAGCAGGTCAGCAATGAAAGACTTTTTGGTGACCTACATAATTCTCCCCATGAAATGGGATGACTTCAGAATGGCTCCCTATGGTAAACTTTTTTCCTTGATTTGGCTAGGTCATATTAAATAGCTCCAGCTAATAGCTAGTAGTTTTGAAAGCTTCCCCCACCCCCCAATGTAGCAGTATGGCAATACAAAGGGAAGGTTGTTACAAGGGCTCTCATGTATATATAGAGAAGTATAGATCAAGTGAGTGACTAACTGAGAGTTGCACAGAAAATCCAGTCAGAAGACTGGAAAGAAACTGCGAGTTCTGACTCCTGGGCTCCTGTACTTGGTCTCTGGTCGCTCTGCCTTCCAGCAAACTGTAACCTATGCTTGAGCTACCAGAGATGCAAACCTGGTATTTTTTTTTCCCAAGGGGAGGAAGAGGCAGGAACTTCTGCAATATTTGAGCCCTTCCCAGTGCAGTGACTTTAGTCCTTAAATATGTGAAGTCAAAATTAAGTTATTAAGGGCAAAAAAGAAAAAAAGCCTGTGGAGTTTTTCTTCCTTAAGCTATTTCATGCTTAAATTTGGTGCTGTTGTTTGACAGCTTGTGTTTCTCCTCTGTGCCCAGACATGCTGTAGGTCTTATGTTTCAAGAGCCCTGTAACTCGACTTACTTTGCTTGTAAAGCTATTAAACTCTTGCACAGCAAATTTGCCCTCGGAGCCACAAGACCCACTGCCAGGCACAAAGTGCTCAGCAGTGTGACTTGTCGGCTGCAGCCAACCCAAAGTGCAAGCTGTCATATGCCTCTATAGATTAAACTTATTTGTGAGAGAAGCCTTGTTGCCTTGCATGCTCACAAACTGCTCCAGTGTCAGCGTGTGCTGTGCAGACCAGGAGTAACGTGCTGAAGCCTGGGTCAGCCCATGCAGGAGCCCTGCATTGCCCTCCTGTGCCAGAATACAGGAACCTTGTGCAACCGGAGGCAGCAACATTTGGTCCAGCAGCATCTGCCAAGCCAAACAGGATTTTGTTGATCAGTTTGTGAGAAGGGGAAGGGCATTTCTAAGGGAGGCGAGCAGCCGGTGTTACTTGAGATGCTGCTGGCTGGAACTGGTCAGGCTCTTGTGAAGATTTCTTGGGGTGATTTCAGAAGTTGGCTCCCCAGCACATTAGTGAGATCTTGTGTAGCTCAGAAGTGCTGGCATTGACTGGGAGAGCAGCCAGGGGCTGCGTGAACAGACTCGGTAGCTGTAGCAGAGATTTTTAGTGGCGACAGTTGATGTGTGGGAGAAGAAAATGTATGTGTGCTTAATAAATATTGGCACTCGGCAAGAGCTTATCAGCTAATTCAGTGCTTCAGCTTGTGGAGAGCTGGGTTGTCTCTGCCACATTGATTAGAATCCCTTCAGATCAGGGGATAAATAGAAAATTAATATGAAAAATACTTTTTTTTTTTTTGAATGGTGCTAATTTAATGCTGCCTTAGCCACAGGACAGTTCCCGCCTGTCTTCCAAAGCTCACACAAGAGGCAGCAGCAATACCTGCTTCCCTTGGTGACCCAGGCCCCATGGACTGTGCATGCAGATGTTGTCCCACATAGACAAGGGCTGAGAATAGAGCAAACCCTGCAAATTTGGTCTCCTTGTTATTTGCTGATTTGTGTTGTATGAACTCCTGTCTTTTAGGAAGGAAAGGCGCATTCACAAGCCGTTTCAAAGACTTTGGGGGTTGTATAGGTAGACTAGATGACCTTTGGAGGTCCAGGCCATCATTTGGTCCTAGCTGGGACTGACTGCCTATCTATTTCTGTGGCCTGTCTTTGAAACCCCTCAGTGATGGAAATGGCTTCTTCAGGTTGCCCTGTCCTGGTACACCATTGTCCCTGCTATTAGATTGACTAAACTAGTTAATGCTTGCCACAGTTTAACTGCCTTACCACTTCTGCTGTCCTCCATTGACAGCTCTTCCTTTTTATGGCAATAATAGTTCCCATGTACAAAGACTTTTAATACATTTCCCTTTCTTTAATCTTCCCTTGGCAATCTCTTTCCACACTCCAGATCACTCTTGTCACTCTCTCAGAAAATGTCCAGTGACTTGCATCTGTTTTTCTTTAATTCTGCAAAGCTACACAGAATTCCCTAGCCTGTGGCAATGGTGAAATACTTCATTTGAGTCTTGCTGGTGATACTTACATATCCCAGTATATTTGGCTACTTGTTTGTGGCTTTGTGGTGGTTTCTGGTTTCTGATGCATAGGTCTTCTGCAAAACAAATGCGACAGACTAGATTTCTGTGCTGGCAGGACACCATATTTTTCACCTTATGTCTTTTGTTTTGTTTCCTCTTCCCAGCCTGTGTGTGCATGTGTGTATCTGCTGCACTTTCCACCTGCACACCAAGGTAGTGCTGAAGCAACAGGTGTTCTGCAGGATCAAAGCAATATTTCCCTTTAAATTCCTCTGCTTTCCAGGGAGCAGCTTTTGATCTTTACCTGTTGCTTTGTTCTTTCTGTGCTGTGTAAAAGCTAATTATAAGTTGCCTCTGTTGGCAGACAAGTCCTGCACCTCTGCCCAAGTTCCTGAGAGCCCCTGGAGAGCTGCAGTAGAACATCACACAAGCTCTTGTTCCATACATGCATCTCCATCTGCTGTCCTTAATAGGAAAAGCTCACCTGTGTTTTCTGAGGAAGCATTACCCAGTTAACAGCAGCAACTAGCTGGTACCACTTTCCTTCTGTGTGAGGGCTACAAAGATGATGGGGGGACTGAAACATGTCCCTCACAAGGGAAGGTTGAGAGAGCTGGGTCTGTTTAGCTGGAGAAGGGAGCACTGAGAGAGGATCTTACCAATGTATACAGATATCTTAAGGGCAATGTCAGAGGATGGAACCAGGTTCTTTCCAGTGGTGCCCAGTGACAGGACAAGGGGCAATGGGCACAAACTGCAGCACAGGAACTTCCATCTGAATACAAGGAAGAATTTCTCTGCCTTGAAGGTGACCAAGCACTGGAACAGGCTGCCCAGAGTGGAGTCTCCTTCTCTGGAGACTTTCAGAACTCTCCTGGACATGATCCTGTGCAACCTGCTGTAGGTGGACCTACTTTAGCAGGGGGTTGGACTAGGTGATCTCCAGAAGTCCCTTCCAACCCTCACCATTCTATGATTCTGTGTGGAGGTTTAGCACTTTTAGAGTTCTGATAAAATAGCTGAGGTCTGGATATCCAGGCTGGTTTCAGTCTTGACAGCAACAGGACATAGCTGAGCCAACTGTGCTGCCTATAAAATGTTGTGGTAGCAGATGACCCTCTTCAGATGTGCTGGAGGCTCAAGGCTTCTGATGCCATACAGGTTGCTCCACATCACAGCTTCAGACTCCCTCGCTCTGTGTTGAAACGATGGTGTGTTGTAACTTGGTGGTCAGAAGGAGTTGCAGCAGAGTTTACTGTGTATTCTTGCAGGGTGCAGTGAGAGGAAAGGTGACTGGCTCTTCACGGTGGCCAAGGCAAATTACTTCTCCAAGGTGTACCATGGTTTTTGGTGATGTGGACAAAAACGAGCATATGGCTCTATTGGTGTTTGGTTTTTTGGGGCTGAGACATGAAGATACATGTTGTGTTTGGTGCTAGAAGGAGACATGAGTGCGAAGGACTTGCAGAGTAATTGTCTTCTCCAGAACACTTGCTGGGCACATTACATAGCAGGGTTGAAGCTTCTCCGTCAAGTTCCAGCAAAGACTGAAATGCAGAAACTGCTTATGCTGTGATTCAAGCTGACAAATCTAGTGATTGCCAGTTAAACCAATAGTTTGTCCTTTAATGAAGGCTCTGTCAACTACTTGGCAGTCTCATTTGCAGTCTTCTGTATGTACAAATCTGTCAGAATCAGGACAGCTATTTTTCTTCCCTGCAGTTTTCACTCTGCTCTTTGAGAAACGCTGGTTCTGTTTGCCCTTTCTGCCTTCTTGCTTCCTTGTGTGTCTGGAGATACCATTAAAATCATGCTTAAAGAAATCAGAGCTATTCAATGTTTGATGATGCTTGCTTTAGGCCCCTAAATGTTTCCTGCATCCAGTGCCCCTGACAGTACAAGTCAGGGCCTATCTGCTTTTCTTTTTATTTCTGGCTACCCATTGCATGCTGAGCAGACCGTGGTGTGGGACTTGTCACAGGGAACACACTGAGCTGGTATCTCCACATGCTTCCCCTGGGCCTGGGACCATGGTGATATATGGTGTGTGCTAGGTCAGACCGGCCCGTTCACAAGCAAGTAAGGCCGTGTAAATACAAAGGAGCAAAAGTAGATGTTTCCTCTGCTCATGTACTTTTGGCAGAACAGAAACTACCATGCCTCTGATGGTCTGCTTCCCAGCTAGGGACAGCAGCAGCAGGCAGAGCCTGCTCCACGTTGAATTGCATTGGGCTATCTGTGGGATTGCTTTGTGCCAGACTGTTGTTTCCACACATTAAGTCTAATTTGTGATCTGTCTCCTAAATAGTTTTATAGCTTGGGTGACCCTTCTGGATTCACAGCCCCAATGAGAAGCACATCTCATTTGAGTACAGAGCTTACCTGGTGATCGGTTGGGGATCATACTCCACAGTTAGCTAAAGTTACCTATTGGTGGAGGAAGTGTTTGTCCTGAGTTCACATGCTGTACTCTGCTGTTGGAAACTGCCCACTCTGTTGAATATGGGTCTCTTGCCACTTACCTCTGAAAAAGCTCTACTTAACCATCACTGCTCAAAACAAGAAAACAAACAAATGAAAATCCCAAACCAAAAACTTCAAGCGCATAACAGGAATATGCCAAAAAATGATAACACAAAATTAACTTGTTTTGATTAATATTTTTTCGGAGATCAGTGGTTACTGTGGATAAAGTGGCGGCCCCTTGTTTAATGTCATGGTCTCAGCAGTTTTTCTGTGCTGAAGGAATCCCCCAGGGTCTACTCTGACTCTCTTTGACATCCCCAGGACAGTGATACATCGGGCAGCTCTGCATCGCTGCATTCTCTTTCTTAATGGGCGATTTTCAGTGACAAGCATTACTTTTCTGTTTCCTCCCCACAGTTACTATTAAAATGTGGTTTTTTGATGCCTTCATATTTCTTTGTTGCAGAAAAAACCATCCTGGGATTCTGTACTTCAGCACGTTTAAAACAGAGGTGATGTTTCAGATCCAGAGCATTTGGAGGCTCTTGCTTAAGTTGTAGGATTGGTGCAGCAATTGATGGGAGACCTCTTCCTTCTCAGACAGTGGTAGGCACATGCTGTGCTGTCAGTATATTTGTTCCAATGCACTTCTTTCTACCTTCTTAGCAGATCTTCTGAATTTGACTCCTAATTAGAGCTGACAGATAATGGAAACATTCCCTTGGCGATGTCTCTGGGGCGACTCCTCCGACGTGCCTCTTCAAAAGCTTCTGACCTCCTGACCTTGAATCCTGGTGGTGGCAGCAGTTCCTCTTCCATACTTGATGGGGAGATTATCTACTCTAAGAACAATGTCTGTGTCCACCCACCTGAGCTGCTACAAGGCATCGGGGAGCATCATCCAGGTGATAGGGTGTTGCAGACACTGCTCACTCACTCTTTTTCTCTCTCCTGGGGTGTGTGTTTGTATCAAATTCTACATCTTGGGCTCTAAAGAATGAAAAGATGCCAGTGGGGGACCAGGCAAGGCAGTCTTACAGAAGATTGAGGAAAGCCATCCACAAGCTGATCCATCAACTCTTCTTTTAATAGGAAATTTGATGCTATTTCTCCTGTTCTAGCATGGTTTTACTTATTTTATTAAGCCCATTCGTATGGCCGAAGATTGACAGTTGTCATTTGAGGACAGTAACTTCTGTTGCTCTTTCAAATATACTTGAACAATTATGTTCAGGAAAGCCAAGTATCATCTTGTAACTGTCATTGCTAGGGTGGCCTCAACAAGCATTGGTAAAGGGAAAAGAAAGAAAACCTGATTGTGACTGCATGCACTGGAGTAAATGAAGAAGGGACACTTCTCTGTCCCTTTATTGTCATCTGTGACTCTGTTCTTTCATGTTTTCATCAAAGAGAGTAGTGACTGCTGGCTTAACTTCACAAAACTAATTATTCTGTGAACATTGACTCACACTTCCCTTTTTGTGTGTCTGGCTTTTTTTTTTTTTTTTTCCTCTCCTATTGGCTTTCCATGAAAATTGTAGCCCGTTAGCTACACTAAAGTAAATGTTCTTGAGAAATAAGTGTTTAGCTGGCACTTGAAATTGTTTAACTAACAAACAGTAGAAGTTTTTCATGTGGCAACATATTTCAGAATTTATTCTTTATTAGTAATCCATCCAGGAAGTTGAAGTATTTGCATGTCATTTCTATGTCTGCTTAGGCCAGATGGAATTTAGACTATTCAAAAGCCATATGCAGACTTGAAATTCTTTGTAAATACTGAATAATGTTGAGCACCCCACAATTAGTTTGGCAGAATTCTGTAGTGGTAAATAAAAGGGTTTGTTTTGCTCATGTGCAATGGTGGTAAATGGGGGAGATGGGGAAGGGCAAATTTGAGGCTCAGTTTCCTTAGAATAAATCTGTGTCATGCCATGACTGATTGCTCCTTTGCTCTCTCAAAGGCTATTTGTGCTTGTATATGGAAAAAGATGAGCTACTCGGAACCACGCTTATCCTTGCCTGGGTGCCAAACTCCCGCATTCAGAGGCAGGATGAAGAAGCCCTTCGCTATATCACTCCTGAGAGCTCCCCGGTCCGTAAAGCTCCCCGCAAACGTGGCCGCCACACTCAGGGGTTTGGTGTTGTCCGTCAGGCTTCCCCCACCGAGCAGAAAGGGGCAGTGATCCTGAAAGAAGACATCCTAACTGTGTCACAGCTTGTGAAAGATTTGGCTTATATCAGCTCCCCCTCTTCGGAAGGGGAAAAGCTCTCCCAGTGCTACCCTGCGGCAGACAGCACCCGCCGGTCCCCCCAGCCTGCCCGCAGTGACTCAGGAATCCTATCGACAATCAGCTCTCAGGAGGAGCAGAACAGGTCAGAGCTGTCGGTGGAGGGGACAGAAGAAGGTTTGGACTGCAGGCCAGAGCCAGGGGAGGATGAGGGCTCCTTGGAGCTGTCTGCTGATGACGTGAGCAGGGACAGTACTTTTGACTCTGATTCCGATGCCTTCTCTTCCCCCTTCTGCCTCTCTCCCATCAGTGAAGCCCTTGGGAAAAGCAGTAGTTCAGTGTTTCTGGATAATGAAAACAGGTGAGTGCATCCTTTTCTCTGGTGTCTAAGTTGAATAGCTGGGTGCTGGTTGCTGAGCTTGGAGAAGCTTCACCGTGGCATTGGGGTGAATATCCTGTCTTGCTTCAAATACTTGTATAATTTACAGGGAACTGTTCTCTAGCGAGTCCGGCTTCTGCTCAGTGAACTCTGGCCCCAAACATTCAGAGCTTTATATGGGTAGTCTTTCAGGTGAACTGTCTTGAGCCCTGGAAGGAGCATTACTAAATTAAAAAGGCCCTTTGTTGGTTTAATTTGCTCCGCTGAGGAGATGTGCTAGTTACTTCTTGTGGAGAGCCACATCAAAGTGTGTGTCTGACTTCCTCTGAGCTGTGGGTGCCTCTGCAAGGCACTGTGTTGACATGAAGGCTGCACGTATGAGCTTGTTTTGCTGGTGCTTATAACATAGTCCCACTTAAGACACATAAATACTTATTCTTGCATGTTAACCTGGATATTTTAGTCAACACTGCTTATCTAAATGTCAGTGTTTCTCAATGGTGTCTGCAGGAAATCCTATAAAGGGGAAAGAGGGCACCTTGGCAAAGGGATAATGAACAGTAGGATACCTATATAACTTACTGTACTGACACACAATGTTTCTGGCTTTCTGGTCTGTGCCGTGTATCACTCATTTCCATCTTGGGGAGGATGGGTGTGCTGCGTTCACGAAGCACCATGGGGCTGATTTTAAGGATATAGCTCAACTTTGAAACCTCACCTGAAATTAGGAAAAATGAGTTCTCTGTGCACATCCGCAATGTACAGACTACATTAAGACTTGACATTTGAAGAGATTTTTGCCTCTTTTCTGGGCTGATCTCAGGCCCAGAGAATGCCAGTAAGAACAAGGTTTGTGAAGGAAGTATTCTAATTGATTCAGCTCTCTCTGGGTATTTCAAAACACTTCAGTGCAGTGGTGTCCGACTTTGTATCAGCTTTGCATTTGATACGTGTCCTAGCAGTATGCTTCTAATTAACTGCGAGCCCACAGGGATTTCTGGGCTTGAGCTCTGCAGCAGCTGGGTGGGCAGTGGTTTGAGCAGCACCTCCACGCAGCCAGCGCGGCTGTCGTGTCCCATCCCATCCCACTGAAGCTCTCTCTGGCTGCAGAGGGACACTGCGAAGCAGCTGCAGGGTGCCCAGGGTGGGCCTTTGGTTTCCAAATTGTTCATGGGGTCTCTTAGCTCTCTAAATACTCTGCCTGACAGTCTTTTCTGACAAGTATCCATAGGAATGTAGAAGACTTAGGAAACGACATAAATGTTACAAAACACACGTTGAAAAAATTTTAGAGGCCTTTGAGTAATGAAATATTATTCCTAATAACTGACTTTATTTTGTTCATTCCTAGGCTTTTTGTCCCATTCAGATTGTGTTCTAACACTGGGCTGCTGCTTGGGGGTCGAAACTTGAGTTGCATACACTTTCAGAGAATGTTGTATTGGTTTAGAAATTTCTTGGCTTTGACTTAAAAAACAGAAAAACCCCAAATCCACTGCAACCAAAGCCTCTGTTTAAGACATGCAGATTTTTTTTCCCTTGAAGCAGCACTGACAATCTGTGTGTTTGACCTGTCTCTGTCACTGAAAAAAGGTTGGGGGTGTGAGGGATGTTTAAGCATATTTTTTTAAATTAAGGTTTAAATTAAATGCTTCTGTGAACATTTCTGCGTTCCAGCAGTGATATTCTTAAAAGAAAAATGTTTCAGTCTTTTGGCATGTGTGTGAGGGAGCCGTGGTCTCAGCTGTGTCCCAGTTCACCCACATACCCTGAGTAAGGGGTCATTATCCCCACTTCAGTAGTTAGGCAGGAGTAGTGAGGGGACACATTGAGAATTATGTCCTAACTGCTGAAAATCAGCAGATTGAACATGTCCTGGGGAAATCCCAGTCCTTGGCCATGTGCTGTCCGAGGCACGCAGCAATCTCTTAAGAGCTTTTGTGCCCAACAGCGTGCACCAGGAGAGGAGCTGGTGCGGAGCGGTGCCAGCACAGCAAATGGCAAAGCACGTTGTGGTGTAACTGTTTTGCAATGCTCTGAGCTTGCTAATAGTGTCAAGGAAGGAAGGAACTACAGTTTATTGCATCTTCACTACCTTGCCTGTGTCATGCAGTGTTTCCCTGTTGTTTCGCAGCCTGGCTCTGGCGAGCCCTCTGCCGGCTTCTCTCACCGGCTGCCCAAGGCCTGACAGCTCCAGCAGTGCAGAGCCTGGCTTTGCAAACACACTGTTCTTTTTTTCTTTTTTTTCTTTTTTTTTTTTTTAACTCCTCTGGCACCAGTCTGGAAGATTTACACAGTTATGCAGCGCTTATAATTTGCAACAGATTAATAAAACAGACCTTTCATTGTTTGAGACTTCAGACTTGAAAGGCTTTTGTCCAGTGTGCCCATTTTCTATGCCAAATTTGTTCTTCCCCATAGAGCTCCCTTGCATGGTATGTGCAGGATCTTACAAACTGTTTGAGTCTGAGATTTTGCATTGAATACTTTGCAAAAGTCTTGTCAAAAAGAATTCTCTTATTTCCTGTGTTCATCCCAGCATTTTGGGGGGCGGGGGATGCTGTTTCAGAAGTCACTACAAGCATGAGAACAGCTTCCTTGTTTCTTAAGGTTTTTATTTTTTTTTCTGCTGGCTGCTTCCCATCTGAGCCAGAACTGGAGTGTGAACAAAGTTTGTGCTGCTGGCAGATTGTTTCAACTCTTTCCCCTCCCTACCTCCTGGTCGCCACCTCCTCCCTGCAAAGAGGAGCGAATGTTTCTGGTTATTTCCCTCTGCATTGGGGAGTTGTAAAGGGAACTGTGCTTTTCCCTGTGATTGCTTCAGAAGCTGAAGCAGTGCGTTGCAGCGGTGTTTCAGTCCACCCGCTTTCTTTCCATGCAATTAAATATTGTATGTGACATTGTGGAAGAATTAGGATGTACATGTAGACTTGGATCAGATGAAATCAGGGGCTCATCAAGCTGCTTGCCGAAATATCCATATGACCAGGAGTCAAAGTGCCTCTTGGGGTATCTATGGAGAAGGTGGCCTGGGCAGAAGGGAGCCAACAAATGTACCGGTGCATAAAAACAGGGAGAGGAAGGAAGGAGGGAGGTAGGCTTGCAAGCATTTGAGTTGCACAACAAGTCAGTCATTTTTAAGTCAACAACTCGCCTGGTAGAACATAAGGAAATAAAAACGTATCCATTGTTTATGGGGTTGTTGGTTGGGGTTTTTTCCCTCTCTTTGCTTCTCTGTTTGACAGGCTGCCAGGGACCCCATGCAGCGATTGATGTTTTTCCTCCCGTTTACACAATTCCTCAGGCTAGGAGCTATGGGAGTGTCCCATCACCAGCATACACATTTTTGCTCCTCTTTTTAGACAAGCATGGCACTTCTGCATCGTGCAGTCATCTCTCATGGAAAGGTGGCTTTACTCTCTTGGGTTTTGTGTCCTTGTTAACTCTGGGGGCCCCTTTCTGCCATGGTACGTGGTTCCTGCAGGGAGGTAGCTAATGTGGGAAATGCCTGTATTGGTAGCAGCTTTGTCATTGACTACATTTCTGTAGGAGAGCAGAAATACTGGAATTAAAATCATTTCATTCTGTTCCTTTTACCCCCTGTCACTGTTGTTTGCTGTCTGTCAGGAAACATTTGCCTTGTGGTCTGAAGGGCACTAATTCAGGACAACTGTACACTATAGCCAGCTCTGGCTTGCAGCCGCCCTGGTAAATTACTCAGCTTCCATTTTCCCCATCAGTAAAGTGAAACTAAAAGGTTTTTGTTACATCCTGGCAACCAAATAGCATCTGACACCTATATAATGTCTTTCAGCTGATGCTTCTGAAGTTATTTTAACTGACCATGACATCAGATCTATAGCAATCAGTTGCAGAAGCACTTAGTGCTCTGTAAGTAGAGTTTGTTTTGGGTTGTTTGGGCTTTTGGTTTTTTTTTGGTGCCATGCTAGAGTGATCCCTGGTTTTCAGGAGCTTTCTCTAGCAATGGATGGTAGCCTGCTAAAGGCTTTTCAATTTGGTAGTAAACTGCAGTTGCTGTTACCTGACAAGCACTGTACAAAAATGCTGAAGAGGACAAATAAATGCTGGAATTAGTTCCTTGACTAACTTCAAGTTGGAATGTTGATCGATACAGTCAGAATTTGGCCTGAGAAGCCTTGGTAGTGGAATCCTATGAGGGGAACTTGGGGCAACATCTGGCCAGAGGTCAGAGCTCTGTGAAGGGTCCCACAGGTGATGGAATAGATGCCAGATCACACTTCCACAGCACTTGTTTTCAAGAACAAGCAGAAGCAATGTGACCAATGTGGTCATGGCTATCAGTGCAAGAAGGAAACATCTTTCATAAGGAGGTGATAATTTTAGCAGGCAGTGATAAAAATAATTAAACCTTTTCATAATGGAGCTAAATGATGGTATAGTTCTCATGTTCTTCAGCAGTCATGAATTCATGTAACAGAACTATGACAGACGGTCTAGGGTAAAGAACACAACACAAGGAAAAACTCCTTTGGCGTTGCAGTTGATGCAATTTTTGCAGATGTGTTGCACATCCTGTTGTTAAGCCTCTTCCCAGGGAGCTAATCAGCAAATTACCTTCTCACAAGGGAGCAGGAGCGGAGGCACAGCGTTATGGGAGGGTGGCAGCAGCTGCAGGAGCGGGTGGTAACAGAGCCTGCGGTGTTGCATCATGTTGTTTTGGCAGCTCACCTGAAAGGCTCAGTGCTGTGCAGACCTCTGCAGAATAAACAGGAGGCAAAATTATAGGGGAAATGAGCTGGAATTAGTGTAAACTGGCAGGAGCTTTAGAGTCATCAAGAGGTTGGGGATTCATAGCTGTTGTAACAGAAGTGATTATATTCTTAGAACCAAGGGAATTGGTCACAGACTTCAAAATCTCCTGTAACTTCTTGCAGCATCTTACTTTTGATTTTAGCTTTGGGGATGAGCACATGGGGTGCCTCGCTGCTTCTGTTTCAGGACCTTGCCTGCACTAGTATGTTTTGTGATTTAAGACACCGAAGCACCTAATTGCATTTGTACCCAAACCCATGCCCAGGAGAAAAATATCCCCAAACCCTTCTTCCATCAGAAGGATAGTCCTTTTTCCCTTCTCTTTGAGTCCTGGGGTGGGTGTGAACTTCACCGAAGGCAGCGCTTTCAGGTGGTCTACATGGAGCTGGGTCCTGGGAAGAGGAGCTGGCCGTAGCTGTTTGCCGTCAGCAACGCTGCATAATCAATTAAAGTTGTTACTGGCTGCAAAGCTGAGAAGGTTGGACAGATCCAAGAGATTGCGGAGGCATACGGCTCTATCTTGCTTTATATAAATATTTGAACAGCAAGAACATTAATTATAGCAGGTTTGTTTTTTCCCTCCGTTGGTTCGCTGCCAGGTTTCTGTGGAAGAAAATAGTGACAGCTAACTGGAGATGGGGAACTGTAGCTACCGCGATCGGGATGCCGTTTGTTCGGGCTTCCAAGGGAGGAGCAGAGAGCGGGCGCTGCCAGGGGAAGATCTCAGGGCCACGCAGAGGGGAGCGGCGGGGGCGCAGAGCGAGACCGCCCGGCACCCGCCCGCCGGGTTTGGGGCGCCAGGCGCCGGTCGGGTTTGCTGAAGGGCCGCTCCGAACCGCCTCGGCCACGCTGGGCTGCCCGCGGGAAGGGGCCGGGGCCGGGGGGGCGGCGTGGCCGCCAGGGGGCGAGCTCTGCCCAGCGGCGCGGCCCGGCGGGTGCCCTGGGCCGGGCAGCCCCTCGCCTCCCGGCTGGTGGCGCCTGAGCCCCGCCGCCCCGCGCCCCGCCGCCCCGCGCCCCGCCGCCCCGCGCCCCGCCGCCCCGCGCCCCGCCGCCCCGCGCCCCGCCGCCCCGCCGCCCCGGCGCCCCGGCGCCCCGGCGCCCCGCGCCCCGCCGCCCCCGCCGCCCCGCGCCCCGCCGCCCCGCGCCCCGCCGCCCCGCCGCCCCGCGCCCCGCCGCCCCGCGCCCCGCCGCCCCGCCGCCCCGCCGCCCCGCCGCCCCGCGCCCCGCCGCCCCGCCAGGACCCCGCGCCGCCAGCAGAGTGGCCTCAGGGTTTTGCCCCCGCTGCAGGCGCAGGCCCCGTGCGCCCGGGCCGAGGGCCGGTGGCTCCGTCCCGGCCGCCTTCCCTGGTGTCATTGCAACGAAACGGGGTTATTCACAGAAAATCAACAGCGGGGGCTTGTCCTAGAGGAGGAGGGGATGGGTGAGGGGCCGGGGGGCTGCCCGTGGGCGGGGGCCGCGGTGGAAGCCCCGGGCGGGGCGGCCGAGCGCCGGGGAAGCGCGGCCCTTTGCTCCGGGGGGCAGTGCAATGGAGCGCCTTTTCCCAGGGTATTCTTGCGTTTCTTCTGTTACTTATTTATATGATCGTAACGCCCAGAAATCCTAATTGCAAGTGGAGATAAATGGTGCTGGCAGGTATCCATAGCTTTGTGAGGGAAGAATTGCATTAACTGGATCAAAATAAAGAGCATGTCCCCTCTAAAAGTCCAACAGTATATGCAAATAAATCTGCAGTCTCTGTCTTCTTGGCTCAGTCCTCGCAATTATAACAGCATTAAGCATTTACAATAACTCTGAAACATGCTTTTAGTCAGCTCTCCTTTTTCCTCTCCCTTTTCTGCTACTTGAGGAAAGCTCTCCCCTTGGGAAATCTGCATTGTATTGTGGAAACAGTGAAATTCTCTCTGGGTGGTGTTGGCTCAGCTAATACTGGGTCAGCAGCAGTGCAGAGTCCAGGGAGTTGGTTAACTTTGTCAGTAAAAAGTCTCCCTGAAATTCCCAGTTCATTGCTTAGAGCCAAGAATATAAGAACAAAGGTAATCTTCAGGGCTTTCAAGGGACCAGGGTTTTGAAGGCTTGGTTATAATTAGCATAATTAGTGTAGAATTTTATTTTTGCATGGATAGAACTGAGAGGAAAAAAAGCAAAATAATCCATTGATTTTAAAAATAAAATAAACACTGGTAAGAAAGGTCCCCTTTTCCAGTCTGGAATAGGCTGAAAAGCAAACATTCTTTTTTGGGCTTTGCTGAGAAATCACTTTTTCCATCTAAGGAATTATTTTTTTTTTTAAGTGTTGCATTTTGATTGATTTATTAATGAGCTAAAGCCTAGGCATGAGGTGCCCCTTCTCTATATGGATTGTAAAAATCTGCCATTCAGTTTTTGGAATATTTTCCTTCCTTAAAATGAAGGTAACGTTTGCATCGTTGAGCCACATACGCTCAGCTCTAAATGATTTGTTGTGTTTGGCTTCTTGGGAGCTATGTGTATTTTATTCATAAGCATCTAACTGCTAATTCTGCCCCCGCTACCTCACTGCAACAAGAAGTCACAGAGAAGAACCTTGCTTGGGTTTTACCTAAGTAGCCTACACCTGTCTGGAGGTCTCATTTATGAAAAACAGATTGCTTGTCTTTTAGCTGAAGGTATTTGTGTATCAGTTCCAGACTTCAGGTAAAAGAGATTAAAACACACGTTAATTCACTACAAACTTCTGAATTCTTTTTTTTTTCCCCTTCCCATTTACATTCAAAATAATTAGCTCAAGAATTCTCAGTTTATTTTGTTTTCCTTTTGGTTTAATTCACAGCGGTTGGGGTGAACCCTTTGGAGGTAAGCGGGGCTGTTTTTCTAATGCCCTCTCTTGATGACTAAAATTGCTCAGCTTTCGTTCAGCCCACGAAGACTTGGAGGAATGAATTAGGAGCAACAAAGCCCCCAGTGTAGTGAGGCTTCTGGCTCAGCTGCCGCCCTCCTCAGCAGAGCGGGGCAGGAAGGCAGCTCTCAGTGCTGCTGCAGAGGTGGGTCATCCCGTGGCGCCGGCCACTGCCGCACAGGTTGGCTTTTGTCTGCCGAGATTCGGGACGATGGGCCGGTGGCAGGAGTGGATGCTGCGTGTTCTACCTGTGCTGGGTAGCTGTGTCTGCTCTGGGAAGGCAGTCAGGGCGCTTTAAAAGTGGATTGCTATAGCCCCGTAAAGCATAACAAATTGTTTTGATCTTTGTTTCTCAAGGACAAACCAATTACACCGATCAGAAGGCAAAGCTGCATAATCATGTTTCCTTGAGTCCCTCGTTTCGTTGTGTTAAAATGTTTTATTTGTCAGACTTGTGTTCACCAAGTTGATCTTAATTCAGAGCCTGTCCCTGATGGTGAACTTGCTGTTACAGTCCAAGGTTGGAGGGCGAAGGCAGAAGTTGCCGCCCTCCCCGCAGCCTGTGCTGGTGAGGTGGCCAACGTGTAGAGGGCTGGTAACCACAAACCACCTTCTTCTCTTTCCTTGTATAGGGGGAGGGAGGGATTTCAATGCTTTTAAGATGTAAACAGCTTGTTCTTTGAGTATCGTTAATAGCATTAACAATATGAAGAGTGACTAACAATAATGCTCAGACTTTTGGAAGCGCTGTTGAATCTGCTTCCTTGTGTCGAGCATGAAAGGATACAATTATTTTTTATAACCTTTTATTTTGCCTTTACGGCAAGCTAAGCAAAGCAAGTTTGTCAGAGGCAGAGTGCTCCTAATTTGGTCTCCAGTGACCTCTGCAGCCGTGATTGGCAGTCTGGTGTCAGGAAAGAACTTGTGCCTGTGAGATAGAAATGAGCAGAACAAATGCCGTAGGACAGCTTGGGTTCCCTGGAGGACACAGGCTAAAAAAGGTGAAAGAAGTGCAATTACAGAAGGTTTTCAGCACAGAAAGTTAATTAGCTACTAAATAGCATTTAGTGCAGTTCAACGTGAGGAAATTTATGTTTTGAAAGCAAACAGATCAATGGAAAGCCTGTGGAACAAGCTTTTGGAAAGTCCATGTTGACATTCGTGTACTTTGTACTGTAAAGTCCTGGGCAGTTTTTCACAGGTTTCCCTGACAAATAGGAGGAACTGTTAAATTTGTTTCCATGCGTGTTTGCAGATGTATAGATATGCTTCCGCATGAGGATGTTCTGACACTTAATTGCAGACATTCTGGTTAGGCTTTCATCCAGACTATCTAACACCTTTTTCCCTATTCATCAAGGTCAGCATGAATCAATTCCGTTTGGGCTCTCTGAGGCAAAGGAACTTCAAGTTCCAAATATTTTCAGCCGAAGGGTGAATTTAACACAATTCTTAACCTAGTTACTCTTCTGTGCTCATCAGATGTGAGTAGCTGGCGCGACTGCAGTGTTTCACTGTCAGCGTCTGGCTCTGTATGGCCACGCTCCTCTGGAAGCCAGTGCCATCCTGCAAGTGTCCTTCCAGTCCTTCTCTGCAGCATTACACAGAACGAGCAGAAATATTTTGACAATTGTTTTTTTTAATCCCAAATGACCCATATGTTTCCTTTTGTGCATCTTTTATATGTCGCTGAAGTCAGCATGTTTCACAATTCATAATATAGGTGTATTGTCAAGGACAGGGTTTTTTTGCCAGAACAATAGAAAATCCAGCTGCCTGATATTACCTCACTTTGTACAGTCACTACACTAAATTTTTAAGCGTTTCAGGATAGCTTTGAACTTTTATTGATGGATTATTTATTTGAAGCTATCTGTCTTAGACGTTTAATGTAGCTGGTGCTGCCATGAGCTGTTTCACCTTGCTGGAAAGAAGAGGAACCTACAAGGTTGGGGCCTGTGGGGAATAGTGGAAAAACAGAGAAATGCTAACCCCTGGGGAGGAAAAGGGGCATGTAATTCCCATTACATGGATGCTCATACATTATGATGATACTTATTGTCTGTAAATGATGCTTCACAAGCCAGCGCACAGGAGTATCTGGGGCTGTAAGGAGAGCTGTTATTAGCGAAGGCGTGCTTTACTACAGGGGTGATGGAAAGCCAGCTGGGGAGGGGTTGGCTCCTGCAAGAGGCTCTCTGGGAATCGGGTGGTGCACACTGACAGCTTAGGTAACTGCCACATCATGGCTATAATCTTCAGTCCCTTTCCCTCTTGTAATTACATTTGTCACATCATGTTGTAAAATGAATTGTTAGATCTTTGTTGCTGAAACAGTCTTCCCACGTAATTGGTGCAGGTCTCTACCCTGGCTCTGTAACAGATATAATAATTGGGTTTACCTCTCTTTATGTTGTAGGTGTGTACAGATGTTTTGACTGAACAGTAAGTTAGGTCCCATTACTACTTTACTGCGCGTCGAAAGTCTCGCTTGCAGAGTGGCTGACCTCCTCGGGTCAGGCATGTGAGAGAGTTCCTGGGCAGTGGGAGGAGGAGGACGGTGGCTGCCTTATACAAGCGCTTGCTTTCTTAGGGGCTACAAAAGCTTGAGGAATGTAGATATGGTTGATTGCTGTAGTTGGTTGTTGAGGAAATACATCACCACCTGGTCTTGCTTACCAGCAAGAATGAGATGTGTTGTGAGACAAAAGAGTGATGGGACTTGAGCAAGTGGAAAAGGCTTAAGTGGAATCATAGAATCATCTAGGTTGGAAAAGACCTTTAAGATCGTCAAGTCCAACTGTTAACCCAGCACTGCCAAGCCCACCACTAAACCATGTCCGTAAGTGCCACATTTACACGTCTTTTAAATACCTCCAGGGATAGTGACTCCACCACTTCCCTGGGCAGCCTCTTCCAGTGCTTGACAACCCTTGTGGTGAAGAAATTTTTCCTAATACCAAATCTAAACCTCCCCTGCCGCAACGACACTGTTTCGTCTCATCCTGTCGCTTGTTACCTGGGAGAAGAGACTGACCCCCCACCCCACTACAACCTCCTTTCACTTAGTTGTAGAGAGCGAGGTCTCCCTTGAGCCTCCTTTTCTCCAGGCTGAACCCCCCAGTGCCCCCAGCTGCTCCCCATCAGACTTGTGCTCCAGCCCCGCTGCCCAGCCCTGGACATGCTGCAGCACCTCTACATCCCTCTCATAGTGAGGGGCCCAAAACTGAACACATGAATATGTCCGTGGGTTTCCTGCCTCAGGTTTTGCTAATCCTCCTTATTTTTTTTCCCCTGTCCCTTTTATTCCCATGGACCATTGCACTTGTTATCTTGTTTTGCTGAGCAGTACTGTATACTAGCCGGCACTCTGTTTTCCCTGGGTCCCACAACCCAAAGTCTCTCTGGAATGTTCCTCCAGCTATTTGCCTTGCAGTGCTTCGGCTCCCTGCTTTTGTAGGGCACTCTGGTATAAATTCCTCATCTAACAGGTATAGTAATCTGGAAAATAATATATTCTTCCCTTGCATGTATGTATCTTGTGCGCCTAGTTAGAGAACTCACCCAAATGCACAAAATTAGCATTGATCATACTACTTGTTGTTACTTACATACAAAATGATCTCGATATTAAAATTAAGTAGTCCAACAGATTAGAATATTCTCAAATTTTTTTCAATCAATATATACAGAAAAAATCTAAACACAGTGAGGTTTTTTTCTTCATTTCCACAGTGAGTAAATATGCACTAGTGTATGAGGCAGTACTCTCTCTGCATCTATACTATGTATGAATGTACATGTTCATTGACCTCTCTGAATGGCATGGGGTGCACAGATGTCTCTTTCAGATTTCATCTTCTACATCAGTGAAAACGTTGGAATTTCCCTGGGCTGCACACACTGAGGCACCGTGCTTACAGTTGTTGGCTTTTTGTGGCCCAGAAAAGGTAAAAAACGTAAAACACACGTGTTGCTTCAGATTGCTTCTGTGTATGTTGGATGTGTGTGCAAGCTTGTGATGAGTGGCTAAATGTGAACTGTAAATATTCATCTTGAAGAAGCATTTCCAGAAAATACAACATTGCCAGCACCTTTGTGACTGGGCTCTCTGGCCTCTTGAGTTTTTGAGGAGCTCCTTGTGTAGCTGAAGCAGAGTTCGGTTATGTAGCAGGAGGAACTGCAGCTGGCAATAGCATTGTGTGCTGAGGAGCTACACAATTCCTGGGGATCAAAGCGAGCCTGCCTGGATCTGCTGGTAACTATCCTTTCTTGGCAGTCATCTCTGCTACTGGTCATTTGAGATGATGCTCTTGAAGAATGGGCATGTTGGCCTCTGTGACGAGGGAACCACAGGATTCTCACAGTCAACCCGTCTTCCAGCCCTTTGTCATACTGACCAGCTCATCTTTGCAAGAGTTTTAGAAAATTGGTTGCCTCTGTTTAGTCTTTGAGCTAGTTTGAGTCATCTCTTCCAGGAAAATCCTGTGTAACCAGCTGTGGCTGTTATGAGGTGTTGCTCCATAAATACCAGCTGCTTGTAGCAAGCAGTCCAGCACAAGTGTCTTGTACCAGGACTCCTATTACTTTTGCATTAACATGAGATACTGAACGTTTTAGAAAGTCTTACATTTTGCAGTTTTAGCAGGAAGTAATGCTTGATTTTTTGCAAAAGCCTGTAAAGTTTTCGTGGAAAAAATCATAAGGTGGAGGTCATGGTGTATAGCAGCGCTTGAGACTGAGACTGGACGTATCCCAGCATCTAACCTAGAAAGACGGCTATCGTTCCTTTTTGAGTGAGTTTGGGTATGTCGTGTGATCCCAGCTCGCATGGCGATATTGCCATGTCATTTCTAAGACCAACCTCCGAATAGCTTGAATATAAGTTTTGCTTTGATGCTTTCTTTCAGAGAAATGGAGCAGCAGAACTTCATGAACAGAGTAGCAAAGCTGCTCTTTTAGCTGCAAGTAAAACAGACTTGGTCTCATCTACATAATGCTGCAGAACTAGAGAAGGGGGCTCAGGGATTTATTTCCCATGCGTGTGGGCGCTAAGGTTTTGAGTTATACATTTGAACTGGGCGGCTCACAGGGGCTTGGTTAAAAATTTAACCCACAGCTAACTGGGATGTCCGGGGATCTGTGCATTGGAATGCAATGACCTGAACCATGGGTAGATGCTGCAAATAAGGCTTGTCCCTGTGGAAGAGGCAATGTAGCCAGGCTTGGAAAGCATACTGATGTGGTGTGCTGCAGATGCATGCTGAGTGTGTGATTTTCAGCATTCAGTGCCTACATTGTTAGATAAGCGGATTAGAAAACATTGCATAAAGTGGCATTGCAGGGGGCTGTCTTTATACCTGCTACTTGCCTTGTTTTGCAAACCCTGATTTCACAGCGGAACCCATTCAGAGCTTGCACTGAGACTGTTCACATGTATTGGCCTTTTTAAGAATCAAGGGGTCACAGTTTCAGATTCACTTAATTCTCAAAGCAGTGATATTTTTCTTTTGGGATCAGGGCTGGTGGCGGGCATGTGGATTTTTTTAATCTAAACTCAGTTTACTCTTAAATATCTGGGGTGCAGTGAGCTCCTAGCTTCACTTTCTCTACTTTGTGGTGGGTTAAAGAGCTCATGTATAATTTCCCACTCCTTAACCCTCCAAAGTTTCAAGTTTTCAAGCGGAAACCATTTGTCTGAGGTTTATACACAAGAATCCAGGCTTGTCAGGTCCACTTGCAGAGGCGTAATGAGAAACTTGAGTTCAGGGGAAATATCTTTGGATCTTACAGGTCACTGAGGGAATTCGCCAGATGAGATCCCTAGTCAATGCTGCCGTCTGAATGTGCTCACTCCTGCTGTCCCCAGCCTGGTGCAGAGCAGCTGGGCTGCATGCTGAGGAGGTTGCTTGAGCTGTGGGGCAAGAACTCTGTGACTTGGAGAGTTACTCACTGCATGCCACTGGAGCTGCTGGAGCAGCCTGTTGAGCACCTGTACTTCTACAGTCAAGTTTTTTCAATGGCCCAAGGTTTTCAATCCAAAGGGGTCACCAGTCTCAGAGGCATAATGGTTGGAAGGGATCCTGCAGCGTAGAGCTGGAGAGCAGGCTGTACTGTACTGTACTGTACTGGAGAGCCTGCTGTACTGGCTCCCCAAACTGGTCTTTGTGCTGCACCAAGGTGCAGGGGACAGGCCGTTCTGCGGAGGAGCCTGGGCTGTTCCCATGCTGGGCTTCTTAATTTTGCCTTCTCAAAAGTCAGTGTTTCGAGGAAAGGTTTTGGTTCTCCCCAGTTCTGTGTGCAGTTTAGGAACAGACCAAAAATAAGATCATTTTTGGGGATGTTAGGAAATTAATTTAAATAAAAATACTTTACTCTCTTCTGTGGGCTGTTGGTTACTGACTCCTTAGATCTGCACTGAGTCACAATTTCAGAGCTCTGACAAAAGATTTTTAACATGCAGCATCTGTGGTTATTGGATGTATCTGTGGTCACCTTTGGCTGATGTCTTGCGGGGTTTCTTCCCCCACACTCTTGTCTGCAGGGACACGTGTGACAATCGCATGACCTGCTCCACCAGCTCTGCCTCCAGCCTCGACACCAGTGCCCAGTTCCAGGAGAGTAATGGGCAAACGCAGAGCACCAGATGGGACGAACAGCAGAAAGTATTTGCCCTCGAGCAGGTCTGTGGTGTCTTTCGAGTGGACCTGGGACAAATGAGATCCCTTCGCCTCTTCTTTAGGTAACATATAATGGTGTGTGATATTTGTGTGAGCTCTGGATCAGTGCACCCTGGGCTCTGGAGGCAGATGGCTTCTGTGGTCCTCCTTGGAAGTCTTTCCTTAATGGTTGTCTCCAGGAAAGCAAGTGCCAGCCTTCCCAAGGAGAGCCTCTGAATCATGGTTATGGGACCTAAAGGATTTTTTTCCCTAGTAAGATAAAGGTTGCTCTTAGCTGTCTAACCAAAACTGTTTCAAATAACCTGGAGGTGTGGAAAACGTCTCCATGTCTATAGTACCTTCTCCCTTGCCTGCCCCTCAGCAAGGCTTCTCGAGGGTCTTGCTGCTTTTAGCCTCTTATCTTTCAAGTTATTAAAAAATTTATTAAAAACATTTTTACTCCCTCTTTTTGCTTCTCACTCCCTGCTTCTTTAGACAATTCTGTGTGTGCCCAAGTCTGCTTAGTCCTGTTATTCTGACTTTGTGTACTGCCTTCATGTTGCTGGGGCAGAATTCTTGTGTTTTTTTTCTCCAGGGAAGACAAAATGTAATTCCTTCATGTGATGGAAGGGTAAAAGAGTGCCATTACCAGGCACAAGTGGAGCTTCTTGGGGAAAATGGTCACTATAGCCATGTCACAGAATCATACAGTAGCTGAAGTTGGAAGGGACCCATAAGGATCATCGAATCCCAGAGCTGAACAGTTACTGCTGTGCCCTGTTCTAAGGGACAACTTCTTCTTCACATTTTGCTTTCCACTCTCTCTCATCTGATGTTCCCCATTCCTGCTGGGCCCCTTGTTAAGCTGGGCAATAAATGCAGCTTGTTCTCCCTTGTTGTTTTGTCCCGCAGCGATGAGGCATGCACCTGTGGACAACTGGTTGTTGCAAGCAGGGAGAGCCAGTACAAGATCTTCCATTTTCACCATGGTGGCCTGGATAAACTGTCCGAGGTGTTTCAGCAATGGAAGTACTGCACAGAGACCCATCTCAAGGACCAGGTACCTGAGCAAGGTAGCAAGGTTCATGGGGCAAAAAGGGTTTTTCCAGCAGTTTCACACTTTTTTAAGCCAGGGAAGTGTGTTGGAGAAATGAAGCAGTAAGTTCATGCCACCAAGTCAGGCAGAAAGCTTCAAGGTGTTGGATGTTTTTCAGGATGCCACTGCAAGTCAGACGTGAGGTCTCTCTTGTACTTGCTTTCCCCATCCATTCCTGTTCTGCCTGTGGAATATGGGACAAGATAATCCAGAAGACTTGCTTAGGTGGTTACTTTGCTAGACCCAACAGGTCAGCACTATGCTTTAGGCATGTAAGGTGGCTGGGAAATCTGCAGTGGTAGGTCTGAAATTCTGTCAGAGTCTTTCATCCATTTTGTGAAGCGTAGCACACTGCTTTGGAAAATGTTTTGACAAGGCATCTTGCCATATTTTGTTCAATCTACATACAAATGTGATAAGAGCTCTTTAATTATCTGTTTAAGATACTGTATGTGCTTATTAGAAACAGTGATTTTTAAATTTCCATCCTTCCCACAGAGCCCCCTGCTGCTTTTCTTATTATGGTCGCATGGGCTCACTTTTTGCATTGAACAACCTTTGATTTTTAAATTAAATGTCAGCTGCAGTCTTGCACTGGGATCATGAGTGCCCTTAGAGAGCCTGGCAGTGCAGTTCCCTGCTTGCCTAACAGCAATCCCTTTGTATATGGCCAATCATATGTAATTTATTGCAGGCATTCCTGGCAGGGTGAAGTTTTGCTGTAAGCAGCATTAATTCACTTTCAGGTCAGGGATAAGATTGGGGGAGGAATGGAAACAATTTTTTTTAAGATTAAGCTGGTTTGTGGTACTCTGTTTTTTAATTATTCTAACCACTGTTGCTATTGTAATGGTTCTAATTTTTAAAAAAACCAATAAACAAACAAAGCACCTCTCCAAGTGCAGCGCCTCAGTGCTTAATCCTACATGAACCATGCAAAAAGGTTTTCCTGGTCTGAAAATTGCTGGGTTTCATACGCTGCTGCTATCTCTGGCTCCTGCCTCCAGTTTTTTGTTTTGGTTTCCCCCGTTCAGCAGCTTACTGATGAGAAAACATGTATGCAGTTCTCCATCCGCCGTCCCAAGCTGCCCTCCTCGGAAACCCACCCGGAGGAGAACACGTACAAGCGTCTCGACGTGGCTGCCTGGCTTCATCACCTGAATGAATCCGGACAGGTGGAAGAGGAGTACAAGCTGCAGAAGGTGAGAGGGCTGGCTGCTGCGGTTTTGATCCTTCCTCTCCTGCCACAGAGTGCGAGTGCCCAGGTAGAAGCTGCAAGAGTTTGCTTTCATGCTGGGGCAAGAACTGGGTGTTTGAGGGCATAAAGACTGGTGTATTGTGCTCGGCTGGAGGTCTTGCTGGGATTGCAGATGTGTCAGCTACAGGCAGGATGGTAGGGTGTCTCCCTGAGCGAGGAGCGTGAGCCATCTGGCTTCTGCTGCCGGTTGGAATTAGTAAACCAAAGTATCTAGTGCTAGATGTGTTTGCAAAACGCAGTGTGAACAAATCAAAGAAAGAAAAATTGAGATTACTGTATGAAATAATGCAGGGTTTCCAGGGGAGCACTGGGTCCAGGTCCTGAGAGAGAAGTTTGCAGTGAAATGCAGTGTCTCCAAGATTGGGGATTAAGCCGTGACATGAGAACAACACGTTAATCATAGAGCCTCTCCAGGGGGGGTTATTGACATTGAAATGAGCCCGATTTGTGTCTCGTCTGGGAATAGAAGGCCAGCACTTTCCCTCTAAACATGTGCAAATTGCAGGAGCTTGAATCAAGGCGTCACTTGTCAGGAAAGAACTGCAAAGCCACCGAAGCATAGTAGCGGGCAGTTTCTTGTTGCTGTTTTTGGGAATGTTAAAACTGTACCAGTCATAACTTTTGCTCCTTCTTCCAGGCCATTTTCTTTGGTGGGATTGATATTTCCATCCGTGGGGAGGTGTGGCCCTTTCTGCTGCACTACTACAGCTACGAGTCCACCTCTGAAGAGAGGGAGGCACTGAGACTGCAGAAGAGGAAAGAATACTTTGAGATCCAGGAGAAAAGGTAACAGACCAGCTTCATCCTCCCCTGCTCATCTCTCCTCAAGCCTGATGTCGCAGTCAGGTGGTAAAGGAGGAATATCAGGCACAGCTGACCTCTTGAGAGTTTGGAACTAACACTGTGTAGCTCAAGTATTATCTCACTTGGGTTCTTGAAACGGGCTCATTAATACCACGCAGGTAAGTTCTCTCACAGACAACACGACAAACTTAGCACGCTTGGTTTAGAACACAAGGTGAAATTGGGGTCTTCTATTTCTTAATAAGTGTATCTGGAGATAAAAATAGGGAAAAAGAAGGGATATCTAATTCAAGGAAGTTATTACTGCAAGAACTATATGTTGTAAACTACTGTGGGTATATTTAAGATGGTGAGGGACTAGTAGTAGTATTAATTAAGAGACGATTGGAACGAAGTGGTGAGTTCTGGCATGCCACCCACAAGGAGCATCAGAGACCAGAGTCTGACTGCTTCTGAAGTGGAGTTTTTCATGGAAAACACATCGTGTCATCCTGTTTATAACTCAGGAGGCTCCTTCTAGTAGTCAATTTGGACAGAAAATCTGCAGTTCTGGACAGACCTGCTGGTCTGTTTTTCAGGTGATGACAAAACTCTCTACAGGAATAGGTTTTCTCTGCAAACTAAAGCTGAAATAGGGCTTTTTGTTCCTTGTGGAAATCATATTCCTCTCTTGGCAACATACTCCTGCTGCTGCTCGATTTTCAGGCTTTCGATGACTCCGGATGAACAGAAGGATTTTTGCCGTAAAGTACAGTTCACGGTAGATAAAGATGTTGTGAGGACTGACCGCAGCAACCAGTTCTTTCGAGGGGAGAACAACCCAAATGTGGAAACTATGAGGTGAAGTGTTTGATGCTACTGGTCCAAACAACGTGTCCTACTGAATGTATAGAAAACTTGGTAAGCCCCCCGGCCAAGGCTGCCTAGGTCGCTGCCTTGGGAACGCTGGGGAGCACCATGCGTACAGTGACCGGTACCAAGTCATGCAAAAACAAGGACTTCCTCCCCAGTGCTTTCACTGCTGCTTTAGTCGTTTACTTCTTGATATAATAACCCTGCTCCCATCACCTTGCTTCCCTGCACTCACAGGCACAGAAGATGTGTGAGCTTTCTGTGGCAGTGGGAGGGTCATGGATGCTGTGGCAAGCTTATGGGTCTGTGGTTTCTTCTGACAGGATGGAGGACAAGTATACCAGAGTCTGTTTCGTGGGGGTGTGCCTTGTAAATGTGTGCCTGCAAAACAGTTGGATTTCATCTAGCAGTATGGCTTAGAGCCTCATGGGTGTGTAAGCATCATCACTCTTTTCCCATGGGCCCTTCATTTCTGTCCTCTTAGTCTTTTTAAATTTTTGTTTTCATTTTGTATTTTGGTGTCTGTGTATGCAAAACCTTCTCCTGGAGTTTATTGCACTGGACTGATGTTTGCAGCAGGGTTTATCTGTATGTGTTAAAGCGCCTTACCGTAGGGTGTCTTTGTACTTGAGATGAACTGTGTTGCTTGTTGCTACTGCACTGCTCCCAGTGGGCTGCACTGCAGCTGGAAAACAGGAGCCTAAGGAGCATTGTTCAAATCCATTGTCTTAGGCTGCTGAGTGCTGTTCAGAGTTCCCATCCATCCAAAAGCCTCTTTGGATTGATGCAAAACGTTGTAATCCTAAAAAAATGAGAGTTCCAGTTAGGTATAGTGTCAGTGTATCTTTGTTATGCTTCTAGATACAGTTGTTTTAGCAAAAGCGATTCTGTGGGATGCAACATGCTGCAGAGGTGTTCAAAAGTTCACAAGCATCCGGGTGCAACTGCAGGTTAATCTTCTGGATGGCAGGAGTGATCTGTTGCTCTTTTACACTTCACCTGACTTAGCCTGTCGGGTGGGAGTTGGGGGAGGAGGGAAGGGACACTGTGCTCAGCTGTGACTTGCCCTCTCTGTCTCACTTCTCCATTTGCATCTCTTCTCCAGGAGGATCTTGCTGAACTATGCAGTATTTAACCCAACAATTGGATACTCCCAGGGGATGTCTGACCTGGTTGCCCCACTCCTGACAGAGGTCCTAGATGAGTCGGATACTTTCTGGTGCTTTGTAGGATTGATGCAGAACACAATCTTCATCAGCTCACCCCGGGATGAGGATATGGAGAAACAGCTGGTGAGGCTGAATGCTGAGCTCCCTTTATCCCTGTCTTCTCTCCCCAGTCAAATTAGAAGAATACCATAAAGCAGTTACCTGAGCTGTTGGGTTCCACCATGCTGAATCACACTAAAGCCACAAAATACCTGGTGGATAAAATTGATCCTGAGTGATTGGGGCACTCCAGAGGCAGTTATAACCAATAAATTGTTCAAGTAAAGTTACCCTGGCTCTGCTAAAGGGTGCTGGTTCAAGGAACCTTTTATGATCAAATGTGTCCAGAGGCTGCTTGCTTTTCCTTTGCACTTCTCTCAGGCAGTGAAGACTCACTGGTTCATTTTTGACCTGGTTCTGGAGCATTTGGTGTGAACAATGTGGAGGAGTTGACTGAGCTGTAGCCCTCTTCTTTGTGGTTTTTTTTTTTTTAAGTTCGTAACAATTTTAATAGCTTTTTTTAAATTATGTCCAAATGAAAAGCCTTAAACATCTGACAGAGTTTCTTAAAATAGGGTGATCTTGTTTAAAAATTGGAACTTTTTGGATTTTAACATGAATATCAACTGTTTTCTGGTTAAAATCCTGAAAAATCCATTCTAAATCTGAACAATCCTGCCTGGATCATGATGGCACCAATTTAAACTTATGGTGGAAACCTCATGGGAGGCTGCTGGTGAGGTGCAGTTAGTTAACGTACAGATTTATGCACTGTAATGTGCCTGTATAGTCAGGCTTTCCAAAATCACTTCCATATTGCTCAGCCTCTACTGAAATGAAATATTACCAGAGATAGCTATGTCCTTTCTTTTCTCTAGTTTTTAAGGCTCTAGCTGCTTTCCTCAGCCTGAATCTCTCCCCTTCTTTCTTTTCACAATGTAGCTGTCATGGGATTTTCTTTCCACCCATCATCCTTCCTTGTGAAACAGCTGCCGTGGCCTGTGAGCCCTGGCCTTTAATGATAGATCCAAGTGTGCTCCTGGCTGTGCTGTAATAAACAGGCCAGCAGGCTGGAGCTCTTTGTGAGAGGAGAGAGCTGTGGCAAGCTCTGCAGGAGCCCCGGTCTGGCACACAGTGCGGGGCTCCCGGGGATGGCAGGTGAGGGCAGTGCGGGTCCTTGTGCACAAGGCAGCGGCTCAGTTCAGAGCATCTTTTCCAGATGTACCTGCGAGAGCTGCTACGGCTCATGCACCCACGCTTCTACCAGCACCTTTCTTCCTTGGGAGAGGATGGCCTGCAGATGCTTTTCTGTCACCGTTGGATTCTCCTCTGTTTTAAACGTGAATTTCCAGATGCTGAGGCTTTGCGCATGTGGGAAGCGTGCTGGGCTCACTATCAGGTTAGACAGCTGGCGATGGGCACAGCACGCACGGGGCAGCAGCATGTTCGTTGCTGAATCCTCACCATCTCAGCAAGCATTGCAGAATTTCCATAAAGGCTCTTACTAGCAAAGTATCTAAAATGAGTAGGTGTTACAGAGGGTCTGTAACTACCAAAGACATTTATCTATGTAGCAGGAGGATGGAGGCCTGCCTCTCCTACTTGAGGGTGTCTGGGCTTCAGAATGAGGTTTTTTTCAGAAAGTGCTGAACATGCACTTCTGAAGTTCAGACTTCTTTTACACAGCTAGAAAATGTCTTCCCAAAAATCACTAGAGTGCTTTGAAAGCTGTGGTGCAAACCTTGCTGCCACACTGTAAAGGGAAGAGGGTTTGATTCAGCGTGGTTCAGAATTCACCAGTAACACACATTTGGTATAGCACTAAGCAAAACTGGAGGGAGCAAAATATCTCACTAAGAACATGCTTGTGGAGGTGGGGAAGTTAAGTCAGACCTCTGCCTCCACCTGCTGTACTCCAGCCCCTGTTTTCTCATTGCAGACTGACTATTTCCACCTCTTTATCTGTGTGGCCATCGTGGTGATTTATGGGGATGATGTCATTGAACAGCAGCTGGCCACCGACCAGATGCTGCTGCATTTTGGCAACCTGGCTATGCACATGAACGGAGAACTTGTACTCAGGAAGGTAAATGCCCGTGGGCTGATGTGGGCTGAGTCTTAGGTCCAAGAAATGAGTCAGAACATTGAGAAAATCAGGGACAGATGCTTCATAGAATCATAGAATCGTTTAGGTTGGAAAAGACCTTCACCATCATTGTGTCCAACCGTAAACCTACCACTGACAAGTCATCACTAAACTGTCTTTCGCAGATCCTATAGGCCCTACTTGTCTGGAGCCTGGGAGGGTAGGATGCTGCTGTTTGCCTGGAAACGAGTTTTGCAGAAAGAAGAAGTAGTTGTAGAGTGCTTGGGAGTGTAGAGTGGTTGGGATGGCCCTTGCACACACACAGGAACATGGCAGACAGCTGTTCATCTTTGTGCTACGGTCCCCAGTCCATCTCAGGCAGGGAGTGACTGCAGGCTGTGGGATGCGCCGCAGCGTGTGGCAGCTGCTGTGACCTGGCAGCGTTCCCAGTGCCTCAGTTAACCTTCAGGTTTGTGTTCAGGAGGGATGCTCCTTTGCTGAAGCTTTGGCTTTTCTAAGGTAGCTAAGTGGGAGGACGGGACAGGAGGCCCCTGCTATCTCTGCTCTCCATGTTCGTCCCCTGGTGAGGAGTGAACGACTCTCTCTCTCTCTCCCATCTAGGCGAGGAGTCTGCTCTATCAGTTCCACCTGTTACCCTGCATCCCTTGCAGCCTGCATGACCTGTGCAAGCTGTGTGGGACAGGAATGTGGGACAGCGGCTTCATCCCTGCTGTGGAGTGCTCTGGCCATCACCTGGAGTCTGAGAGCTGCCCGTATGGGGGACTGGTGGAAGTATCTTCTCCTAAACCAGGAAGCGAAGGCAAGAGAGGCTTGAAAACACGGGACGTCTTTGCTTTCCGAAAATAGCTGTAGAGGAACAGGGTGTGACAGCGGAAGCAGGAAGGGCAGGAAGGATGTGCACAGGAAAAAATGTTGAAGACAAAAATGGAGGGATAGCTTGTCAAGACTCCTGGGAAGACTGAAAGGTGGAGAATGGAAGAAGAATTAAATCACTCTACAAGGGAAGCGAATTCCAGTGCACTGGTGGTGGAATCTGAACAAAATGCATCAAACCAGGAACAGTTTTTGCACGTGTTTGGATTTGATTTTGTTAGAAACATGCTTTTTCTAGATCTTAACAAGGACTTTTTATTCTGCCTCTGGGATTGGACTGGTTAGCAACCAGAACTTTGTCACTTGCTGATGAGAAATGAGAACACTAAAGAGAGCCAAGTACAACCAGCAGCATTTGTGGGTCAGGTGGAAGAAGCAGAGCTGTGGCCAGACCTTTCTCTGCGATGGCGCTTCATCCAGAGCATACCACACACACACACCCTCTGCTTCAACCAAAACGTACAGCTTAGTGGCTTCTCTCTAAAGCCATAAAGACCATTTTAATTATAATCTGCCAAAAATAAAACTGCAGACTGGGGATTGAAGGGAAGGTATCTGTTGGCAAGGAAGAACTGGTCACCTAAAGGTCTTGTCTCTTGCCTTTTTTTATACAGCATACTTGCTGGCATGATTTTTTTTCCATTTGTACAGAAAGTGTACAGCCACAGTTCTTAAAGCACTGCTTTGCTGTAGTCAGGGTATTTCACAGACACCTTTTGAAGTTTACTTCTTCATGACATTACAGCAAAGCTGTTTATGCTGACAACTACAGGCTTCAGACACTTGTTTATGGAAGTCTGTTGTTTGCAGTATGTTTCCCATTGTGTTTCCTTTGGCCCTTCTCAATTACTATAAACTGTCCTTACCTGTCTTTGCCATAGGCTGTAGCACATACACTCCAAGTGGGCTTTAGGCTCTTCAGTTGGTGCCAGTAGTGCACCCTCTTCCCCATCCCAAAGTGAAACTTCGTTGCAGTCATTTTTGCTGAGCTCCATCTCTGGTAAAGGTTTCCCTTGAAGTATTTTTGAAAGGACAGCATGTTTCTCCTCTTGTCTTCTATAAAATTTGCCAACTAGAAGTGGAGCTGGGGTCTTGAGCACAGCTCTGTTGCCAAATGTCCTTACCAAATTCAGTGGCATCAGAAGGTGTGTCCCGAGCCAGCATTTGTGCCAAACAGAGCCAGGGGAGTAGTTTCCTTCTTAGAAGGAAAAAGGAGACAAGGTGACAGTGGGCTGTGCCAGCTTTGATGCATCCCTCTGCATGGAATGTGAAGTCTTGCAGCCTTTCCTGGTTGTCACACTCCCTGTCACTCCCAACCACACTGCTTCTCTTACACAGCTGTCTTGGTCTGATGGGGGGGAAGTCCATGCTCACTTTTCAGCTTTGCCTATCAGGCATGCTTGTGCTATTAGCACATGTGGAAAACTCCATTTCCTCCTGCATAGTGCTGCAGCAGATACCTGCATCTGACAAGCAAAGTTCTCTATAAAAATTTTTCTGCAAGGCCTTACCCACAGCCTGTTCTGGAGTCCACGTGCCCCACACCTGCTGGGAAGTAAGGCCGGCAACTGGGATGCTTTGTGTGAAACCAACACAAACCAAGGGCATGCTGTATTCCTCAGGGGAAGAAGACTTGACCCTACGCAGGCACTATGCCAAAGACTGGCTGTGGTGTGGCAGAAGGACAGTTTGGCTCCTGATTTGTGTGCCTTTAATTCAGAGGATGAAAACCTTCCCCTTGATGAGAGCAATGGTGAAGCCTACTGCATATTGCACACCTCCAAAACAGCCCAGCTTCAAGAGGTGCTGAGGCTGCAAGGCTGCAGGTGCATGCTGGGGTTGTAGGGGGTGACACCTTGCATAAGGGCTGGTGGCTGCTTTGTTGCAAAAACACGGAGTTCTTTGAGGTTTATGATGTTTCACTGAATAATAAAAGTTTGTGTGAGGCATTTGTGTGGTACGTTGCTCTAGGCTCTACAGGCTCTACAGTGCCATACCTTATAGTCGGGGGATAGCACTTGGCTAGACACTGTCCCCACAGCCTGAGCCATTCCTTTTGCAGCCCTGCAAAGAGATATGCTGGGTGCTGCGTCTGTGTTGCTCTCCCCAGGCTCTGCTGATTTCAGCCTGGGGAGATGTGGCCACACTTGACGTGTTCATCTAGACACAAGCTGTAAGCAGCGGTGGCTGAATTAGGGTCGGAAAACCCACGTCAGAAAATGCCAGAAGCATCTTCCCAGCTTGGTGGCACACGGGCAGGTGCCAGTTCCCCATAGGGACAGCAGGAGCCAGGCGCTGTCACCTGCCTCCTTGTGCAGGATGGGCATCACCACCTGGCCTGTGCACCACTGTGGGCTCATCTAGCAGCGCCAGAGCAGCCGGGTGCCTCCTTGGGAGCCCTGCGCCAGGAGCGGCCAGCATGAGGGCAGCTCTGCCAGGCTCTGCGTGCTGGGCACAGGGCAGGCAGACCCCACCTTGGGTCACTGGCTGCTTGCAGCAGACTGGGAGGCACCAACACCACCAACAAAAAGATCCGGAGCTGTTTTTGCTGCAGCAGTGGTTCCCAGCCAGTAAAAGACAATAGGAAGAGATGAAGTGGATAATTTTGAGCATTATTTTTCTGCTATTAAAATGTCATTCAGCAATGTGGAAATCACTCAGGATTTGTTTAGTTATAGACTCAGCACTGCAGTTTTCCAGCACATGGAAAAAGCTGTTCTTTCTGTTTGAAATGATGCTCAGCCACATGGGATTGTATTGCCAGGAGTGGCGTGCCACCCCTTGGCCAGCTGTCCTGTGCCTGGTGTCCCCTGCGGGTCCTGCTGCTGGCAGATTTCAGGTGTCCTTCTGTTGCAGCAGGTCCCTGAGCTCCTGTCGCACACCAGCCTCCACTCCACAATAGGAAAATAGAGACAGAGCTGATAACCCAGCTGCTCCCCACTTACCAGCAGCAGTCGCATCCTGGGTGACTGGGTGAGATCCCAGTCTCAGCCTGTTTGTTAACTTGCGATGCCATTATTAAATTCACACTGGATGTCCACAAACTTCCGAGCTTGTTTGCGCGGGGACCTGGAGCCCTCTGGCAGCAGCTGGGGTAAGATCAGGAGCAACCTCGGGATTTTCCTGCACAGTGGAAGAAAGGCAGCAAGTCCGTGTTTGCATCGGACACAGCAGCAGGTTTCCAAGGTCCTTCTGACCTGTCCCCAAGATCCCTTTTTTCCTTGTGACAATCTGTCATCTGGGGAAAAAAAAAAAAAACACAACAAAACCAACAACAAAAAAGCAAGGCTTCTGGCCCTTACAAAGGGGCAAAGTGGATCCTAGAAACAAGGACCCTCATGTGGCTCCTCTTATGAATCGCTGCCCTGTTCATTGCATTAGCTACAGCTGAGCAGCCAAAAATAGGCCCTTGCAAAGGTAAATAGTCAGCATAAGCCTCTTTAGACTCAGCCTTGAGCTGACATATCCTTCTGCCTCCTGGTGCTGGGGGGAAGGGGAACAGGAAGAAAAGAAAACCGAGTCCTCACTCCTGGTAGTGGTAACACTATGCTTCGTGATCCCAGCGGGGAACCCCGATGGCCTGCATCTGGAACGCCAAGGAGAGCGTGCGCCGCGTAGAGCAGAGGCTGGGCCATGCCAGCCATGTCCCTGCCGCGATGTCTGGGCTGCTGTTGGGCATGGGGAGAGGGGAACACGGCCCGGCACCATCCCGGGGCCAGGAGGAGACCAGCTGCCCCACGAGCAGGAGGGGATCAGCGAAATGGCTTCGTTTGTCCTCAGCATTGAGCATTACCCATGCCAGCAGCTGAGGCCCCTGGAGCAGCACCAGGCGTGGAGCAGCGTGTGCAGCCAGATGCTGCTAGGGTCTCAGTTTGTGGGACGTTTGCATTTGAACTGGAGCAAAGAGGCGGCTGGTTAGCTTGGTCTCACTTCCCGGGCATGGGTGTGTTTGGACATGGCTGTTTGGCTGTTTTGTTCAAGGGACGCTGTCTGTCAAATGAAAAATTACAGTTCACAAGAACAAAGAGACTCACCTGAGTTATTACAAGCACCAAAGAATTTAAAACTCAACTTAGCTTGTCCCCCGTGGGCTGGCTGGTTAATCCCCATGTCTCTCCGCTTGGGTCATAAAACCAGACCAGTCTGGCCAGCTATAGTTCATGGTCACGTCCCGCTCCGGGGTGCGGGCCCAGCCCTGCCCTGCTCGTGCTCAGCACTTTGGGGAAGTCTCCGCACACCATTTATTTCTCTCATTTAAACATTTAGAAACACAACGTGCAATTTCTTTCCAACTGGGACGAAAAGCAGCAGCTGGGGCAGCCCCAGCTGAGGCCAGCGGGAGCTGTGCTGGCGGTGCTGGCTTGGACTCGCCACGGGGCTGCCGGTGACTGCGACGAGGGTGAGCAGCTGGGTTGGTGCTGCCCATCCCAGGGCCACCAGAGCACTGGTGGAGAAACCCTCCTCCGGCATGGCTCAGCCCCCTGCCCAGTTCTTTCCCAAAATTACTTGCACCCCAAAAGCTGCCAGGTCCCCTGCTTTCCCCGTAGGCTGCTCCAGAAGCAGCTTGCTCTAACTGCAAAGCTGGAAATGTAGAGGAAGCTCCTTAAATATTTTTGTGGCCAATTTTGTTGCAGTCTGCACTTCAGCCAAGCTTCAACATCATCCAAGTACCCAAAAATTGCTGCTCTTTGAATGGAGTTCATTTCTTCTTCTAGTCATGACAGGCAACTATCTCTTAGTTCAGGCTTAAAAAGGGCTTTGAAAAATAGTTCTGCTGTGAAGGTCCAGGCTCCCATGCTTCAAAACCTCTCCAGGTCACAGAGCTGAGCTCTGGCCTCTGGCCTCCCTTCAGGCCATGCCTGCTGCCAAGCTGGGCTTTTTATTGTGTCCTGCACCCCTCACGGTGGGTGCATGAGGTCTCGGTTCACTTTGCTCCTTTGCAGACTGGAGTTTTCTAAGAAAAAAGCAGGATCTTTTCAGAGCTTGTCTTCTGCCCACGCCTCGCAGCCGGTGGCCATCACCACTGCTCCCGGCCACTGTGCCCCACTGCTGCATTGGTGGCCTCTGCCCGCAGCTCCCCCTCCCCAGCTCATCTAACCTGGGCAGAAGGAAGCTTAGCCAAGCACAAGGACGATCCCCTGAGGTATTCCACCAGGGAACTAGGCTCCTCCTCGCATTTTGTAGGGTTTCTGGCTTCAAAAAACAATTTTTAGGCAATTTTGACACTAGTCTGGAAATTGCAGCAGTCAAGTGGTATTTGTGGTACCTCGGCTGTTGAAATCTAGTGTCCAGGTGTGTAGACGAGCTCCACAAGCACCCATATCCGTGGGGCCAGTTCAAGCAGGTCAAAAATGCCAAAATTTTTGGTTTAAAAATACCTGATGTGCTGAACCTGCCTGCAGGTTGATGTGCCCATAGGACTGCTTTCTGGCAGCACGAGGTCTGCAGGACAGCGACTGCCCTCCCCAGCCACGCCGGTTCCTCGCAGGGCGCGGGGATGCTGCAGTGGCTGCGGTGGGTGCTGGGGCAGAGCCAGGTGGGGTGCTGCAGGGCTCAGCCCTGGGTTCCTCCACCATCCACCAGTGAGCTAGTCACAGTTTTCTATTTTAAGACCTATCTGAAGAGGCCATGGTTTGGAGAGGCTTCTCCAGCCTGGTTTTGTAAGAGCACATTCACCTGCCAGGTGGAGAGCAGTGCGTTTGGATGCTGCTGGTTTTAATAAGAAAATATTTGGGTAATGCTGTCATGAAGCAAGTCTCAGTAATGGACTCAGCAGGCTGGTTTGGTTTTGGGGCAAGATGCTTGAATGCACTGAGCGCTCGCCTGGGCCACTTGCTAAAGGTGACCTGCAGGGCTTTCCTTGTCGGGCTGGGCGTTGAGGCTGAGGCAGTGTCTGTGGACCAGCGTTGCTATAACATCCCTCAGCAGTCCTGGGCGGCAAATGCCACCCGTGTGGTTCAGCTGGGGGTAGTTAAAATAAATGTTATGCTTGAAACCTGAAAAGTAAATACAGCTGATAGAAATAGTCAGTGCTGGAGAGGTTCTCCAGAGAGCAGATTTTGGCCATGCAAGACTTTGAGCTCTCTAGCAGCCAGCCAGGCATGGGGAGCAGGGCTTGGAGAGGGAAGTGGGAGCTATGCCTGTCATCAGGGTGAGCCGTCCCCAGGGCAGGGACTGTCCCCAGCCCCTTCTCCCCCTCTCAGAAGGCTGGGCTCGGCCCCCAGCCCCTGGGAAGCAGGGGGACCCCTGCCCACCCTTGTGGCTTTGGTGGTTTGTTTCCAAGCCCATCATTGTCTGCAGGCTGCTGTCATTTAAACTGACGTCCTGCAGCTCACCTTTAAAACAAAGCCTCAGCTGGTCTCATGGGAAGGGACTATCAAAGGGGGTTGGGTTTTTTCCTGTTTCCCCTTGCAAGCTTGCTCCGTTCTGTTCAGCAGGCTGGCATCTCTGCAAATAAATAAATAAGCAGAGCCACGCCATGGTGCAGTGGTACAAAAACCAGAAACCCAAGGCAAAATCAAAATGCTTCCTCTTGTTAAAGTCCTTGGGGCCATCCCCAGGGGCACGATGCATGAGCATGAGCACCGAGGTTAGGATTTCTTTTCACACTGGGACCTGCTCCACCCTGCTATTGCTCTGGCTGCACCATGAAATGTCCTCCTGTGTTTTGCTGGACTTGAGGGGTTGGAGGTGCACACCAATGAGATAATCACCACACTACTACAGGTGCATTTTTTTAAGCAGAATTAACCAAGCAGCTGCCCTTGTATGAGGTCATCTTGAAAGGAAAATTGCCATTATGGGACTTGGGTTTGCCTGCAGCCAGCTGGATGTGTGGAGCCGTCTGTGTCTCCTGGGGCCCACAACTGACCCAGTGATGCCAGGCATGCTCCAAAATCACCAGAGTGAGCACAGTGACAGCTCAGGCAATCCAGTAAAAGGGACCTGGCATCAGCTGGCACTTTTATTGGTGCTTTTTGCCGACTGGAAGAGATTCTCCAGCTGCCCCCATTCCTCCACCATGCCCGGATACACCAGGTCCCTCCAAATTCAGCCAGCTGCAAGTTCAGCCCCTGCCAAAGCTCCTGCTTCATGTGGCAAAGCAGCAGCAGGGACACAGAGAGGGAGCAGCCTAAAGACTCTTGGTTTTGTTTGGCTTGTGTTTGTCTTTCAGGAACCCCAAACGAGTTAAGCTGCTTCTGTCTGCGGCTGTACTTGACTAACCTTGGTGTTGGCAGAGGCAGCCAGGGAGGTGGCTCAGCTACTGGGGCTGGGCAGTGGGCATCTGCTCTCCAGAGGTTTCTCAGGTGCTTTCATGTGTTGGGAGAGCTCAGCATCCCACGGAGACATGCAGGGCAGGGGAGGGGGTTTGCTCTGCCCTGCCTGTGCTGAGCCAAGATTGTATGTTGCCTTCCACAGGCTTATACAACATAGAAAAATAGTCTGAAAATCTAAAATCTAAATCAAGCATTCCAAGAGCAGCACTGGGAAGAGCCTTGCTGAGCCCCGCTGCCAGGAGCCTCCCAGCTCCGGGAGGGGGGCAGAGCAGCATTGCAGAGACACCTGGAGATCCACCAAATGGCTCCTTGTGCAACATGGAGCCCGAGTTGTATCGGCAGCCGGGCTCCGAATGGGTGCGTTCCCCCTCAAGACTCAGTTCCACCAACTGCCAGCCCCATCGACCCCACTTTGCCCGGGGACCACAACCCAGTGTGGGCACAGCCTTCAAATCCTGCCCCTTGGCCACCACAATGCTCTTCACAAGCCCCAAACCAGCCTGTCGCAGCCAGCCTGCACACCTGGGGCTCTGCAACAGTGATGCTGCCCAGGCCTGCAGCCACCTGCATTTCTGCAGGCATGCTTCGGGTACGCCAGGGATGCCAAAGCCACCGTCCCTCTAAAGCTCAACGGCCTCCCGGGAGCATCAAGCCGCTCTTCCTCTCCAGCTCGCTGCACCCTGGGGTGCAGGGGAGGTGCAGGGAGCCCTGCCAGAGCTGAGGTGTTGTGGGGACATGGCAAACACCCCACAGAGTGTTCCCAGCCCTCTGTGTGACCCCAAGCCCTCAGCACTGGGCAGAGCCTGTGCCGCAGATGAAGGCAGAGAGCTCTTTGGTACTACTCATGCCCCGGGGAGGGCTGCCCAGCTCAAATCAGCTCCAGCAGCCAGGTCCCAGCACCAGGAACCCAATTCCCACATATTGCACTGGAGGATGGGCACTGAAAAACTTCCAGCAGTGACTGGAAACCCCTGGAAACAGCCCAAACACCTTCTGCCAAGGTGATAAACCTGCCCCAATGCCAGCGCTGCAGCAGTGAGCACTGGGAAGGTGCTCAGTGAGCAGCAGCCACCATCCTGCTGGCTCTCCCCAGGGACAGGGCCAGCAGGGAGAGCGCACCCTGGTCTCCAGCACAGCCCCACACCACGGCAGCCCCCAGCCCCAGCTCCAGACAGCAGCAGCACCACCGGCTGCTTGCTGAGTGCAGGGATGCGGTACAGCCAGACCAGGATGCTAAAGGGGTGCCATGCAAAGGTTGCAGGAAATCTGCAGAGTGCGGAGCAGCTTCTGCAAGCTGAAAAATCCTGCATCCCTTCCTGCAGGCATGTGGGAACAGGGTTAGGCCTGGCTGCCACAGCCAAAGGGTCACAACCACCACCATGCAAGCTCCAAGAAGCCTGTGTGCTCAGCCATGCCTCCTCATATGCTGGGAGGAAAGGGTTAAGGAGCTGCCAGAGTGGGGAATGAAACCAGGGAATTCAGCTGCTGACGCAGGTAGGAGATCTGCAGGCGAAGCATCCCTGTAAGACACAGCAGCGTCATCATCATCACCGCCCTGCTGTGCTGCTTTGGAGCTCCCCCCGCAAGCATGGGCTCCACGCAGGGAGACTGGGGGCCCTCCCTGGGCTGCCACCCCACACAGCACTGCCCATGTCACCCAGCACCACCCCGGGGTGCCCGCCCCTCTCCTTCTGCTCATCCCTTCTCCTGCAGATTGCGGCTGGAAGGATGCTCCATGGCACCTGGAGGCTCACAGGCATCATGGAGGTGTGGGGCAGAGCCAAGCCAGACCCCTGCCAGGAGGGTGGGCACCGCAAGGCAGGCAATGAGGGTCTGCATGCGCTGACCTCTCTGCTCTTGAAAAATCGCTTTGTCAGTGGTTTGGGTAATAAAAAGAATGAGCAAGGATGAAACGTTTCAGGAAGAAACGGCCAACTAAGACCTGGTGCTCTTGGGGCTGTTCCCCTGTGGGACAGAACAGGATGGGATGGGGTAGGATGGGATGGGACAGGACAGAACAGGATGGGATGGGGTGGGACAGGGTGGGATGTGGTGGGGTGGGCTGGGGGGATCTGCAGGACTGCATCACTTGGCTTCTCCTAGGCTTCACATATGAGAGGAAGAGGCAGGCAGTGCTTCTGCCATGGCTGGCCAGGAGGAAGCAACAAGGGGAGAGGGGGACCTGGGAGGGGATACAGCCCTGCGGTAAGCAGCGGGCAGAGAGGACACGGCCCCCGGGCCTGTGCTAACGGCTGGAGCAAGCCCTGAGCTTGCCAGAGCGGGGATGGCCCCTGAGAGTCCTCCAGGGATGGGGAGGTTCCCCTGAAGCAGAGGCCATTTCCCTTGCAGGTGCATCGCTGCTGGTGTGTGGGTTCTGCCACGCCATCCCTGACGGAGGATGGGGCAGCAGCTGACGCAGGGCCGTGGACCCAGCGTTACCAAAGTGCCTGGTGCATCGAGCTCAGGGCTCTGGAGAGCAGAAGGATCAAGGGGCTGTTTGCACTGAGCCCCTGCCAAGGCTATGTGTGCTGCCCCTCCAGGAGCCAGCTGTGAAGTCAGGCCCGATGGAAATATAATGGGATAATCGATGGCCCATTGTTACTGGGCTTAATTTAGCCATTCAGGCAGGGAACGAACAGTGTGAACGTACGTAAGCAGAAGCCAAGGCAAGAGATGGATCAGCCCTGTGTCCTCTGTAGCACGGGGAGGGCTGAGCAGGCACAGGCAGCCAGTCTCACCTGCACCTGCCAGCTGCAGTCCCCAGACCCCCACAGCAGCCAGGTCTTAGGTGCAGGGGGGTGCAGTTAACAGGAATTTATTTTGCTTTGTCTAATGCCAGGTCTAAAATGGCTGCAGCTGGGCTTAGTGTTACATGTCTGCATTGCCAAAATCCCCTAGCAAGCTGAAGCGGGAGCGAGGAAGCTGCTGGGTGTGTTGGGACAGGGGGTCTGAGCTTTGTGCTGGGGGCAAAGCTTGGGAAGGACACAGCTGCCACCACAGCCCTCCTTGACCACTGCCTGGGAGCACCAGCAGCACTGCTGCACCAGCTCTCCATCCCAGGAGAGCCTTCCAGCCTTTGCCCAACCCAACTCAAGAGGTCCCGATAAATGCCATTGGAAGCACATCCCGCTGCACAGCCCCGGCTTTTCAGCCCTCACACTTTGCCCTGCTGATCGGCGATGCCCACCCCAATACCTGGGGAATCGCCCTTCACTGTTTATCTTCCTCGCATTCCTCCAGGTTGGCTCACACTCCACCCCAGCCATCCGGCAGCACCATGGTACATTCGAGCCTTCCCCATATATTAGTCACTGTTCTGTGGTGGGTCTGTTATCTGCCTGTCTCTGCTGCTCTTGCTGGGCTTTGCTCAGTGTTTCAGTCCCTGCTGGTAAGGACGCCCCTGGGGTGAGCTGCAGCAGGTCCCCAGAGGGAAGGAGTCCTCCTGCATCACCCCAAAATCTCACTGCCTCCACTTTTTTGCCCATTATTGCCCTCTGGAACTGGCTGGTTTGACTGCATTTACTGCACATCTGCTGCACCTCAGCTCACTGTACAACTCCAAGCTCTGGTCCTCAGCTTGTGGTACAGAAGTCCTACATCAGCTTGCTTCAGCTGAAACACTTGCATGGAGCTCGCCACTGCCATATCTGCCACCCCGATCTGTAATGAGTTCTCGAGCTTGCTGCTCCTTCCCCTCTGCCTCAGCTCCTGCCCCCTCATCTCCCCCTTGAGACACCTCCGAGCCTGAGCATCCCCCGGGGTGGATTAGCAGTGTGACTTCAGCCTGGATTTCATTTCTGTGCTTTCAGCCTGTGGCAGTCTCTAGTCCCTCTGATTCCCATGTCTTGGCATCTGCAGCACCTCCCAAATTACTCGGTTGCAAACACCCTCCCTGTGCCATGGATTGCCACTGCTGCTCCACAAAGGATGACATTAGATAAGAACAGGCCTGGCTTCCCGGTCCTGGGGAGGGCACTTGAGACTGTCAGCCAGCCCCTGGCTCGGGCTGCATGACCAGCCGGAGCACGGCTGCAGCTCTGCCCATGCCCACGCAGGACCAGTGCTCCCCAGCACCCTGGGCACCCATGGGTGCTGGGGGGGGGGGGGGGGGGGGCAGCCCACGGGGATGGGGTGGGCACGGGCTGTTCTGTAGGGCAGCAACAGGCTGGGGGAAGCCCAGAGCATCCCCTCTGCAGGGCAGCCACACAGCCCCAGGAGCAGCCCCAGCCCCCAGTCCCAATTCGTGGTGGCAGGTCCCAGAATGCCCACAGCGCAGCCGCCCCGATGCCACGGGCCCTGCGCCAGCACCCTCCCCATGCTGCCTTTTATGGCTCTGCTACAGCCACGGCCCAAACATGGGCTGCGGGAAAAGCGAAGCTGGGAGCCTCCCTGGGGCTGGCCCTGACGTGCCAAGGGCTGCCCCGGCAGCCCCCCCAGCCTGGGCAGCCACGTGCCAGGAGTTGGGGCTGAGCAACAAACTGCCCTGTGGCTGCAGCACCCCGCTTACCTGGGGGGTCCCCACGCACCCTGCAGCTCTGCGTGCCTGTCCCTCTGCCCCTCTCAGCCCCCATCCCTGCCCCACGCAGCCCCCATCGCTGCCCCAAGCAGCCCTGCCTCATGCTGCACCAGTGCAAGCCTGCTGGTGCGCACAGTGCCACCTCATACCTCCCCAGCCCCCCACAAGCCACGCTGTCCCTGCAGCCCTGCTGTCCCCCAGAGCAGCACAGCAGGGCTTGCACCAAGCTGTGGCAGAGATGCAAAGAAATGAGCTGCCAGCAGGCAGAGGGTCGATGGACGAGCACCACTGGCAGCCCCGGGAGCCCTGCTCCCAGCCGGTACCCGGGCTCACCCAACAGCTGGGCTGCCGTTGGAGGACAGTGTGCCCCCCGCCAACCCACCAAGCCATACGGGTGTGTCGGAAACCAAATGACTCGACTGTCCCCATGGTGTCACCCCCCCGAGAGCAGGCTCCTGCCTGTTTGACTCACTGCCTGTCACCACAGGGCTCCAGCAGCTCCTCACCTCCATTCCAGACACAGCCAGGCTTGAGCCCTGGGCTGCACCGCAGGGCATCACAGGCTGGGACATGCGTGGGACCCAACAGGTTGGTGCTGGCCGTGCCAGGGCCCATGAAATGCAGCGTGGGCTCATCGTGGGCGTCGGGGCAGAAGAGGGTGGCTGGGCAAGGCTGCAGCAAGGGGGAGTCTGGGACTGAGCCCCAGGTTGCACCAAGGCTCCCAGCTGTCCCCTCCAGCATGCGCAACACGAGGCAGCTGCATTTGCTGTATTTCCTGGCTACAAGTAGTAAATCCTCAGGGACTAGGACAGCGGATGTGTTTTTAATGACAGAGGTCCATGAATCAGCGTTGCAGTCGTCCACGCAGCCTGTGATCCTGTCTGCCGGGGCAGATCATCAGCACCACCAAAGCCCTCAGACCCAGGCTGAAGCCGCAGCCCTTCCCAGGCTCACTCGCCTGTGTCCCCTGGGCTCTCACACAGGGCCCTGCTGCTCCTTGCTGGTCAAAGTGGCAAAGCTGCTTTGGTTGGCTTGTTCCTTGGATTTTCCTGACTCTTCCCAGCTGCTGGAAGCCTGAGTCTGTCGCAGCGCCCAGAGGGTCTGGTGCCAGGGGTTTATCCCAGCAAGCAATCAAGCAAGGGAGTGACACAGCCCCGACAGCAGCCTGCACTGCCAACCTGGAAGGATGCACCTCCAGGCTGGGAGAGCTCCTTAATCCATTAAGTGAGCGGACCCTCACATGCATCCCACAAAGTACAAAATCTGGAAGATCCCTGGAGCAGGGAAATGCACATGGGGTGACGTTCAAACCACCCCCTCCCTGGATGAAGCCATCCTGCCTGTCCTAGCTGTGAGGGCACTGCTGGCCCTGGTGAGGGGCATGTGGGGGACTTTGCCCATGCCAGGGCAGTTGCAGGAGAGCACCAGAGCTAGTGCATGTGTTGAAGAGCAAAGGAGCATGCTCAGGAAGTGAAGCATCTCTTGCACTGCCCGAGAGACAGCTGGAGTTCCCAGAACCTGCTCAGCATCCCCAGGGGAAACAGACAGTGAGCGGCAGCCTAAAAATAGCTGCCAGGGGCACATGCACTCACCCAAGAGAAGGGGAAGTGAAAAGGGTGATGGTCTGCAGCTTTCCAAGGAACAGCCCCCAGCCCAGCTGCAGCCTCCCTCAGCCTCATGCAGGAAGGCACCTTTCCATCTTTCTGTCCCTCTCAGTCCCTGCATCCCACTGTGTCCCAGGACATGCTAAAGTCTCCCTTTGCCACAGCCAAATCACTTGCTGCCCTTTCACCAAGGGTGACTCAGCACTGCTGGGTGGCTGGTGCGGGTCCCCTTTCCCAGCACCACCACCGCTGCCCAGAGGCCTCCGGTAGCCCCTGCCAGCCCTGCTGGGCTCCTCTGCTCCGGCCCAGGGGGACTCTTGCTCAGGTGAACAGTGCATCCAGTTTGTGAGACTCAGCATGCTTGTGCCATCCTGGTAGCTCATCCCAGGGACATTGTGCCTGGAGGCCCCAACCTTCCCATGGAGGTGCCACCCTTCTGCTGAGAAGACATCATTTTCATTAAAATATCCCACTGAACAACAAGCAAAAGGAAAGGACTCAGTGGAGAGGTTTCCCCTGCCCAGAGAAGTCCTTGATGGGGGGGTTCTCAGGCTGCAGGACTCTCTAGCTGGAAGCACCCCGCTCTCACCATGCTGCTTTGCCACTCTCTCCCATGTGTGAATTGCAAAGCTTTTCCCTGCAATACCTTCACCTGAACATGCAGCAGAAGAAAGCATCCGAGGGTCAGGCACCAGCACCCGCAGAGCCTAGGACAATGTCACTACAGGGCCAGACTGCTCTGCCAGGCATGAGTAGTGCAGGATCCCAGGAGTCCAGTTTGAGTTACCTAGCAAACACTTGGCTCCATATAACCAAATACAGGTAGTCCAAGGAGGGGCAGAGGTTGGAGGAGCCAGTCTAACCAGTCAGCGACCAGTCTGTGTCTCCCCAGCAGTGCTCACCAAGCTCCTGTGTGGCTGTTTCCAGTCACCTAAACCTGGCGTGAGCCGATGCACCCACGGCAGCCACCGGCCAGGAGCCCAGCGCCAGCTCTGCCCTATGTCATGCATGTGCAATGGACTCACACATTATCAGTCTTTTGGTTTAAGGAATTTATACCCTGTGCAAATTGCATCCAGGGCCAGGGCTGGGCTTTCTGCAGCAGCAGGGACCAATGCTGGGCACGGGCACTGAATTACTGCCTGAGCCCTGCAGGCTGGCAGGAGCGGGATGCGCAGCAGACCCCCACACTGTGACACATGGCCAGCAGCTGCCTTGGATCAAGGCCCGTAACCCTCCATGTTTCTGCCCTGCAAATACAGATGGGCTCCCACCCCCAGGCAAACGTGTACACTTCCTAACGGGTTTAATGTAGCTCGACTTGGGTTGGGCTAAGAAGCTTTATAGCAGGGAGCTCTCTGGTGACAGTATAATGCACAGAGGACGGACAGCACGGCCAGTAAATCTTACCAGAACCTTTGAAAACATAAATACTTGGTGTAATCTGCTGAGAGGATAAAGTGCCAGGGCAATCGCTGGGTTGGTGAATCGTCTCGCAACCAGCATGGGCTCCGGCTGAACCTGCTGAGGCGATGCTCGAAGGGCGGCGCGGGCGGAAGGAAGCCAGCCGTACCCCGAGGCGGGCAGCCGGAGGGAAGAGCTGCCGGGGAGCTGTGCTGCTGCCTCGGCTCAGGTGCAGAGAGGATGGAAACTGCCTGACCACAGCGCTGCGCACGCTTCCTCCCTCTGCCTGCACACAGCAGCGCCGTGCAGGCAGGCGAGGCAGGCGAGACTCCCTGTCCTCGCTGCTCGGGCGTGAGCCAGCAGTGCCCTTTTGAAACCGAGACACCTCTGTCAAATGCTGCATTTTATGGCTGACGGACACCAGCGATGGATCTGCCAGAAGGGAGAAGCGCAGGGGCCATAGCCCCTTGCTCCTGTGCAGCAGCACTCAGTCAAGTGGTGGTTGCACGGTCTCCCCATCCACGGCACTACTGGTATGCCTGGACCAAGGATCTTGTTGCCATTTGCATAAGGAGAGACCCCAGAGAGCAGCCCCAAACCCACCTGCTGCACAGCCACAACACCACATGATGGCTGCTCCACGGGAGCCGCAGCGCCTGGGGACACTGGCCAGGACCCTGCAGCCCTGGGGGTACCGAAGGGCCCCCAGGTGTTTCACAGCCCCCAGAGCTGCAGGGCCCGACAGCCCCATCTCTGGCTGCACAGTGGCGCTCAGCACCCCCGCAGTCCTCGCAGCAGCTCAGCCCAGGGCTCAGCACCGCATCACTCAGGAAGGGCTGGGCAATCTGCCGCGACCACCAGCGCTTCACCTGTGTGCCAGCTGCTGCCATGTGCCATTCCCAGACTGTGCGGCAGGACGTGTGCTGACAAGGCCCTCGCCTGCTCCTCTTCCTGCAGCTCCCTGAGCTGTCCCAGCCCAAACCAGTAATTACCACTTCTGTCTGTGGGCAATTACCAATCCTGTTGCCGCACTGCCTGGGGAGGGTGTCAGTTTAGATCAGTGCCACGCAGTGCCCAATTGTGCTGCCAGGGGAGCTCCCAGCAGCGGGTGGGAGCCGGAGCTGTGGCTTGGCAGTGCCAGGTGGCCATGGGACCAGAGCCCCTGCGCAGTGCAGGGCACAGAGGTAAAAGCTCTGATAGCCGGAGCCTGTATGGTACCTGCGGTACAGGTCCCAGCGTAGAGAGGCTGCAGCTTTCCATGCTTCCCTTTCTCTCCCTTCTCCCCATGCCCCATACTGCAGCTCTCCACGGGGCCGGGCAGCCACCCTACCCTTCCCAGGCAGCTCAGGGCAGCACCTGGGTGCAGGCACACTCACTTCAGCTATAATCTTAGCAAATCAATCAATCAATGTCTGCACTTAAATAGCTTGGCACGACCAGCTCAGCTTCTTTTGCAGGTGGGGAAGGCCTTACGGATGCTTATCCCTCCCAGGAAGAGTTGCTTGTGTGGGTGGGAGCTGGAAGAGCCCTTGCATGGGATGAGGCAGCCAGGCTGCACCTCTGGGTGTGCTGGGTGCCCTGCACCCAGCAAGCCCGGCTGAAGCCCTTTCTCCTGGGGCTCAGCCCAGCTGCTGCCAGAAAGGGAGAAGTGGCACTGAGCAGCTGGAGGCTCATTGGGGAGGAATAGGCATGGGGCCATGCCCATTCCAGTGGGATGAGTGTGTGGGTCAGAGGAGCAGCCCTGTGTGGGTGAGCAGAGGCTGGGGCTGGCATCCCTGTGGGCACAGGCAGAGCCAGAGCTGGCTTTGCAGCTGTGTGAGGTGGAGGAATCAGGTTTTGCTGCATATGGCAATTCCAGCAGCGTGTGTTATAGCTGAGTTTCAGGTGGTGGTTTATCTCCCCAGGATGCTTTTGGGACTGGTTTTCCCTGTGTTTAATGTTCTCTGAAAGGTGAATGCTTTTAACAGAAACTTCAGGTAGAGCCATTCCAATCTCTGAGTTTGATTACTGAAATGTCAAGCTAACACTTTTGCATTTCAAAACCCCAGACCTTCCAGTGATGCTGCCTCCCTGGCTGCCCACTCAGAGCTGGAGAGACCTGAGAAGCTCCAGCTGAAATGTTTCCCTGGAAGGTCCAGTGAACTGTCCGGCAGCACAGCTGCCTTGTGCGCCCTTCTCCTGCCATCAGACCATGCAAGGCAATCCCCTGTGCCCGGTGACTCCTCTGCATGGTCAGGACTGTTTGCGCTAGATACAAATCTTGGACTGCCTTCCTGGGAAGGAATAAGGACCCTTCCGGAGGTAAGTGCTTTGGCTCACTTTATTAAGAGTAATATGGTGGGTTTGCTCATTAAAGAGTGCGATAGGAGGCCAGGCTTCTGTTTGCTGTGATGGTGGAAGTATCTGTCCAGAGGCTTTTGTCCTTCCACCTTTGGTGTGAAATGAGCTGCAGGTTCTCAGCCTGGCTCCTAAGAAAAAGGGAATTTATTTCCTCTTGAGTGTGTTGGAGAATCACATGTGGGGGAAGCCCTGGAGAGCCACAGAGGATAATTTCTTCCCAGTTCCTCTGTTAATGGTATTTCTAAACCACCACCCTAATCACCACCCCAACCTGCTCTCCTCAGCAAGATGTCCTGGAGCCTCCGACTTTCTCACGCTCTCTGCAGCGGGTGCAGGGCAGGTGGCAGAGTAGTTCCCATCTACCTAGAGAATGGAGAGAGAAGAAATCCCAGAGCCACCTCCAGGCTGTTATCATTCTGCCAGGGCCAGCCAGAGCCGTCCCAGCTCCTGGCCCATGTGTGGGACTTTGGTGTTCCCCACGTGGCATCTGTTGCAGAGGAACCTTTGTTGAACATGTTTTACTTGAGGTTTTGTGTCTGAAATTAAATCTGACTCCAGTAGCTTCTTGTTTGATTTTGTGGAGCAGCTTGAAAGTTGAGCTGTCTGGGGCATGCAGCATGTTGGCACTGCTTATTTTTTGATGGAAGTTTTTGTGATTCCAGTGGATGGAGGAGATTGGAAAAGCTTGCACAAAACATCTCAATCCTTTCACAACTCGCTGGGCAGCTGAGTGGCTCCTCACTGCTGCCACCAGTGGATTGCAGCCTCACTGGGAGACACATGCGCAGACCCATTTCTGATGGAGAAAATCTCATAATTACATTCAGCTGGCAAGGAACAGCATCAGCTTAAGTGACAAGAGGAGGAAGAAGAGCTCTGAGTACAGCCATCCCCAGGGCCGCTCTCGGAGCCAAGGGGAACAGTGGAGAAGGTGCAGGGCAGGACAAGGCAGATGGGCACCAGGCTCCCTACGGTGTGCAGGGAAAGGGATTCCCTTCTCCCTCTGCCTGAGACCTACAGCCCCTCTACTCCCCTTGTGGGTGGGAATGCTTCCTGGTGCTCGCTGTCTGGTGTCCCAGGCAGTCTGCACTGCTGGAGGGGGTGTGGGGCAGGCAGGACCTGCTCTCACCAGGTGGGTGCTGAGCCCTGTGCTGTGGAAGGAGGCCAGGGACAGAGGGACTTCCGTGCCTTTTTCCTCTGAATTTCTCCCGACTTGCCCGACTTAAGAAGATTAAAGACAGATGGTCCCCGAGGCACCCTTGCCAGCACCCATGCTTGAGGCTGGGGGTGAAAGCACAACAGAAAAAGGCAGTGGGGAAGGGGGGTCATTCCCACCCGGGTCCCCAAGCAATGGAGCCACCTGAGAACTCACTGTTAGATGCTGCCCTCCCTGCTTATGCTGACTGCAGCTCTGCAGGGGGGGCTGCTGCCTCATCCATGCGGGACGCTGGGGGTGATGGGGAAGGGGCCCAGCCATGCCCCCAAAACCACTGCTCTGGGGAATGGTGCCATGCGAACTCTGTATCTCAGCCCCTCCATCGGCTAGACGAAAGCAGGCTCGGCTCTGTTGTGTTAAACCGCTGTGGAAGCACACTGTGTGCTCCTGATGAGTGTCTCGTTCGTGGGGATTTTACACACAGCCTCTCTGGGTTTGTGCTGGAAGCAACACCAGAAGAAAAGAGTTCACCTAACGTGGCCCCATGTGCACCAGCAGCAATTGCAGTGATGCACTTGTGAAGCCATTTAAATTTCCACGTGATGACCCAGTTTAGGGTGGTTTTGCCTCTGGATTTTCCCACTACTGCTGCCTCTGGGTGGGTGGTGGCAGCTCCAGACCCTGCTGCTGTGCTTGATTTCAAGGCCACCACACTTGGTCCACACTGACAGCCCCAGCCTTGAGTGCTCAGACTCTTTATGGTGCTTTCCTGAGCATTACAAAATGCTGGGCATTCTGTGCACTGGCTTTCTCTCTGCAGCAGTATCTGAAAATACTCTTGGTGTGTTCCATGGTCCTGTATGTTTTACTGAAAGCTCTGAAGAGTAAACAGTTTGTTGTGTAGGGGGTTTTGCTGCTTTAGAAAGCCTGTTACACTGAGGGCAGGGCAGATGTCACTTCAGCTGCTGGAGTGAAGGTGGTGGGGATGCTCCAGGGGTTTTCAGTGCACATGCTGGAGTAAATTCCAGCCCAGCTTCCAGCAGAGATGACTTCCCTCACCATTTTGAAATAGCCGAGGCCAGCAATCACTGAGGATCTCAGCACCAGCACTGGGTTTGAACTGTGAGGCAAAGGGGAAGCTTGTATTTAGAAGGAGACTATAATTGCAAGTCAGATTTGCTTGTTCAATACTCTATTGACAGATTTGCCTTGGCAACCTGGAACAGGGTTTGATTGTTTGCATCTTACCTTATGGCATCCTATTGAGTGGGTGGGTGGGTGGGTTTTGGGTTTAGTAGGTTTGCTTTTTTCCTTTTTTTCTTTTTTTTTCTTTTTTTTTTTCCCCAAGCCTACCTACTCGTACTTTTCTCACCTTTTGCCAGCATGGTGTTGACCTCAGCCAGGGCTATATTACAATCTGGTTTTCAGACTGGCCACAACTTCAAATCCAAGTCAGAGCTGACAAAAGCAGAAGGGCAAATCCACAAGCCCAGCTGGCCAAGGCTGCAGGCCGCCAGGTAGGAATGAATGGGGTCAGCGCCTTCCCCCTCCCTCCAAGGACATTGTCATGCAAGAGAGTCGCAAAGTCCATGCCTGGCCGCTGGCAAGAGTGGCCTTGAAGGAAATGCTGTAACTATTAATGAATTAACTTTCTGTTTTTATTTGGTGCTTAGTGTGGCATGCTCCTGAGCTGTTCAGGCTCCAGGAGGAACTGTTGGCCCTGCCAGGGCAGAGGGGAGGAAGAGCTAAGCACCCAAACTGCAGCCTTGGAGTCATCTTGGTAGAATTGGAGGATTACAGCTGAAAAAGAATTGCTGGTTTGAATTGCTAAAAATGGTACAGACTAATGAGCAACATCAGAAATGATGGCATGTGTAATCAGTGCTGCTTGATAGCAAACATACAGCAGGTCTGCAGGAGCCACTGGTGTAAGGGTGAGGAGAACTGAAGCAGTTCACGTTTTGGAGGGGCAGAACCCAACCTAAGTGAGCCACTGCCACAGAGCTGGCTCTGTCTCTGAGGCAAGAACTTTGAAAATAATGATGAAAAGAATAAACCTAGACAGACATCAGCTCCAGGTAGTAAGAGGGAACATGGCCAGCAAGTATTTGAGGGGAAATTGCCTTGGTATGTTTCCTAGCACCTGCAGGAAGCCCATCTGTCTCTGGCTGCTAGAGGATTTTGTCTTACAGCTGCACCCTGGCAGCCCCTGCTAAGGATCAGGCCCTCACCAGGCCGCCTGCTGCACAGGCACGAGGGGGGTCACCAGAGCCCCCCTGCACTTGCTCTGCCCATCTACCTGCTCCTCGCACCTCTGCCCAGGATGGCATCCCCCTGCTGCAGGGAGCAGTTACCTACCAATGATGCTCTGCAGAGAGGAACCTGAATTTTTGCACAGGTGTGTGGCAGAGGGTAAGAATACTCACAGAATGTGTATCTGCACTTCATACTTGCCTTATAAACAGGCAAATCATAAACAAAACGCATGGTATTAAACAACTGCTATCTTGGCTTTAAAAGGCAGTGCTTGGCTTTTGCTTCTTTTGGTTGGAAACCTTTTCTCTTTTCTCATCCCTGTGATATGCCCCAACCAGTCAAGAAGAGGCAGCAGCTGGAAACATTTCCTGCTTTCCTTATTTAGGCTATTTTATGTGGTTCAAATAAGGTGTCTTCTTTCAAATTGACAAAGGGAAAGATGTATCAGTTCATGAACTGCTGCTATCTGAGCAAGGTAAGAGACAGAAAATCACCACCATTACAATCATTACTGCGAATCATGTGCAATCAGCCCAGTAACAGAAAGAAGATGAACATCCTGCAGAAACCTAGAGGATGGGAGCTGGTGCTGAGCTGCTGGAGCCACGAGCCAGGCAATGATTAAAATGCTTTTAATGTTGGTTTTCAGTGTGGCTTTCACTTTTTTTTTTAATATTATATTTCATCCGTGGCCTCTCATACTGCTCCTGAGGCAGGTTCTACAGAGATGCCAAGGATGTCATCACACATTTAAATATATATATTTTTTTATCTAGATGCATATATGCAGCCAGGCAGCCCCTGCCCTCATCCCCCGTTCCCGCCGTGTCCCGGGAAGGGCCGGGCCGGGCCTGGGCGCCGCGCTCCGCAGCTTACCCGGATCGGAGGCGAATTGCACCAAATCGCGCTCGTCCCTGGGCATTTAGTTTATTGCAGGCATTAGTGGGCTGTGCTCGGCTTGTCTCCTCTGGCAACAGGAGAAGCTTGAAATGTCAAAGGGGAGGGTTAACAAACTCCGCTGGCATAAATTTCAATGAATGTATGTTTCTTAGGAAAACCGCTAAGTTAAAAAAAAAATATTTAAATCTTCCTGTCTGGGCTTTCGTTCGGCTGCTGTTCACAATGGATAATAATTCTTACATTAAGCCCCTTCGGCCCTCCAGGGAAATCAAAATTGTAATATCAGTTTGATTTTTATTGGCTCGGCTCTACGATCGCGGCGGCTGCGTCTTTGTTATGGTCTCTGGTGCGGTGACATTCAGCGGTGCCTCGCCGGTGCCCCCGCACCCCCGGGCCCGGGAAGGGCCCCCGAAGGCGGCGGCTGCCGGCCAGGGCCGCCCCACCGCGGGGACGGCGAACGGGCGAGCCCGCGGGCTGGGGCGGGGCCAGCCCCGGTGGGGTGGGGAGAAAGGGGAGCATCCTCGGGGGAGCGGGAGCTGCTGCGGGACCCCTGCAGAGGAGCCGCTCCAGTGCCGCTTGGGCTCAGCCTCGCCGCTCCCGCAGCCCGGGTGAAAGTTGCCGGCGGCCGCGGCCACGGGAGTCCCGGGCTCCGCGGGGAACGGCCTTCCCGTCCGTGGGCCGGCTGAACCCAGGCGGGGGCTGCGCAGCGGGCGCGGGGCCGCCGGTACCGCCCTCCGCGGCTCCCCGCGCGTCCCCTTGCCCCGGCGGCGGCCCGGGGCCACGGCCCGGCACCTGCGGAGACCGCGGTCAGCCGGCCCCGGCAGCCGAGACCCCCGGGAGCGTCTGGGGGCTCCGCGCGGCGCCACTCCCCTCCGGCAGCGCCCCGCCGGGACTCGCCCCACGCGGGGCCGCGCCTCCCGTGCCGGGCGGGGGCCCCGGAGCTGCCCGCCCCCACGGTGGGGGCTGCGCGCGGAGCGGCCGGGGTCTGCACCGGGAAGGTGCCCGGCTGCTGGCGCGGCTCGGAGCGGCCGCGGGCACGGCCGGCCCCGCTCCACCTGCCGGGGGGGCTCGCCTGCCGTTCCGGCCCCGCCACGTTTCGCGGAGCAGAGCGAGACATGGCTGGGGGTCCCCCGCTGTCGAGCGGCGGGTCGGCGCGGACACGCGCGGGCCTCAACCCACTCCCCAAATCCGCTCCAAGGAGCAGCGAGTGCGCGGAGCCTCCCGCCCCGGGCTCCCCGCACGCCGCCGCCGCTTGCGGCTTCCGGCACCGGGCGAGGGAAACTCGCCGCCACCTGCCCCGGGCCTGCTCCGGCTATCTTGCCACGGGGGGGTCCCCGCCGCCAGTGACCCCGGGCCGGGCTCCCCGCGGCCGCAGGCACCCACCGAGCGGCGCAGCGCCGGCCCAGGCGCGGAGCGAGGGCTCCTCTGGGCCGGGCCCCACGGAAGGAGGCGGCGGGCCCAGGCCGTGCGGGGGGCCGGGGGTTCCGCTGTCCCCCCAGGCAGCCCACGGCGTAGAGCCATCCCGTGGGTTCGCCTCCCGGCCCGGGGCACGGCGCGGACACCCCACACACACCCCCCACGCATCCTACCCCCACGCCTGACCCCCGCGTGTCGCGCACCTGCCCCGCGGGCTCTGCCGCCCCCCGCCGGCCGCGGGGCCCGTGGGGGCCGTGCTGAGTCACACGTGGGGCGGGGGGCAGCGCCCCCCCACCCCCCCTCCGCGCCGCTCCTGCCCGGCCCCCGCCCGCCCCCTCCCCGCCTCGCTCGCCCCCTCCCCGCCTCGCTCGCCGGCAGGTCTGCGCCAATCCCCCGGCCCCGCCGTTGACGGGCAGCCGGGCCCGGGAGGCACCGCCTCCCTGACGTCTCGCTCCGGGATTTGCACGGGTTGCGGTGCCGCGGCTCAGTGTCTGTCGGGTCGGCGGCGGGAGCTGCCGGAGCCGGAGCCCAGCTCGGCTGCAGCGGCGGGCGCGGACGCCCGGCCCGGCCCCTCCCGGCTGCAGCATGGAGCTGCCGGCGGTGGGCGAGCACGTTTTCGCGGTGGAGAGCATCGAGAAGAAGCGGATCCGAAAGGTGAGGAGGGCGGGGGCGGCGGGGGGCGGCCGGGCGGGCGGCGGGTCCAGCTGACGCCGTGTCTTTGCCTCCCGCGCTCCGCAGGGCAGAGTCGAGTACCTGGTGAAATGGAGGGGATGGTCGCCCAAGTGAGTACCGAGCGGGGATGGGGACGGGGCGGCCCGGCGGCGGGGCTGCGCCGCGCTCAGCGCCCCGGGAAGGGGCCTCGGCCCGGGCGGCGGGCGGGCGGGCGGCGAGAAGCGGCGGCGGGGCCCGGCGGCGGCGGCGGGAGCCGAGCAGGCGGCGGCTGATGTGCACCAGAAAATGGCTCCTTCCCCCTTTCCCTCCTCGGGAGTCGGGCTCCATATTGCAGAACCGGGGGGGGGGGGGGGGGGGCTGTGGGGAGGGGGAAGGGAAGGGAAGGGGGAATAACCGCAAAAATAACCCGCGCCGCCCCGCAGCCCGCGGCGGGCGGGCGGCCCCCGAGAGCCGCTCGCCGAGGCGGAGGCACCGGCCGCGGAGCGAGGGCGGCCGCTGCGGGCTGCGGAGTATTTGGGGTTTGCATGACAGTGCCGGCGGGGGGGCGGGGGGATCCGCGCCGCTGTTCCGGACTCGGCGGCCGGGCCCCTCCTCCGCGCCGCGGCCGCTTTCCTGGGTCCGGGAAAGGGGATTTGGAAAATTTCATCATGACATGCCTAGAATTCCTCCGGAATAATAACTGCGCTAAATAAACAGTTCCGTCCCCGTGCCGCCCCCCCCCCCCTCCTCCTCTCCCCTCCCCGCCCATCCCCCTCCCCCGGGACCCGAGTCCCGGACGCCCGCTCCCAGGCGGGCCCGGTGCTCGGGGCCGGCAGCGGCCACCGGCGGCGGGGTTCCCTTGCCCGGGACCCCGGCCCCCTTCCCGGCGGGGCCCCGCGGCTGACGGCCGCTCTCCTCCCCTCTCGCAAGATATAACACGTGGGAGCCGGAGGAGAACATCCTGGACCCCCGGCTGCTCATCGCCTTCCAGAACAGGTGAGTGGTGGCGGGAGGGGGGCCGGGAGGGGCGGCGGGCGCCAGCGCCCCGCGCCCGCTTCGGCAGTTGCGGATGCGTCACGGAGCCGGGGGCCGCGGCGGGGACGGGCGCGGGACGGGACGGGGCCCGGGGGCGCGGCCCCGGCGGGGCGGGCGGCGCGGGGCCGCGGGGCGACGCCTCCGGTTCAAGGTCCCCCGCGCCGCGCTCCCCCCACGCCGCGCCTTGCGCTCCTGCCTGCCCGGGGATTTGATGCCTGCGAGTGGAGGAGGCGGCGCTGCTGCTGCGCTTGGACGGGCTTTTTATTTTTTTTTTTATTTTTTTTCCTCTGCCCTTTTTTTTTTCCTGTGCATTTATTTTCTGTAGTATTTTGGCTCAAACTGTAAACTTCAGCCCCTCGCTGCAGCAGGGAGAGGCGGGAGTGGGGAATTCGCCTTGCCAGGTGTCTGCTGCCTCAGCATGTCAGCTGTGCCCCTGTCCCGCTGCCTCCTGTGGGACCCCCAGCCTGCAGCTCTGCACCCTGGCTCCCCTCCTGCCACCCCTTCGCACCAGCTCGCTGCACCCATGTAGGGTTGTTGGCACCGCAGGAGCCACCATGCATGCATGGGGTGCAGGGAGGGGGGCACCCCAGGGGTCTGTGTGCCACCACTCAGGCCTTGCCGTGACTGTGTTCCCGCAGGGAGCGGCAGGAGCAGCTGATGGGATACCGCAAGCGGGGGGCCCAAGCCAAAGCCACTGGTCGTGCAGGTAAATGTGTGGTGGAGCTGAGCCCCACACCGCCCGGGCAGCCTGTTTGCAGCAAAGCCCTGTCCCCAGGGAGCCGCTTTCAGCAGGTTTCATCATGCTGAGGAGTTGTGCGCAGCCTGGGCGCTTGGCAGTGCCCCAGGGACCCCCAGGCCCCAGCACCGAGCTCATCAGGCCATCCCAGCCCCCCGTCCCTCCGGGCTGCGGGGCAGACCTGCTGCACCCAAAGCCGGGTGGCATTAGCCCACTGCTCGCAGGCTCAGCAGCAGCAGTCCTGCTTGGCCCCTGTTCCCAGACAGCTGATTGAAGGGTGCTTTTCTTCTTTTCATTGCTTCATTAATCTGGAGCAATGCACAGCCTGTAAGTTGGAGTGGGCTGGGGCTGCCTGCTGGAGGACACGGCACCCCGCAATGCAGCGTCCTGTAACAAGAGCTGCTGGAGGGGCGGGGGTTTCACCGGAGCCTTCGGCACCTGCCGGAGCACCGACACCTTGCTCTCCAGCCCCAGCTGACTGCGGCCCCTGGCTTTGTGTTGCAGCTTCCCTCCTTTGCCCGCCGCTCGAACATCCTCACGGGGCTGCAGGACCCCGCTGTGGACAACAGGCCGAAGCTGGATCTCGGCTCCTCTGGCAAGAGCCAGCAGCACCAGTATGAACTCAACAGCAAGAAACACCACCAGTACCAGCCCAACGGCAAGGAGAGTGGCATGAAGCACCAGTCCCACAGCAAAGGGAAGTATTATTACCAGCTGAACAGCAAGAAGCACCACCACTACCAGCCAGACCCCAAGATGTATGAGCCCCACTACCAGCCCAGCAGCAAGGAGCCGCAGAGCCAGGCCTGCTTGGACAGTAACAAGGGCCCCCTGGTCACCCACCCGGACAAGTGGTCTCATGGCCCGGCCAAAAACCTGCTGAGCCCAGTCAAGAACCTCACTACGGAGAGCAAGAACGGGACTGAGAAGAACCTGTCCAGTGGTACCGGGGCCCCCCCCCCGGGACAGGGTGACCAGCAACGGCCTCGGGGGCAAGATGAAGATCGTCAAGAACAAAAACAAGAACGGGCGCATTGTGATTGTCATGAGCAAGTACATGGAGAACGGCATGCAGGCGGTGAAGATCAAGTCCGGGGAGCCTCCCCGGAAGCGGACTGCGGAGGAGAGGACTCCTAAGAAGGGTGGGGAGGAGAAGCTGGAGGCTTGGAGGAAGCCAGGGGAGGAGAGGGTGGTGGGCAGCAACGCCCTGAGCAAAGCAGAGGGCGAGAGCCGGCAGCCCCCCGCAGAGCTCAAGGAAAGTCCCCAAAAGACTCCACTGGCCAAGGAGCTGCCCCTCCCTCCAACAGAGCAGCCCCTGCAGCTCACCACCAAGCCAGACCTCGTGCCCTGGTCCCTGAGTCCCGTCTGTGAGCACAGCCCTTCCTCCATGGGACTGAACCTCTCCAGCCCCAGCTCGCGCAAGCGCTGCCTGTCAGAGCCGCACACGGAGCAGGAGCCAGGCAAGAAGCGCCTGACCTCCCGCAGCATCAGTGCCCCCACCTGCCTCAGCCCCCCGGCCCCAGAGCGGCTGGAGCCCCCCACCCAGCCGGAGGTCATCCTGCTGGATTCGGACCTGGACGAGCCCATAGACTTGCGCTGCGTGAAGCCGCGGGCAGAGGGTGAGCTGGCCCTGGTGCAGGTGAAGCCAGAGGTGCTGCCGGCACCAGCTGAGAAACCGGCCGCGAAACCTCCACAGCCCCAGGAGGCCACAGAGGAGGAGGAGGAGGCCGAGTCCCTGCAGGAATTCAAGCCCTTCTTTGGGAATATAATTATCACAGATGTGACCGCAAACTGCCTGACCGTGACCTTCAAGGAGTATGTGACGGTGTGAGGTGGGATGGCGGCTGCTCCCCGTGGGAGCTGCCTGCCCATCCCAGGGCCACTGGCCCCACAGCCTCCCTCTAAGGTACTGGTGCCCACCCTGGAGCCTGTGTGCCCCCTGTCCGCACCACAGCAGCCAAGCCCGCCGCCTCCACCAAGGGGATGCCAGGACAGGGCTGGGCATGGTGGCCGTCCCTGCCACGTGGGGTGTCCTCACTACCGCTCCCGCCCTGCGGTCGTGGGCTGCCCCAGGACCTGCGGGCACCGGGACACCGAAGATGGGGCCTGCCAGTTACTCAGAGTTATAGTATTATATTTTAACAGTGCTAACTTGTCAAGTGATTCTTGCTCCCGTTTGTACGTGGTGTTATTGAAATGTATTGTTTGAGCTGAAAGCTGGTCACTCTCTGGCCACGCTAATATATTTATTTGTAGGTATTTATATAATGAAATATAAAGCCTAGATTTATGGAGTCCCTAGATCACCTTATAAACTATATCAAACAAATATTTTCTGTTCTCCTTTTTAACCATTCAGCATTTGTTAGTCTCGTCCCCTTGCCCTCCTTACAACCCGCAGGACCATTCCCGGTATATATTTTTTGATACTGTACACATGTGGTGTTTCTATGTGCAAAAAAAAAATCGTTATCTAAACAAGCTATTATAGAAATTGCTGCTATTAGAAATGTCTAAACTATAAGCTTCCAATTATTAATTGCTTGAATGTAAATATTAAATGGAGATGTTGAAAGTGCATTTGATGTTCTGCAGCTAGTGTAGATCGGATTGCAAAGCCCAGCTGCTGGGAGGTGGAGCGCAAGCTGCCAGCGGCGCTTCCTGGTCTGAGGGCTGTGTCACGGGGGAAGAAATGTATCATGCAATCATTGCAAAGGACTATAAACCTTTACAAAAACTACCGGGATTTGGAGTGCGTTTGTTACTGCCTACGGACGGCGCAGAAGGCATCCCTGCACAGGCAGGCTGTGGCTGGGGTGCCCCAGAGCAGGTACTTGCAGGTTAAAATCTGCTCCGAGATGCAGCGTATGACATCAAGTTCTGACTTTTCCCTTTGGGTGAGAGTGTGCTGCTGCCTGCCATGTGTCAGGGCGCCCTGTTTTCTCCTGGTGCCACCCAGGCGGGCGGCAAGGCCGTAGGGGCCAGTGGTTCAGTGTTTCCCTGCAGTGCCAAGGCAGGGCTGGGTTTCTCCGGAGCAAAACAGGCTGCGTGAGGTCTGTGGTGAGAAAGCTGGAAGGCTTCTGGGAATGTGGCTGCAGTGGATGGGCAATGGCTGCCTCTCACGCTGATGCTGCCCCCCCAGTGGTGTTATCCCCAGCATTGGGCAGGATCGCTGTTAAATGAGATGTTGAACTTCTCCAGAAAGGAGGATGGTCCAAATTCATCAAAAAAAGCCTGCAGATGTCTCTGAACTAGGTTAATAATTGCTAGAGTCCACTGAAAATACAGTGCAGGGCTAATTCTTTACAAAATGGCTCACGCAACAGTAGCAGCCTAGCGGCAAGTCCGTGGAGTCCACCTGCATGTGGCTGAGGTACCATGCTCTGTCCCCGCTTCCCCGGGATCCTCTGTAACATTCCCAAGCAGAGCCAAGTGCTCATACAGTAACTGCCCCTGAACCTCACACTTGCCAAACTGGCTCAGTTGCCAGCCTTTTTTGTGTTGGGCTTTTGCTTTGATTTCTCTTCCAGAAAAGATCTTAGTTGAAATACTGTTGTTGGTGGCACATTAATGTGCATGGGCAAGAGCTTCAAGCTTGTGAGAAGCAGAATTAATTGGTTTGGGTGAGGTGGACCCTGCGGTTATACTGGAGCTACCTGAAGACATGGGTGAGTTGCCCCAGCTGTGTGTGAGTCCAGGGGGTGGGGAGCACCCTGTGGGCTCTGTGCCTGGGTGCTGCTGTGGCATGGCATCTATCTGTCTGGGTGTGTGGCAGTGCTATTCCCAAAGCAAAAATAAGCCCCTCCATCTAGTGCTGCCCGCTTCTGGGCCACCTAGTTATCCCAGACTTCATTTTATGTAAATAAATTTCAGAAGTCAGCTTGGCAACTGTTCCTTTGTAAATCCTGAGGATTTATGTGGCATCCACAGAAAGGTGGGGCAGCATCCAGCTAGGTCTCATCTGCTGGGGCTTGTTTGCTGGGTCAGCCCAAGCCTTGCCTACAGATGTTCCTGTGCCAGAGCCAGAGCACTTTTCTAAGGCAGGTTGGGATAAATGAAAGGAAATGCAACCACTGAAAGTGTGGATGCTATTTTCTCAGCTGGGGCAGCTGTGGAGGCCTGTATCCAAGTGGAACAATCCCAACTGCAGACACCACTGTCGCAGATGTTGGTTTTGGTCTGGTGTAGCTCAGGTCTGCTACTCGGTGTGCTCATGTGGTAGTAGGAATGGCTTCTGGGAGCTTCCAGCAGAAAGATGGCTCCATCCCAGATACCTGGTTAAAGTTGTTAGTGTGGGCAAGGACAATACCAACAGCTCCGTTATCTCTTGTTTCAGCTGATGCTCCAAAGTCAGTGGAAACTTCTGCAATATGTGTAGTGCCTGTGATTTTCACCTGCTTGTATGGAGACCTCAAACTCTGATTGTATGTGCATGGAGAGCAAGCGGAAATAGGTGAACTCAATCAACATTTTCCCTGTGAGCTGTGCTGAATCTTAAGAGGATTTTAATCAACACTACATGTCGCTGGGGCCATGTGAGTGACGGGCAGAGGCAGCGGTGGTGAAGGGTGCTGAAGAGCTGATGTCAGGGAAGGAACCTGTGGGCTATGCAGGTGAACCCCAGCCCATGCCAGGGGGATGCCCAGGGATGGTTTGGTGGGAAGCATTTCCCTGCCATCCCAGGCGTAGCTGGCAGAGCAGACAATCAGAAATTATGCATTTCCCTTGATTAATTAAGCTAATGGTTATCTGAAAACAAAAATGGCATGGAAGAGGAGACGCATGCTCAGAATGCAAAATGTAATTTATGAAAGGGGAAGTGCCGCTCGACAGACAGCGGCAGGAGCCAGTCCAGGAGTGGGGCTGTTCAGATGGGCTTGCTCTGGGGCAGGGTGGCTGCAAAAGGAGAACTTTTTCCTTAGGCAGGCAAAGGTAGATGAAACCAACAGGGATTCTCACAAATAGTAGGATGTGTCTATTTAGATGTGGGCTTGCAGGCTCCTGGCCAAAGCCTGAGCATCGCTGCTGCTGTCGTGAGCTGGCTCGGCTGCTTCCTTCTCTAGTCTGTAGGTGGGTGAGACTCTTGGCAATTAATAACTGGTTGCAGGTTTACAGTTAGCTTAGCTCGTTAACATTTTTGAAAATTGATTGTATTGTGTTGCCAGTTTTTAGGGAAATAATGTTCCTCTGAGTGTGTGCTTTCTGCGCCCACCGCCGCTCCATGAGCCGTGGAAGCACCTGAAACATTCTTTGCTGGCAGTAGCTGTGGTTTGTTTGAGGCACCATTTCCCGGAAACCACATAGCCAGATATTTCTTAGTTTAATAGTTTGATCATGTTTATCACAACTCCAGCAGCTTCCTGTGCAGTGAAAGGTGCGATAAGTAGTCACTGGTTTAAAAGATACACCCTCCCCTTGCTTTGTGCCAATTGGCTGGGAAAGATTAAGTGTTTAGGATATGAATTACTTACTCATACCACTCTCTTTCCGTATTAAGTGCATCAAACCTAAATGCCTGTTACTGAGCAAATTAATGTGAAGTCCACTATGACTTACAATGGATATCAAAGTGATCCAGGACGAGATGGAGCGTCACCGTGCTCCATTAGGAAGACTGGTGTGCACTGTATTTAATGTATTTCCCAGGAATGCGTTAACCTCTGCTTGGTTTGGATTTATTCCAGACAAACATTTGCTGATTTAAAAAGAGAATCTGTGTTCATATTTCAGCTCTTCTGAAAGGGTATGATGCATCCATCTATATACATGGTTGTGCTGAGAGGAGGGACAGCAAATTTGTGCTGTAAAGCTGCTTTCAGGTTCTCCCCTCCCCAGACACAGTGGTTCCAGTGCCCGCACTGGTGCTTGGGTGGAATCCAGCCACCAGCCCTCCCTTCACTGAGCTCCATCACCATCGATTGCCATGGCACTGTGTAGTTTCAGCAGATGTGGTGTGATTCCACAGGAGGTGACAGAAACTCCGTCCCCAGGGGATGGCCATGGGGCAGTTGGCAGGGTGGGCCCTGGGGCTCAGTAGAAGAGGTTGCATCTCTGGGGTGAGGATGCTGTTAAGGAGAAGGATGTTAAATACATGGAGCTGATGGGTTTTAATCAGAACAAGAAACAGCCTCATGGGGACTGGGAGACTTCCAGGTCCAGACTGGGAAGGGGGGAGGAGCTCCTCCCTGGAGAAGAGCAGGAGGCGTAAGTGGCTGTACGCAGTGGGAAGCAGTGGATTTCCCACACAGTTGGGGCACTCAGTGCTTTTGCTCATGTGTGGGTGGGGGGCAGCTCCTCCAGGCAGTCATTGCATGCATTTCATGATGGCTTTCCTTTATTTTTCCCATTCTTTTCTCATTTCACTATGCAATGTCAGGAGCTGACTGTGTCACTTTGCTGAATGCGGTGGCCTCAGCATCTCTCCCCCGTTGGAGAACCCAGCAACAAGGTAAAGCATTCATGGTCACGTTGCTGGGGGGGAAGCCCACTGTTCAGGCTGCATTTTTCCCAGCCTATCCCTTGGGGCACAGTGAGAGCTGTACAGCTCGGCCGTGCATGCGTTTGCCGCTATAAACCATTTTAACTAAAACTGCATCCAACGGGACTGGTCCAGCAGCAGAGGCCTGCCACCAAAGCTTTTCTGCTGGCTTTTTGGTGGAGCTGGTGTCCCTCTACCTCGGAAAGCAGCTGCAGTAGGGTGAGACCAGTGTGCAGCAGCCCACCCCCCCACCCCCCCAAACCAGGGCAGCTGGGCTAGGGGGCCAGCGAGGGGGCTTCCTCCAGTTCTGCCCCATCTCCGAGCCCACTCACCTCCCTCATCCCACAGAGCTGCCTCTGGTTTGAAGTTTGAAGAAAATGCCTGGCGCTAGGAAATCCTCCCTCTCCTCTACAGATAAGATCATTTGGATTCAGCCCAGATTCATGCAAGATCTGTGTTGGGAGGAGACGACCGCAAGGACACTGCTCTGTTTACGTTTGCACCAGAAGAGGAAAAAGGCTCCATAGTGCCAGGCACAGCCCAAACCATCTCCACACACTACCAGAACCTCGGTGAGCAGCTGCAGGGGTCCCCTGTGCCCAGGAAAGCTCCTGCCTGCACCCTGAGCTGGCGAGAATCCCAATAAAGACAAAATGAAGCAGTTCACATGTTCACGAGGTGGCTGCCACCAGCCATGTCTGATGGAAACGCAGCTCTGCAGCATAGCCCAGCCTTGGGCAGCATCAGTGTGGCAAGGAAGACCAACTGTGTGAGCAAGGTGCTGGATGGAGGAGATGAGGGCTCAGGTCCTGGGCCCCCCTCACTGTGCTCCCAGGGAGGGACCCCCTGATTGCTGCAGGGAGTGACAGGGAGGGGAACAGATGATGTGGGAGAGGGGCCGTGGTGGCTGCAGCCAGGTGCTGTGCTGGGAGGGACTGGAAGGGAGGAGGGTCCCTGGTGGTGTAGCTGCTTGTCGGAGTCATCCCTGGGCCTGTGCTGGCGTGTGGAATCTCATGGACACTGGAAGGGTATTACTGTGTGGCAGACCTTTGGGTGCAAATGCGAGAGAAATGAGGGTCTTTGTAACAATGACAGTTCGGGGCAGGCACTGGCAGGGGCTGAGGGCGGCCAGGGTCTCCTGCCCTCGAGCTGGGACCTGCCAGTGCCTCCCATCGCAGGGCAAGATCCCAGGCTCACCCGGGAGCAATTTGCTGGCACCTACTGAAGTCGTTTCTCAGAGGGAGCCGTCAGTTCAGCTGACACCTTGATGTAGTTTAAAGCAAACTGCAAACATGAAGATTTATTTTTATCGAACAAGCAGGCATATAAAACACACTGTGTAATGCAGCGCAGCCTAGTAGGAAGCACCCTGAATCCCAGGAGTCATGACTTCGGCGTGGCCATCCCTGGCTGACCCTGCTGAGAGCGGGCCCATGGGGTTTAAGGGTGGAGAGAGAAGGAAACTGAATCATCAGCTGCCAGATCCTCCAGCATCTCCATCAAATACCAGGACCCTTATGCAAGGGATGGCACTGGCACCAGTTGGGATGACAGATCCTGACCCAGCAAAGCTGCCAAGGCAGAGCTCCACTAGTGTGACAGGCTCTCTGTCCCAGGGAGGTACTGGGAAGTGGGGTATGGCTGCATTCCCATTTTCCAAACAGTTTCTACATTGCCATGGCCCAAGTGTGGACGCAGTTTCTGGGATATAGGCGTGCTTCGGTCAGAAGTGCTTAGTTGGAAGTGAGAAAGGGAATAACCTAAACCTTTAGGAGATACTGCTGCTGTGCTGTAGCAGGCAGGGCAAAGAAGTCCTACAGACAGAGAAAGTAAGTTAAAACGGGTTAGATATTATCACAAGATGCATTAGCAGGCAGCCTGAACGGAGAGTCTGAGCTGATGGAAGCTTTAGCAAATGCATATGTAATGTTGGATATAAAGACTGGGCTGAGCAAAAAATTCTTGTTGTGCCAATGTAAAGCCACATCTCCTGGTCTCCTGGGAAGCCACTGGACACTCAAGTCTTCTGCAGTGGGGATGAGCCTGGGATGTACAGCACGAGGAGTGGTGGTGTTGGGTAACAGCTGTGAAATGAGCTTCCAGAAGGAACAACCTGCCCCCGCCTGGGGCTGTGTCCAGAGAAGAGCCCTGGGTCGCTGGGGTTGCCCCTTTCCCCCTCGCTGATGCCCCCGTGGGAACTGTGCTGCGCTCATTCGTGAAGCACAAGAATAGGAAAACCAGGATGACTCAAACTTCAAAAGTTACCTCTGGGCTGAAGCTAAAGATGGAAAACTGCAGCCCACGAGCTGTTCCAAGAGCAGCAGAGGGCAGGGTGGAAATTCAGACTCCGGGTTTCCCCGCGGCCCGGTGCTCAGGGTGGCCGTGTGCGGGGCAGCCCCGGCTCCTGGAGGGCCCAGCCAGGGTGATGCTCCGTGGGGCCATGTCATACCGCGTGGGCAGTACCACCCAGCCCCGAGGCAGGATCTGCCCTCAGCCACCTCGGAGGGCAAGAAGCTGGCCCCGGGGGGAGGGAGGAGCGGTGCTGCCCTCCGCGGGGAGGGGGGCCGAGCCTGCGGGCTAAAATGGCCACGCTCGGCTGCAGGCGTGGGCTCTGCCATGCGGCAAGGGTTAACCCCAGCAGGCATGCTGGGAAAGGGGCAGGCAGAACTGCACCGGGAGAACCGGGGCGGCGGGCGGCGGGCAGCGCTCCCCAGCCCGCCCCGGCGCTGGGGGGAGCGGCGAGGAAAGCTGGAAAATGCCCTTTGTGTAAGCCTGGACAGCGTGATCTCAGAAGATGGGGCGGGGGGGATTGCGTTTGGGTTTTGGTTGGGTTGTTTTGGGGTTTGGTTTTTTTTGTCCTTCTTGGCACTGAATTTGTGGGTCTCGGCGCTGGCGTCTCTCCATCTCCTGCTTCCCGAGGGGAGGACGCCCGTTCCCACGACTGGTGCCGCAGAGGGGGATGCACTCCACAAGTCACTGCTGGTGGAGCTGCTCAAAGCTCACAGTCACAAGGACCTGAGAAAGGAAATAATTTCTATTTTAGCTTAAAAAAAAAAAAAAAAAAAAAAAGGAGCGTCAGGTTCTTTTAAATACCAAACACAAGCTTGGGAGAGGGAAGGTTTGTTCGGTATCGGGGAGGCACCGGAGCATCTCAAAGCACAAATTAAATGGTAATTTTCACATAGGCTAGTAAACGTTATTTTCACATATGTTAGTAATTCCACATGGCTTGAAAAATGAAGGATGCAACGTTGTCCCTGAATGTACCCATCCATTTTGCAGTGCGGTGCAAGCCAGGCTGTCATTTTAACATCAGGAATGTATTTTACAGCCGCTGCCCACTGCGCGCATTGGGTCCGGCCGTGACACTATCCTTCCTCCGCCTGTGTCCTTCTGGCACATGAAGTCACCGGCAACAGATAAAACAGGGACATTCATCGTGGGTTCTGCAGAGAAGACGATGTGGCGCTTAGACACCAGAGGTGCCTCAGCTCTCCCCGGCTGGCTGGTGGAATGAGATGTCTTATCTTGAGTTTAACGGCTCAACCTGACCCTGAGCCATTTTTAACCAGGGGTGGGAAGAGCCCTCCCTGGTCGTCCCTCTTCGCTTTGAAAAATTCTTCAGTCACTGCACGGTATCTGCTTTCCTGATGGTTTTAATTTCTGTACCCCTGCAACCTGAAGCAGACCCACTTTCTCAGTGTTTGATGCTCTGCTTCTTGAAGATGCTTTAACTCTCGGGACTCAGAAATAACTCCTAGCAAACGCAGCGCAGAGAGACCCAACAAGAAGACATCTAATCTAATGTATCACATTTCCATATTTTGTGCTGCAAGCAGCAATTTGTGGTTCAGCAGCAACGGCTGAGTAGAGAAGAGCATTATCACAGAAATTCCTTCCATCTCTCGCCTGAGTATGTGACAAATAACTCTTGGCCGTGGCATTGTCTTTTCTGGTTTCGGACTAAGAGGCTTAACTCTTTTTTTCTTTCCCCGGAAAGGCAATTTTACCTTTGCCTTGTGCACCCTCCATTCCCCGTAACTGAGAATTTGCTGCCCGCAGCAGCATAGCCTGTGCTCAGGCAGCGAAGCGGCGCTCCGAGGCGGGAGGTGGCACGGGGAGGCCCTAAACAGCCGTGCCCCCGGGGCGGCGGGGGGGTGTGCTGGGGAGAGCCCGGCACGGCTCGGTGCGAGCTACCTTTCCAAGAGACGGGGAATCTGTGTGGGAGGCTCTGGGAGCGTGTCCTGCGAGACGCTGAACTGCAAAAGAGAATGCGATAACCGGAGGGTGGTGGCAGAGAACCAGCCCGGCAGCCGTTTGGTGCGGGGCTGCGGGATGCAGCCGTCCCGGGGGGGGGGAGCAGGGGACCTTTCCCCGCCGGTGCGGGGTGGGCTCCCAAAGCGCTACCCGCTACCCTTCACCTAGGGAGGGACCGCGAGCAGGAGGGGCCGGGGGCTGAACCCCCTTGGGGGGGCTGGGAGGCGCCGGCCGGGAGCCGCTGCCCCGCCGGCACCGCCGGGGTTTGCGGGCAGGGATCGCTCTGTACCCGCATCCATCCCTCTTCGGTGATCAGCCTGCCCGGAGAAGTTCAAATCCAAACCTTCGGGGCAAGAGCCATCGCCCACAGCCGCCCTCTCGGCCCCCGCCGTGCCACCGGGCACCGGCCGCAGCCGCGCCCGTCGCGGGGCCGTGTGAGACTGGGGGGCCGGGGCCAGCGCTGCCAGCGCCGCGGGCTCCCCGGGTCCGCAGGGGATGCTGGCGGCCGCGCAGGCTGGCGGTACTGCCTCGGTGTGTGGCACTGGTGAGCCCACTTTCCGTGTTAACAGGCTCCGGTAGCTTAAAAGAGATACTGAAATATTGGAGAGGAGTGGAAAAAGAGGCAGAGGGATGCCGTGAGGGCGTGGAGAGCCCCAGAAGCCGGAGGCGGTGGGGCTGCTGGGCGTCTCGAAGGCAAGGTTAAGGACGTTTTGATGAGCCCGAAAACCACTACACAGGGAAGACATTGAGAGACTCAGACGAGCTTTCATCTAGTAAATGAAGACACAACAGGATCCATCGGCTGAAGTCCGCACCAGCAGTAGCTGGAGCTGGAATGCGGTGCCATCTACACGGTGTCAGGAAAAAAAAAAAAAAAAAAAAAAAAAATCCAGGTGGGAAGGGCAAAAATCGCGGCTGCTTGGCATCGCTTGGAGAGATGCGCTGCCATTGAGCCCCAGGCTGCTACGGCAGGATTCAGAATTGCAAGGGGTGTAACCCACAGCCTGCGGGACAAGGACGGGCAGTGGGGGATTTATACTGATCCCCCCGTTTTAACGTGCCCGACGGCCCCGGTTATTTTATGCACCCCTGTGATCCTCCTTGTCCTGCTGGGTTTGTACCCTTATCGGCTGTGACTTTTGTAAGATTAATTCCTTCTCCCCGGGGCACTGGAGTGTTTCGCTGACAGCCGTGGCCACACAGCCCCCCGCAGCCCCTCCCCGGGCGCCGGCCGCGGCGCATCCCGAGCAGAGCGGGGGTCGGGGCACCCCGAGCGGCTGCGGCTCGGGGCAGGCGGCTGCAGCGCGGGGCTCCCCCCTCCCGGGTGCCCCCACACGCATGTGCGGTGCTGCGTGGCCCCGTGGTGCGTCCAAGTGTCAAACGCCAGCCGCGGGGAAGTGGAGGGGAGGTGGGACCCTGCGTATGCCTGGGGTCCCGTGTAGGACTCGCAGCGCTCTTTGCAGCGGGACTGCAGGCAGGGCAGAGTGGGGACGGTGAGGGTGGGGGGCCCCGGGGAGGCGGCCCGGAGGTAGGGTGGGGAGAGGGACAGTTTTCCCCAGGAGAAGCTGGAGCGGAGCAGGGCAGCGACCGGGGACCCGCCCCGAGTCGCTGCGGCACTGGGGAGCTTCGCAGCCGTCCCGGCATCGGGGGGAGCCGCAGCGAGAAGCCGGGGAGCTGGGAGGGCCGGGGCGACTGCTGGCGTGGCCCGCGGGCGTCCAGCGCCGCGGGTGGGATGAGGGCCCCCCTCCCCCTCGGCAAACACTGCGTGAGCGGGAGGTCCCGGGGACACCCGCCGGGGAGGAAACGTCCCGCGGTCCCGGCAGGAGCGGGAGGAAAACGAAACGGGGACGAGAAAGGGGGGGAGAGCCGAAGCCCGGGCCGGTTGCGGCACGGGGCGGCCCGGCGCGGCAGGGGACGCCTGGCCCGGCCCGGTTCAGCCCGACGCGGCGCGGGGCTCACACCTGCATTGCAGCAGTGGTGGGGCGGCGGAGCGCTGCCGGGCCGGCGGGCTGGGCTCTCGGCGCGGCGCTGCATTGCAGCACTGCAGGAGCCCCCTCCTTCCCCGCTCCCTTCTCCGCCCTCCGCTGCCGCTCGGCTCCGGAGGCCCAACCCGGAGCACGGACCGGCCCCGCCGCGCTCCGCTCCCGCTCGTACGAGGCATCTGCAGTCGTCGGCGCGCTGGGGTCTCCCCCGTCGTGCCACAACCGAGCTCTTCCCCCTGCCCCCGGCCCGGGAATGCTGCCGTGGGGCGAGGGACACGCACCCACCCTCTGTGTCCCCTGGCTGGTGTCTGTCATCGGCGTTCATCAACCGCCGCGCGGGTGGAGGGACCGGCCCGCCCCGTCGGGGCATCCGCCGTCCTGCCTACCCGACCCCGCGTCGCCAGCACAGCTCCGCGGCTCGTCCCGGCCGCCTCCCTCCCCCCGCGTCGCCCTCCCCGCCGGGTTGGCCGGGGTGGGCGCCCCGCCGGGCCGTCCGGTCTCGCGTGGGGCACGCACTGGCCCGCGTCGTCCCCACGGGCTTCCCGCGAGGGCGGTTGGGCTGGTCCCGCGGGGAGCCCCCACCGGGACCGAGCAGAGCTAAAGGGCGTTGAACCGGGCGGCTCGGCCTCGGCGCGGCCCCTGCGCGACGGCACGGTGTCCCCCCGGCCGTCGGGGCACGTGCGATGCCCGTGGGGCGGGTGAAGGGAGGCGACCAGCCCCGCGTCCCCGGCCCATTGGGAAGGGAGGCTGGTGACCGCGCTCCGGGCTCCCTCGCCTGGGGACCGCGGCACGGAGACTGATGCCAGCCCTGCGTGACTGGGTACCGCGTGGACACAGCCAGCCACGACCCGTGGCTGCCGCGTGCGCGGGGCGCCAAGGGGAGCGGGGCGATCCCAGTGGGAAGGAGCCGCCGGCGCCCGGGCGTCCCGGGACCTGCTCCGCTGCCAGGTGCGGCGCCGCAGGGGCGGAGGGGAACGGGGGCCCCGGGCTGGGGGGGCCGCCCGCCCCGACACAACGGGGGCCCGTTCCCAAGGCTCTCGCTCTGTCTCTGCTTTGGGAAAACGCCAGCACGGTAACAAAATGGCGGGGAAAGGGTGGGATTGTCACTGCAAGCCCTGCAGCGCAGCCCGCCCGGCCCCGGAACCGTCCAGCCGGGCTCAGGGCGTCCGTGTCGGCGGCAGGCAGTAGGGCGGGGGCCCCCCCCGGGCTATGCCGCCGCCCGGCCCCGCCGCCCGGCAGAGCTCCGGTGGAGACGCAGCTGCAGAAAATGGCTGCTCGGCGGAGCCCGCTGAATCCTGCCATGGGGGGGGTGGGGGGTGGGGGGGGTGGCGGGGGGAGAAAGAACGACGGCGACGGCAAGGAAGCAGCGCAGCCCTCCCCGCCGGCCGCGCCCCCCCCCCGGCGAGCCCCGGGGCAGGCGGCCCGGGGCGCGGCCAGAGGCTCCGCGGTACGGCGGGGCCCGGCGGCTGGAGCGGAGCCTCCCCGGTGAGGCCTCACCTGCGGCACGGTGGGGGGGCGAGGGGCTGCCCGCCCCGATCGCGCCTGACTCCCCGCGGCGCCGGGACGGCACGTGCCGGCAGCCCCCGCCCGGTGCCCGCCGAGGAGGAGGGCAGGGGCGGCTCCGAGCCCGGGGGCGGCGCAGCGGGGGGGCGGTCCGGTCACCCTCCCGGAGCCCGCTTCGCCGGAGGTGCCCCGCCGCCACTCCCGAAGCGCCCAGTTTAAAATAAAACTTAAATAAATACCCCGAAAGAAACGATAAAAATAAATAAAATAAAAGCCGGGCGGGAGCGCGGGCGGGTGGACGCGGCGTTGCGCGGACGCGGCTCGGCCACGGCACCGGATCCGCAGCGAAGCTGCAACGAAAACTCGGACCCGCGGTCCCACGCCGTGTCACCGCTCCACGCCCGCCACGGCGGCGGCCTCCCGGCGCCCGCCCGCGGGGCCCGAGCGGACACGCGTGGGTGCGCGGCGGGCGCCTGCGCTGCCTCTCCCTTGCGCAGCCGGGGGGTCGCGCCCCACCGGTGGCTTTCGCGCGGGGCGACGGGTCGTCCCAAAACCACGCGTGTGGGAAGCCGGGCCGGGGTGGTCCTTCCCCCGCGGGAGGGCGGCCGCGGGGGGGTCGGGGCGGGCTGTCGCGACCGGCCCGCACCGGGACGCCTGGACGTGGGAAAGCGCTTTGCCGCGCCGGGGGTGCGCGCAGCCCGCGTGCGTTGAAAGCGCCGTTCCTGCCACGCACGGTGCGAGGGTCGCCGGTGCCTACCGGGAAAGTCCCCGCCAGGCTCAGCCCCGCCCGTCCACCTCCGCGGGGGCCCGGCCCCACAGGGCTGCCCACCGCCGGGCTGCGGCAAGGCACAGCGAAGCCCCCCGGTCTGTGTGCCCCGTATGCGGGTCACCCGTGTCCGCGCAGCGCCACGGCTCCCCGCTTCCCCTGCCCCGCACATGGCCCCGTGTCGTCGCTCGGCGGCGCGGAACGGGGTTGTGCGGGGACCACGCCGTCCGGCCGTCTGTGCTGGCCCGCGGCCCCGCTGGGACCCCTCTGCCCCGCCGCCGCCTCATCCCCGCCGAGCGCTCCGCCGCCGCGGGTGGGACGGACATGGTCTTCTCTGTGACCCGCGTTACGGCGACACGGCAGGGACCGGCGGTCCCGCCGCACTTCGGGAACACGGTGGGCTCCCTCCTGCCGTCGGTGCCCACGGAAGACGGCGCTGCGCCCCCTCCTCCGGCAGTGTGCGGCCGCCGGCTCGGCCCGGAGCCCCGGGGCGGGGCGGGGCAGTGAGGCAGCACCGGGGAGCCGGGCGGGGCACGGAGTTCCGGTGTAGCGGGGGTCACTCGTGGGAGTGGGGGGGTCAGCTCCGTCCCCTCGCCCCCGGGGGGTCTCGGCCCCGCGGCCCCCTCGCCACCCCCCGCGGGGCCGTTCCACTCGTGAGAGCTGGTTGCTGCGATACCGACGGGCCAATGAGCGCTCACCAGCTCACCCCGGGCTCTGGCACCGCTTCCTTATATGGTGCGCGCCGTCCGCGGGGCGCCGCGCTCATCGCCATATAAGGGCATGAACCTAAATACAGTATCTACCTTGTGCGGTGTGGGCGGGACCGTGGCGGCGGGACGGGGCGGACGGGGACCAGGGCCGGCGCTGCCCTCCGCAGCGGGCCGGGTGCCGCCGCAGATGATGCCCCCCGCCCGGGGGAAGCCGCCGGCGGTCATTAGGTGGAATGCAAATGGACCGCGCTTCACCTCTAATTGCTTTTGTTAAAAGCGGAGCGGCGGAGCCGAGCGCGGGCAGCCAGGGACGGGCAGGGACAGAGCAGGGCAGCGTCGAGGACAGGGGCAGGGGCAAGGCCGAGCAGTTGCATCGTACCCCATGTCATCTGTCACACCTTGGCTGAGCTCTCCCCCGGCGGGACCCGCGCGGTCGGGCACCGCGGTCCGTTCCGCCACGGCGGGGCCGTCGGACGGTGCCAGCCCACTCGCGGCGCTTCCGTGGCCGCTGCAGCCGGAGCCGCGAGGGAGCAGATTCGTCCTTCTGCCGTCCTTGCGGGCCGAGCAGCGCGGCACCGACGTGGGCAGCAGCGCGGGTGGGACGGAGTCGCGCCAGTTAAACGGGAGGTTGGGAGCGGTGGGGGAAATACCCCGAAATGTTCACGTTTGCTGGCCCGACGCAGCGCTCGCTCGGTTGCTCCTTCGCCCTCCTCTGCAAACAACTCGTAGTTATGTTCCTAGAAATAATCAGCAAATTCAGAAACCCCGGAAACAAAAGGTCTTTTGTGCAGAGTGCTCGCAGCCTGGAGCGGTGCGATAAAGCGCTGCCCCCCCGCGCCCCGCCTCCGGGAGCGGCACTTTCCTCGCACGGGGGTTGCGCTGAGACCCGCGGAGCTGCGCGGCTGCAGGGGGCGGCCCCGGGGCCGGAAGCGACGAGCAGCTCACGCCTGGGACGCGGGGAGCGGGCGCTCGGCGGTCGGCGCTTGGGGTCCCCCGTTGGCGCTCCCCGCAGGGGGACCCCGTGGGGCTTCCGCCGCTCAGCCTGGCCGGCGCAGGGGGTGTGCTTGGGGTGCGCCGTCCCCGCGGGCCCCACCGGGGAGGGTGCACCGGTGGCTGCGGGGACACGCGTGGGGAGGCTCCCATGCGCAAGGCCGACGCGGGTGGCTCTCCAACGGTTCGCGGGCGTGTGATTCGGGAGATGACGGCGGCTGCTTTCCCCCGTGGGGACCGCACAAGGGAGAGCCCCCGCACCGCCCCGGAGCCTGGCTCAGCTCACGGGGCCTCCTGCGGGCGCTTCACCCTGCTGAAGCCCGCGGTGTGTGTGGGGGTCCCGAGAGCGGCAGTGCCCTCCGGGGGCGGTGGGAGCGCCTAGGGCTGAGCGCCGGCCGCGGCCGCCATTTCCAGTAGGACGGTGCCACCTATGGAAGGCACCTGGAATTAATCGGGCCGGCGAGGCCGCGCCGGGAAGCATCGCGTTTGCGTGCGGCACCCTAGGGACAAGCCCGGGCCGGGCCCGCCGCCGCGCCCGCCGCTCCCCGCGCCCGCCCCCGGGGGGCGAACCCGGGCGGGGCCGGGCTGGAGGGCGGCAGCCGGGGCTTGGTCGCCCCGGTCGGCGGGGTCGCTGCTGTCCTTCAGCACTGCCACCCCGGGCCCGGCTGCCCGGCGGATACTCGGCTCGGTACCGGGCGGCGGCGCGGCCCGGCTGCGGCGCTGGGCTGCGTCTTCCCGGTGCGGTCACCTCGTCGGCTGGCCAAGGCGCCGTTAAGCGGGGAATAACGACCAACTGCGCGGAGAGAAGCGGTTCTGCCCAGGACCCACTGCCCCAGCCCGGGCCGGGGTGCTCGGCGTGGTGCGGCCATCGCAGCCTGGGACGGAGGCCCCGCGGAGCGTGTCCCGCAGGGGACCGACCGCTACCGCGGAGGCTCCATCCCGAGCCCCGGAGGAGTAAGAACAGCGCCGGGCACCTGGATGGGGGCATCTCGGCCAGGGGAAGGCTCCGGGATGGGCGGGGGGCCGCACCGCTGCGCGGGGGCGAAGTGCGGACGGCTCCGCATCCGCGCAGAGTGATGCTCGGCGGCTGTCCCGAAGGGAGCTGCCTGCCCTGTGGAACCTCCCCGGTCCTCCCTGTCCCAGCTGCCCACCAAACATAACCTGCCTGTACTCTCCCCTTCTGGCTGCCCCCTCCCTGCTCCCGCTGGGTCCGGCCGCGCCGAGCTCGCCCTCAGCGTCCCGGTCAGCCCCGCCGGTCCCAGCAGAAGGGGCAGCAGCCGGGCCCGGTGCCCTGCCGGGGTCCGCCGGGCCCGATCCATGCCTACCGGGGCACGCTGCCTTTCCCCGGCAGCACTAGGCGCCGGCGCGTCCGGAGCCGCCGGGGAAGCCCTGCCCGGACCTGAATTCGATGTTAAACAAGTCGACACGAAAAAAATTCTTCGGCACGGGAATTCCTGGGCTGCGGGGAGTGCGAAGGAGGAGCTCCGCGAGGACACCGCTGCTCGGGCGCCCCCGGAGATCTCCCCTTCCCCGACCGGGTACCTCTGCGCTCCGGACAGTGGTCGCCTCCGCGGCTCCGGCGGCAGCAGCCCCGGTGGCATTGAGGACAACGGGGGGTCAAGGGCGCACGGCAGCGCGGTGCCCGAGGGAAAGAGGTGGGAAACGCGCGCGGGTCAGTCCCACCAGCAGCCAGCCCACGCGTGACCGCAGCTCCTTGTATGACCCCGTCGCCGGGCTCGTGCTCAGTCCTGGGGGCGCCGGTCTTGCCCCGGTCGACCCCTCCCCTGTGGGGTGCAGGTGCCGCAGCCCGGGGCCAGTCGCTGCCTCCCCGCTTCGCCCCGAGCTGCTCGGAAACGAAAAGGCAGCGAGCCGGCGACGGTGCCCCCCAGCCCAGGGCCGGGCCGGGGCCGGCGGTGCCGCGGGGTCCCCGGGTCCGCGCCCGCCCCTCCGGGACAGCCCGGCACCGGCCCGGGGAGCCGTGAATTTGCCCCTAGGTTCATCCTGGCTCCGTTCAGCCACGGGTGGAGGGAATCATTTTCCCGCCCGGCTCGGGTATGGGGGTATGGGACCGGGTCGGGAGAAGCCCGGAGCCGAACCGTGCGGCTGGGCGGATCGGGAACCCGGGACCGGCCGCCCCGAGGGTGCGGGGGGTTGTCCACGCACTCAGGGAATTCGCGTGGAATGGGGCTCCGGGGCGCGCTCCGCCCGGCTCGGCGGTACCCACGGCCCGGCCGGGCTGCACGACGCCTCTCTCGGGACGCAAGGTGCGGCCCAGCCGCAGACTCGGTTCGGGGACCAGCAGCCGCTGGGGGCTCCGCCGGAGGGGCGACTTGCTCTGCTCCCGCTTCCCGCCGCAGTCTCAGCGTTGGGGCCATGCTCAGGTCGTCCAGGAGAAGGGGACACAGGGGAGCGCGACTGTAGCTTAACCGGGTCTCCGGCCGGCACCAGCATCCTTGGCCGCCCGGGAAACCGGACCGGACCGGGAGCTGGGCTGGATCCTAGCCGTCCCGGGTGCGGGTGTCCGTGGGGCGGAGCAGCTTCTGAAGCACGGTCACCGGCGCGCACGGGAAGCTGCGGGGAAGAGCCCGGCTGCGGCGCGGGGGTCGATCGTGCCGGCTGTTGGGTTGGAGCCAGCTCCCTCTCCCATCGCCGCCGCCCCCGACCCATCCGCGCTCGGACACGCGTGCTCGCCCCGCCGCCCCCACGCGCGGCCCCGGGTGGGGCAGCAGCCCCCCGGTTTCGTTGCAAAGCTCGCAGCCGTGGAAGCCCCCGCATAGCGAGAAACGAGGAGGGAGCCGGGCGCTCTGCCCCGCGGCGGCCCGCTGAGCCCCGAGGAGCACGAGTAGGGGCTGGGGGAGCGGGGAGCCAGCGGCCGAGCGGCGGATTTGGGCTCAAACGGGCGGAAAGGGGGTTTGCCGCGGTGGCACACGCCCTCGCCGGCCCGGAGCCGTCCTCGAGTCCGCGCCGAGCCCCGGGAGCCCGGGACAGCGCCGGGGCTGGCCGGGGGCGGAGGGGCCGGAGGGGGCGCGGGGGCGAGCGGCTCCCCTCCGGCTGAGAGCCCGTAGAGCGCCCAGGCAGCTTCTGCCGTTGACCTCGGGAGCGCGGAGGGCGGCCCGTGCCCGGTCCTCCGCTCCTGCTCCCAGTGGCCCGGCCGGGCGGGAGGGGCCCCCGCGGCGCCGCCAGCCCCGGGCGAGGGGGTCCCCGGGCCTCCTCCGGCAGCGGGAGGAACTGCCCGGGAGAGCCGAGGACGAGCCCGCCCGGCGCTGTCTCGTCCCGCGGCGCCGGGGAGGCTCCGTCCGGCTTCTCCTTCCGGGCCAAGAGCCGACGAGCAGTTGCAGCCCCGGCCCCGGCTCGCCCACGGCCCGGGGGCTCCGGCCGGACCCCCACACAGCGCCGATCGCTCCCCGCTGCTTTCCCCGCGCCGTTCTCGTTTGCGTCTCGCCTTCTCCCCGCCCCCCCGCCCCGCAACCGGGGCCCCAGCGCCGGCCCCGCGCTGGTCCCGGCGGGGATGGACCCGTCACCCCCGCTGATGCCCGCGCAGGAGGCAGCTAGAGCCGCGGCCTCGCGCATCTCGCCCCCACGCGTGGCTGTGGGGCTCCGCGGGGCCGCGCAGCTCCGCGCAGCCGGCGGGGTAGGGGCGGCTGCTCAGCCGGGTGCTCCGCGGCCCCTCCGGGCTCCGGTGCGGCGTCGGTGCGAGTAGGCTCGGCTCCGGGACCGAGATTCCTGCCTGCACCGGGACACCCCGGCGGCGAAGAGGAGGGGGGGCAACCACCGTTTCCGCGGGCTGCAGCACCCCCACGGCCGCGGGAATGGACGCCGCTGCGCTGCCGCGGACGCTACCCCGGGAGCCTCGAGCAGCAGACTAAGCGGCGGCGCCGATACCGTCGGGCCCGGGTGGACGATCCGCACACACCCACCCCCATCCCCGCGCCCCCCCCGGCCGGGACTTGTGCCCCTGCCCCCGGGTCTCCCTTCTGAGCGGCACCTTCCCGAAAGCGGGATCCGAGCCGCTGCGTCCACGCCAGTTCACGAGCCGCCCCGCGACCTGCATTAATTAACAACGATTAATTCAATATTAACGAAAATCTCCCCAGGACGCCGCTCGCCGCGGGCCGGGAGGGCGCGGGGGGTGCGCTCCTCCCGCCCGGCCCCTCCACGCCAGCGCCGCGCCGGGCACGCCGCACCAAACACGCGTGGTGCGGTGGCTCCCGCGACCGCGGAGTTGGTGGCGTGGAGCTGGCAGCCCAAGGGAGCCGCGGGGTGGGAATCCGCCACCTCCTCCCGTGAGCGCGGTTCCACCTCGGCCAGCGGCGGCAGGAGGAGGGCTCTGCCCGCGGAAACCCGACCCACGCACCCCGAGAGTCCCCCGTGGGGCCCCAGGGTCCCCACCCGTGTCCCCACCCACCGCAGGGGACCTGTTTTCCCCGTGGCCGCCGTCGGAGGTCCCCCCGCCCGGGCGGCGGCACCGGGCAGAGCTCCGCGGCGGCAGGCAGGAGCCCCGGGAGACAACGGGTCCCGGGACCGGGAGAACGCCGGTGTCCCCCGGCCCCCGCTGCCGGTCCCGGCGTACCCCGGGGCCGGTGGCTGCCCCCGGGCGCTGTCCCGGGCCGGGAGAAGGGAAGCGCCCCGTAGCCCCTGCACCGAGCAGGCGCAGGGGGGAGATGGTCCAAAGCCGCGCGGGCCTCGCGGCCCCTGCCACAGGTGACCCACCGCCCCCACGACGGCAAACCGCAGCCAGGCCAGCGTCCGTGAGGAGGCAGCCGCGGTCTCCTTCACCGGGGAGCACGCGCAGCCGCATCCCCGGGACCACGCCCACCGTGGGGTCTTCCACGCGTGGGCGCGGCGGCCGCTCGGCCTCGACTTCGAGCTCCGTACAGAGGAGGGCTGGAGGTGGGGGGCGGCGGGTCCACGAGAGGCCTCGCCTGGCCTCACCTCGCGTGGACGGAGCCGCAGAAGCCCACCCAGCACCGGGTCGCGGTGCTGCGGCTCCCACTCGCGAGGAAGCCCCGGGCGGCGTCGCTGCCCCCGGACGCGGGAACGGCTTCACTGACTGGACGGGGCTGAAGCGCTGCCGGGCCCCTCCGGAGCCTCCCCCCAACGGCGCCGGGGGGGGGGCGGTTCGGGACCCTACGCGGCTTCGGGCGGGCGACCGGTTTCTTGGGACCTCCAGTCCCCGACGCGCGTGTCTCGATGTCCCGTGGCCACCTCGGGGACTGACTCGCGGCGGAAGAAGGTGACACGTCCCGGGCGGGCCGCGGTGCGGCGGGGAGGGCGGCAGAACCGGGGAGGGGGTCCGGAAGGGGTCCCGGTCCCGCTGTGCCACCCGCGCTCCCGCGCCGCTTGGCTGAGAGAAAGCACGTGGGGACATGCGCCTCCAAATTGCGCGTGGGGCCTCCCCACTGGCCCCATGGCACCCCTCCGCCTCCCGGGGAGCAGAGCTGGGGGGTCCCTCGCCGCCGGGCAGGATCCGCTCTCCCGCGGGAGCAACGGCGCTGAGCGGCCCGCGGGGACGCGTGTCTCCGTGGGCGGCTCCGCACCACCGCGGGCGCCGGGGCAGAGCGGTTTGTTCCCTTCCCGTTCCCGCCTCTGACACCGTTCCCTTTGTCCCGTCACCGGCCGCCGGGCCGGGCCGCAGATCCCCGGCGAGGGGAACGACCGCAACCTCCCGGTCCGCCCCGTCCAGGTGCTGGCAGCAGTCCCGTCCCTCCCTGTCCCGGTGGCTGCGGGCGGCGGCGGCGGCGGCCGTGCCTCCCCGCGCTCCCGGGGCGCCTTTGTGCTCCGCTCCCCCGTCCCCCCTAAAGCTCGCGCCCCGCCGCCTCCTCCGGGGATGGCCCCCCCTTCTCCCGCCGCAGCTCGGGGCGGGGCGGGGCGGGGCGGGGCGGGGCGCCTCGCTCCCCCGCCGCCGGCCCCGCCCCGCGCTCATCGGGACGCGGCGCACGTCGGGGGGCGGGGCGGCGGCGCGGGCCAATGCGGCGCGGGCGGAATATTCCACCCGGCTCCGCCAGCAACAAGTGCGGGGGGGGCCGCGGCGCTGACGTCAGCGGGCGGAGTATTATGGTCTGGGCTGCGCTGGCGGCTGCCTGTGTGCTGCGAGCGGCCGCGTAAACATGGAGCTCTCGGCCGTCGGGGAGCGCGTCTTCGCGGCCGAGGCCCTGCTTAAGCGCCGCATCCGCAAAGTAAGTGGCTCCCCCCTCGCCTCCGCCCCCCCGGCCCCGCGCACCCCCCCATCTCCCCCGGGCCCCGCCGCCGCCGCGGCCCCGCCGGCCCCGGCCCGGTTGCGGCTGGGCGCCCGCTGGGGGCGGCTCTTTCTCCCCGCCGCATGCCCGGGCGCTCCCCGCCGGCGGGGCGGGCGTGCTCCGCCGCTGCAGCCTGCGCGGCCCCTCTTTATATATTTTTTTAATAATTTTTATTAATTTTTTTTTGTTGCATCTCGCCCCCCCCCCCCCCCCCCCCCCCGCGCGTTTTCGAGACGCGCCGCGGGCGCGTGTTTGTTGCATGCGTGGAATTGCGCGGTGTAGCTTTGTTGCGGGCGTTTATCGCGGTTTCCCTCCATGCATATTTATTTTTCTCTTTGCATCTGCAGGGGCGCATGGAGTATCTCGTAAAATGGAAGGGCTGGTCTCAGAAGTAAGTCGGCCGTTTGTCCGTAGGGTTCTGCAGCTGGGGAGCCGTGAGGAGGTGGCTCACTGCAGCCCCCCTCTCCCTTTGTAGTAGAGAGGAAACTTGGGTCCCTTCCTTTTATGCCCCGTATTTTTAATTTGATTTGTTTTTTTCCGTTTCTGGCTCCTCATGCTGTCCCCTCTCTCTGTGCCCCCCCCCTCCCCAGGTACAGCACTTGGGAACCCGAGGAAAACATCCTGGATGCCCGGCTGCTCGCAGCCTTTGAGGAAAGGTACAAGGCCTTTGCTAGCTGTAGCTCTTGAGCTTGTAAATATGTTGCTGTCTTGTAGCTATGCTGAATTGAAGCTTTGGTTTTTTTAACACCTCTAGGGAGCGAGAAATGGAGCTATATGGGCCCAAAAAGCGAGGCCCCAAGCCCAAAACCTTCCTGCTAAAGGTAAGGAGGCCCCACGTGTGCTGATGCTGGCCGGGGCTGCATGCCACAGCAGGGAGCGGGGGTCCGTCTCTGGCCCCCATGGAGGATGTTCCTTACAAAGGTGGCCTCTTGTCTTGTAAGTTGTAATTATGCAACCGGATGGCAGGATAATAAAGTCACTGGTTGATTTCTCTTCTTTGCAGGCCCAGGCAAAAGCAAAAGCCAAAACCTATGAATTCCGCAGTGACTCTTCCAGGGGGATCCGGGTGCCATATCCCGGCAGGTCCCCCCAGGAGCTGGGCTCCACGTCCCGGGCTAGGGAAGGACTGAGAAACATAGCCCTGGCTCCCCAGGGCAGCTCCAGCACCAGCACCCCCAAGGGAGACAGCATCCGGGACCGGGTGATCCGCGTGGAGGAGAAACCTGGGGAGACCCCCAAAAAGAGAGGCCCGAAGCCCAGGAAGGAGCTGTACAAGGACCTAGCAGAGACTCTGGATGCCTCCAAGAGGAAACTGGGGGACCCGGGGGACAAGGTGGGGGACTACCTGAAGGTCAGGAAGATGGAGGAGATGGCAGCAGGGGCGGCCAAGTTCGGCTCGGGACATAGTGTCATCCAGCTGGCCAGGCGGCCGGACCCCGACCTCCCTGGCGCCCTGCCTGGCCCCAACCGAGCCGAGGTGGGTGCCAAACTGGGAGCTGCCGAGACCTACCCTCCCCGGCTGGCCAAGCACCGGGCAGACTTTCTGGACCCCAAGGGGCAAGGGGGGCTGGACCCCGGTGGGCCCAAGCTCCTGCACGGTGCGGTGAGCCCGGGTACCATGGGCAGCCTGTACCGCGACGGCATGGGGGGCCAGGCGGGGCGGCCTTCCCTCATTGCCAGGATCCCTGTCTCCAGGATCCTTGGGGACCCCGAGGAAGAGTCCTGGAGCCCCTCTCTCAACAACCTGGAGAAGGTGGTGGTAACTGATGTGACCTCTAACTTTTTGACCGTCACCATCAAGGAGAGCAGCACGGACCAAGGATTCTTTAAAGAGAAGCGATGAGTTTGTTGGAGGTGGTGCTGGGGTTTTCTTTGGTCAGATCCAGACAAAAGCTTGGTTAGAGCTTGGTGGACCTTTTTTTTTTTTTTTTTTCCTTTTTTTTTTTTCCTTTTTTTCTTTTTTCTTTGTTTTGATGTTTGGTTTTTTGTGGTTTTTTTTGTACTGGAGAGGATTTAGAAACTGTCCTAAATTCATTAACTCATTCTTTTTTTTTTTTCCACGTCTTACATTTTGTTGGAAAGATTATCTCTAGAGTTATATTTTCTATTAGATGTAAATATGTTATTTAAGAAAAAAATGCTTATATATATCTATATATATATTTCAACTCTGAGTTGTTTTATTTAAATGGAGACAACAGTGACTGCTCAGTTGCTCTTAGAAAGGACAATAAAACTGAGAACTAACGGGAGTTCATGCATCTGTTGCAGGAGCCGGTGTACATAACAATGTTCATAGCTAATTATGTTCTGGGTTTTTTTAACTATTATTTTTCATATGATGCTATGGATGGTGGAGGGGGAGGTGTTACTCCCTCAGAGGGCAGAGTGCCCTGATTTCTTGATTGTGATATAAGGTGTTGCTTGTACAATCAAGTGTGCTGTATCCAGAACTGTTGCCCTTGACAGTTGAAGTAAGCACTTGAATTTACAGTATTGTTGGGGAGGGGGTGTTTCCAGTCTAACAAAAAATATGTTGCTATGTCGGGGCGGGGAAAAGCAGAAATCCATAAAAAGGCTAAAACTGTTCTAGCAGAGTATTAACTTGAATTACCTTTTCTTGCAAAGGAAGAGGAGGTTTGTGTGTGTAAGGTTCCTGAGAGGGGTGATACTGAAATGCACTTTAATAGAGTTGTCGTAGCAGTTGTGGGAGATGGGACTGAGCTGAGAATCTGTTTTCATTTTGTCTGGCTGCTTGATTCTGTTCCCCCACCCACCTAAAAAAAAAAAAAAAAAAAAAAAAGCCACCGCCCCCCCCCCCCCCCCCTCTGTTTACATTCCTGAAATGCCAGAGAGGTTTGGGAGGGTAGCATGTCACTGCCCATATTTAGATGCTTTATACTGCTATAGAAAGTGAAATGTTATTACTTTTTTTTTCTGAACACAGTTCACTTCAGACTGTTGGAAGACTCCAGATAGTGTTTTGTAATATCCACATCTCTGACAAATCCCAGAGCCACCTTTATGCATTCAAAGACAATACATATTTCCCTTTTCTTACGCTAGTTAAACAATAGCCAAGAGGCAAAATATTCCCATGCACGAGCAGCCCTGCTGACTCGGGTGGCTTTTTGTGGTTTGTTTGCCTGTGTTATTTCTCCTGGCTCTGTAGGACCCCGCCGTTTTTCCTCCCTGGGCTGGGGCAGGGCACAGCCATGGGGTTTCATGGCTTTCAACCAAGTGCAGCAGCCCTGGGTGGCTGTGGGGGAGGTGTGGGGGCTACAGCCCCCTGCTCTGCTTGCTCCTGTTCCCCAGCTTGTCCATGATCTGACCTGGGTGGGGAGCAGGACCTTTGCCTGTGTTGTGATGTCGGTTGAGGTGGAGCAGGTGCCCCTGTCCCAACATGTTGGTGAGCATCTCTGGGAGTTGGAAAGCACTAGGTTGTCTGGCAGCACCTGAGGGCTGTGTCACTTTTGGCCTTCCTTGATGGCTGACCCAGCCAACCTCCTGATGGCCCCTGGTGTGGGGGGCTGCATGGGGGGTGGCAGCACAGGGAGCCTGAGGGATGGGGAAAAGGGCTGGGGCAAGGAGCAGCCTCCTGCTGTTGGGGTTGAGCTGCATCCTCACTTGGTCCCCTTCCCTGTCCTTTTGGGACCTTCTGTCAGGTGGCCTAGCAGGAGGATGCTGTGTTGACTGTACAGGGGGAGCCATGTCTGTGAGTTTTGGGGTGGGTTTTTTTGTTTGTTTGGTTTTCTTTTTTTTCTTTTTTTTTAAGGCATATTTTGTATAATTGAGATTTTTAACTTGGTTTGTATGAAGAACCAATGTGCTGGTGCCAGTGCCAGGGGCAGCCGATGTGGGATGTGTGTTGTCAGAGGGACGATGATGGGATTGAGCTGTCCGTCCTCCCACTGTGGCTGTGCCAAGGCTGGAGGATGCTTCCCTTTCCAAAAGAGCCCGGAGCCGTGCTCCTGCCCTGCCGGGATGCGGTTGGGATTTAGTGTGCTTCGCTCCAGCCATGTGTATATGTGTGCATCCTGACACACATATATATGGAGCAAAACATACATGTGGGTGTATATGTGTGTATGTATATAGTGACATATATACTGAGTGTGTGTGCGTGGGGGGCTGTGTGTGTGAATTATTTAAATTAAGACTTGTACAAAACCAATTTGGCTACATCTCAGTCTCAGAAGTGAAGCTTAAACTACGTGTCTTCTGCCAGCCGTGAATGTCGATATGAGACCTGCTTTTTATGTGAGTTTAAATATATACTTTGTAAATAGAAACGTGTCTGCTTTCTGTTTGTAGCCCTGGGGTGATGCGGGGCGCAGGGCTGGGGGGAGCCTGGGAGCATCATGGGGTGGGCAGCGGGGCCCCGGCAGGGCAGGCAGCCTCGGGTCCCCGCTCCACACAGGCGGGCCGGGAGCTGGGGCTAGGGGCGAGGGGATGGGGCACAGGTGCTGCTAGGCCGGCCCCCCCCCGGGGGTTCCTGCGGTGCCTGGACCGGTTGGCGGTGGGTACTGTGTGCGGCTCCGCTTCGAGGAGCAGCCCCGGGACTGCCGCGAGGGAAGGCAGCCGGTTACCGGGCCGGGCGCTCCGCCCATCCGACGGGGCGGGCAGTACAGCGGGGGTGCGGGTGGGGGCCCGGCGGCCGCCCCTGCGCGGCTAGCCCGGCCTTTGTATTCAAATCTGCAGGCGGAGGGGAGCGGGGGTGGGGTGGGTGTTGGTTTTGGGTTTTTTTTTTTTTTTTTTTTTTTTTTTTTTTTTTTTTTTTTTTTAAGCGGTGCCCTCATTAACCTCCTTTTTCTGCTCCGCCGGGTGAAAGGCGCGGACCCCCGCATTATGGGAGCTGTCAGCGGCTGGGCGCGGAAAATGAGTGTCAAGGAGGAGCGGGAGAAAGGGCCGCACAATGGCGCCTTTCTCCCCCGGCCCGGCGGGGGGGCCCTTTCACACGGGCCGCGGCGGGGCCCCCAGCGGGGCGGGCGCGGAGGGAGGGGGTGGGAACGGCGGGGGGCGGCTTGCGAAGCCCCCGGCCGCAGCCTGCAGGAGCCGCCGCCTTTACCCCGTGCCAAGGCGGCTCCGCGCACCCGCCCGGGGCTCAGCTCCCTGCCGACGGCAGCCCCGACGGCGGAGCCCTGGGGGGGAGGGCGTTTGGCCCCCCCTGCCCCGCCGCGGCAGCTGGGACCAGGCAGCCGCCGTTGCCCGCGCCCTTCGGCGCCCGCGCAGCCTCCGCAGGGCAGGCCCGGCCCGAGCGCGGCCCTGGGCAGGTCCCGGTCCCGCTGATGGGGGTGGCCGGGTGGGGCCCCTGGGCTGGGCTGGCGCTAAGCGGGGACACCTGAGACCCTGCCCCGCCCCCGGCAGCCGCAGCGGAGCCTGGTGGACTGCGCACTGCCGGTAGGAGCGGGGCCCGGGGCCGGGAGGGTGTCGCGTCCCGCCGGGAGGCTCGGGGGAAGCTGGGGGGGGCTGGTTCCCCTACCCCTTCAGCCTCGCCCAGCCCGGGCTCGGGGGGCCCCGCTGCGGCCCGGGCCCGCAGCCCCGGGCGGGGGGAGGGGGCAACACGGTGCCCCCGGGGGGAGCGGGATGCTGTATCACAAGCAGCGGCTGCCCCGGGTTCTCTGTGTGTGTGGGCCACTCCCGGAGCAGTGACCACACCAGCCTGGAAAGTTAAAAAAAATATTTATTGATATACTAAAAAAGAGCAGTGGAAAAGTCATACACCACTCCCCCACCGGCCGCGCCCCGCCCCCCCCGCCCCCCCCCCCCCCGTACCCCTCTCCTAGTGTTTTCCTGCAAATAAATTAAAAGCAGCCTAGATGTCGTGGGTCCACACTAGCGTTAGTGTCCAGCAGCACCGAAGGCAAGTGAGGTACCCGGCAGGCGACGGGAGCCCCGGGGGGAGCGGTGCCCACAGCCCCACGTCGCTCGGCGGGCTGGGTGCCTGTCCTGCTCCACAAAGCCCTTACGCTTTCCCAGGGTAATAACATCTCCAACTTTTGTTCTCTGAAAATAAAAGCAAACAAACAGCTGTAGTGTAAAGCAATTATAAGTGTCATACAGGAACGATTTGGCTCTCTCTTTAATTGAAGCATACAAATTACAAATCGGACCAGTGACTGGCACAAGTTACAAGAACAATTGTTTATTTTCACCCATCCCTCAGTTTCTTTCAGTAAAAACCTCTCCGGCTCTGGAGCCCTTCACACCCAGCTCAGAAACTCAATGCAAACCAAACCCCCTAAACTATCCCCGTCCCTCCACGAACTCCAGGTTTTTTTGGTACAAAATATATATATATAAAAATAGACTAAGTTTCTAGGGAAGATGGCTGAATTGGCCACCTCTTCCAGTCCAATGGAAAACAACAAGTATGCTTAACCAGATTATGCCTGGAGAAAATATCCATTCAATATACAAATACTGCAGGACTTTCCACATCGGAAACCCCTTAGAAAATGACAAGTGACAAACTAATTGGCTGTTTGACACACGGCTGAACACTCCAACCCATAGCAGCAAACTAAAAAAAAAAAAAAAAAGAAAAAAAAAAGTGGACTTTGAATACTAATGGTACTGACTGGTAAACAGGATCTGCACCGGCTTTCAACCCCTGTCCACAAAAGATTACAGTAAATCACTCACATAATGTGCCTTTGAGAGGCAAACTCCAACAGGAACCGTTCGCTCAGACACCCCAGCACTGCTGGGAGAGCCGAGATCCCAAAACATGAGGTCAGGAAGGGGCTGGGGAAGGAACACTGGAGGAGATGAAGGTCAGAAAAAATTCTCAATTATCATTTTCACCATCCTTAGACCTTTGGAATCGAACCAACTGGTGAGCAAAAGGCACAATAGCAAGTGGTGACAGTAGAGTCCTGCCGCTACTGGGAGGAGACATGCCTGGGAAGAATGAATGACGGAGGAAAGCCAGTCACCATTGGGATATGTGTTCCCCTGGGTACAAGCCCGGGCCCAGCAGCCCTTCACCTGGCCAGGAGGCAGGAGCAAGCCCCTGCATGGAGAAATGCATGTGAGCTTTGATGGGGGCTCTGGAGGGAGCAGCCGTCTTGGGGCTGGCGTGCAGCAAACACAGCACCTGCCGTCACAGCTCGTCTCCTGCACCCCATGGATGCTTGGTGCCTGACTGCTTCTTGGAGCATCCTCAGATGCTTTTTTCCCCCTCAGGGACACCAGTCCCCCACATCCTATTGCTCTAGGCAAGAGCATCCCTGTTAGGCTGGCTCCCCCTCAGTGGGCATCCCTCAGCTGCCTTCAGTGCTGCAGCAGGGCTCTGAACGACGGCTGGGTGTCCTGCTGGGGACCAGGGCACCTCTCCCCATCAGTATCATGGCTGTCTCCAAGACCCTGTGACCACCTTGCTTTGCATAGGCACAAACCTGTTGTGGGACCAGTGTCACAGACAAGGCTGAGATAAGGACGGTCCAAAAGGCACATTGTCATTCGGTTTGGATTTGCAAAGGCCAAGTAGCAAACATTCAGTGTGTGGGGAAGAGCATTACCTCCATGCTCAGATTCCTTGACTCTTCTCCCAAAACACTGATTTCCCCAGCACAAAAGCACACCCAGCAGAGAGACCATGTCCGGAGCATTCGTTTCTGCTGACACAGGCCAACGTTTCCTTGGACTGTTCAAAGCAACGGTAGCTCGTTTGGCAAAGTTAAAGACTAGAAGGTAAACAGCGCAGACTGACGTTTTGGCATCGTGGAGCTCAACAGAAACTCTGTCCTTGGGAACCTTCTGCGCGGACAACACTCCCTCCTCTCCCCTTGGCCCTTTGCCTTGCAGAATGACGTGCAGCACATTGCAGGGCTGGGCGGGCAGCAGCAGAGCAAGGCTGCGCCAGTCCCCAGCAAACCCCCTGCCCCAGGCTGCCCGACACCTGGCATTCAAGGCTGCCTGGCTGCACTGGGGCAGCACTGGCGCCGAGGCGCCTGCTGCATCGCTCCGGCAGCAAGGCATTGGTATGCCTCCACCCGCTCCAGCTTGCTGGCACGTTGCTGGCTCACACAGGATGCTGTGCTCAGCTCTGTAACACAACAAACTCAAGGCCATGACCAAGAGGACAGCTGGGGATTAAACACAAAAGTGAAGGGGGAGCACCTCTGGAGCAGAGGAGCCTGCCCCGGTGGAGGCTGCAGCTGAGTGCACAGAACAACCATCCATCCCTTGAACTGGGCAGCACGTGCAGCCAGCGCCAGCGTTTCATTTCACCTGAGAATTGCACTGCCGCCAGCCAGCAGCAGCAAATGCGACTGCAGTGGGCTGATGCGTCGCGGTGGGGGGGGTCAGAAGTACCTGTACCCCCCGTTTGGTCCATTTATCTCCACACTCATGTGTGTGATGACACTTGCAAGTGCCCCTGCCTGTAGCAAAGTAAGATGCCAGTCCTGGTGCCAAGTCAGTCGCCTGGCAAGCAGTGACCCCTGAAGTGGTGCCTGTTCACGCATACACCAAGCAGTCACCCTAGACCCGAGCAGTCACCCGAAGGACAGCCCTTTGGAGGCACTGGCAGGCTGCAGGCTTATCATCTCCTCTGAGAAAGGAGTTCAGCACTAACGGAATGAAAATGACCTTGAATGCTACTAAACTCTGCCTGAACTACTGCTGCTAATTTTGGTTTGTAAGAGTACTCTACAGCAGGGAAAAAGACCTCTGTAAAAAAGCCACTACTGGTTGCAATTACAAGCCAAAAAGAACACCCTGGCTGCTGGCACAGGATGGCAAGATGAAGGGGAACGGCTGCTGCAGGCCCTCTGGCTTCTCGGGGAACAGCAGCCTGAGGTACCCACTGCCCCTGTGTGGCCCTGACCATCCTCTCTCTCCTCTCCTCTTTCCCACTGCTCCAGACCACACGTGCAGGTGTTCTTGACCAGCTGCTGAGCCCTCCAGCTGCAGAAAAACGTGGATGATCAGAGTGAGTCAAACCCAGTGAGCATCCAAAGTTGGGTCTGGCCTGGCTCCCAGCAGGGAGGGCTCACCCACCCCTGGCACTGCTTTTTGGCTGAACAGCAGCACCGACCTCACAGACGCTAGCTACCAACCTAGCTGCTGCTGGAAGGGTTCTCATGTTCTGCAAGACTTAAAAAATATTCCCCAGCTCAGTCCCTGCAAGTGCCTGGCAACTGGTGAATGGGAGGGGAAGATGCTGGGATGAGGCAGAGGAGCAGTGCTGGGGCTCCCTGGGCTGCACAGCACTTTGGGCTTTGCTTTCCTCTGAAAGTCAAGTCACTGCAAAGAAGCCAGCAGCTCCTGCTGGCTCCCAAGGCGGGACCCTCCCTGGGCAGCAAGGAGGTACCCACTACCAGCTGTCCCTTGCTCTGAAAGAGGCACCCTGGACACCCACCTCATCAGTGGATTCAGTCTTCCTTAGACGGGGTTTATTCCCCTCCCTCAAAAAAAAAAAAAAAAGAAAAAAAGAAAAAGATTTTTCCCTAATAAAAAAATGTAAACAATATTTCCCTATCAGCTGGAAACCACAACAGGAATGTCGTGGACTTCATCATTGGAAGTGGCCTTGCCCAGAGGGGTGGCTGGGCTGAGCGTACCCTGAAAAAACCCCATATACAGCCACCCCCCAGCAGCCCTCAAGGGCTGGGAGCAGTGGCTGTCTCATTTGGATTGACTTGTGACTCCCCACGGCTCACAGACAGATTCGTGGTGAGCCTAGAGGAAAGGAAAGGATCTCCTTTTCCTCTCCCAAGTATAAGCCTGGCCCATCGCAGCTCCATGTCCTCTCCCTGCTGCCAGAGAGCTGCAGACCTTGTCATCTGCTGTTTCAAGCTGTAAAGCAAAGAAACCCGTGTACAGTGAAGCCTGGCTCAAAACTTGCCAGCCTGTCACCCCCAGCAGCACCAGTGCCCCTGCTCCCGGAGAATGGCACCAGCAACCTCTGCTCGGGGCACTGCTCCGGAAGAGGATGGAGAGAAGCTGGGAGGGATCCATCTGGCAGTTCTGAGCAGGTTTCACTGTGTCTTTCTCAAGCCTCTCTAGACATGAGTCCTGGTAGGTCTCACAAGGTCTCCATGTTCACTTGAAGGAAGAAAAACCTGATGAAGAGCTGGGCAAAGCTGAGGGAGAGGGTGAAGGACCCTCTCCCTCCTCTCATGCACCTGGGCTCAGTATTGCCGCAGGTTGAAAAACCCAACGCTGGTGGGGGACTCCTTGACTGTCACTGTGATCAGGTTAGCGGTGACGTCGGTGACAAAGACGTGCTCAATCAGGCTGCGGGTGGGTTTCCAGTCCTGGCTGGTCTGGATGGAGACAGACATGTTCTGACTCACACCCGGGAAGGAAGCCGAATCCCGGTCTGAATCTGAGCTGGTCTCTTCGCCGGTGCTCATTTCGGAAAGGGCAGCAGGCTTGTGGTTCTCTGTGGCTGCGTGCCCCTCCTGTGTGCCAGCTGTGCTGCTTTTGGCCAAGTCCCTGTCACCTGCCCGGTGTCCCTGCTTCTCACTCTTGCTGCTGTCCCCCCCTGAGAGCACACTGGCGCTGGTAGCATTCAACCCAGCACCCACCGCACTGCCCTTTGTGCCGCTGGCACCCACGCTTGCTGCTGTGCCACCACTGGAGCCTTTGGACAGGGCGCTGCAGAGGTGGCGAGGGATGCTGCTCCCGCTGGCCACACTTGGCCCATTTTTGACACTCTGCAGATTTAGAGCTTGGAGGTTCAGCTCCTGGCTGGAAGCCGGCTGGCTACTGGCCCCGGATGAGCCCGCAGGTGTCTTGCTGCCGTTGTGCAACATCTGGCCTCCCACAGCAAACCCCGATTTCTGGTCCCCTCCAGCGCCGCTGCTAGGAGCTTTAGCAGTCTTGGGTCCCTGCATGCTCAGCCCAAGCTCCCCAGATCCTTTCTGGTTCCTCATTTTTAAGTCCAGCCCTAAGCCACTCTTACTGGTTGCCTGCGACTTCAGTGCCAGCCTGCCCAGGGGAGAGGTCTCTGCCAAGTTCTGGCTTTGGGACATCCTGTTCATGTAGTGCACAATGGAGCTCTGCCAGCTGATGGCCCGGTTTGGGCTCGTGGAGCCGCTCTTCATCATGTTGGGCAGGTTTTCTGCAGACGACCCCCCTGAGCTGAGCCCAGCCAAGGTGCCTGGCGGGTCCTTCAGCGCAGCCATGCCTGAGCCCTGCGTGCTGTGCTGGGGCTGCAGCTTCCCCATCAGCTTGGTGCTGCCACCCACCTCCTTCCGGGAGGTTTTCAGCACCTTTGTCAGGTTCACGGTCCTTCGAGCTGCTTTCTGCTCTGGGGGAAGAGGTTTCCGCCCACGCTTCTTCCTGGAAGTGTCTTTCATTTCAGGCTTTGCCACCAGGATCTGAGCTTTCTTCTGTGGTACCGGGTGAGTCTCTCTGCTGCGGGGACCTCTCTTTGCTTCCAGGTCACTTTCATCCTCTTCATCAGAAGAGGAGGAAGAGGAAGATGTGGAGGAAGAGGAGCTACTTGACTTAGTTTTTGCAGGCATCTCTGGTTCCTGCAAAGCAATGGAGAGGGACAGGGAAAGTTAACACAAGTTACCAAAGATCCATTATGGGCATTGCAAATCCTTCAGTGTTGCCTGGCCAGGTGCCTCAAACACACACAGGTTCTTTCTCCATGTTAGCTGATCTGCTCGTCCTCTGGCATGAAATGAATTCGGGAGCATACAGCACAAAACTGAGCAGGCTTAAATACCAAGCAGGACCCTGATGCTCGGGAACTCTTCTGTCTCCTTCTACACCATTGCCAGGAGCAGCGAAGAAGGGACATCCTCCTTGCAGGCATCCTCATCCACCTTCCCATCAGTGCAATCTTCAAAGCCCCTAACCCGGGGTCTGCGGGTATTGCTGCGTCCTCACCCCCCTCCAGAGGCTTAGCACCCTGTGCTGTGGGCAGACACTCACAGGTGCCTTCCAAAGCCCCTTCAGCACTGTCACAGCTGTGGATTTCCACCACAACCAGAACTCACCACATGTTTCCTGGGCCTGCCCCTGGGCCTCTTGCCCCTCTTCCGATTCTGCACTTCTTTTTCGTGTTCCCTGAAAAAACGATTAAGGACAATGTTTGCAGGGAAGAAAAGAGCATGCAAAGTCATCCTGGTTCCTCCCTTTCTTCTGTCATTAAAACCCTCCCTCGCTCAGGATGCTGAAGGCTCAGCTCCCATCCCAGCTCCTGAGCAGCAGTGTCCTTAACCCCCACCAACATGTGATGATCTTACAGGCTCCGAGAACATCACTTGAACCCATGCTGTTACATGCAGCCAAAAAGCCCCAAGAACTGTATGGAAACCCAAGGACTCTTGCAGTTAAACCTTCCCCACGTGGCACCTGGACCGTTTACCCTGTGGGACCCCGACAGGTCACTGGAAGACTTGGACCATGAATGCAATGCAATGCAAGAAAAAGAACTAGAAAGTGAGGAAAAGGTTATAAAAATTGCGGCCTTAGAACAAGAACAGCTATCTGGATGTCGGGGTGCCTGGCTGGCTCAGCAGCAGGTATCTACCTGGATTTGCCAGAGAGGTGAAAGGAAAGAGAAACTCTCTTGCATACAGCATGGGATTGAACTGTATGGATGGCTGAAATGTATTTACCAAACCACTCACAGAACCAAAATCCTTTGCCATGCAAGACCTTTCTGCTGGTCACCCCAGTCCTGGCCCCTTGGTCCCACTGGTGCCAGTCACAGGCCTTCCAAAGGGAGGCATTGAGTTTCGCAGTGTTGCCCCTGAGAGCAGCTGCCGGCTCTGCTCGTGTCTGGGGAAACTGAGGCAGGCCAGCGGTGACAGGAGAGCATCTGTCTGCTACAATAACATCCCCCCAGCAAGAAGCTTCTAGCAGCTGGTGATGGACCACACGGTGTTACCTATCCCCAGTCAGTGGCTTTTCCAATGCATGGTGAGATTTACAGGTTTTCTGGTACAACAGGATCAAGCAAAGGGAAACATCTGCCCTGTCTCTGCTAAGCCTCACCTTAGTTACACCCTTGCAGAGCTGAGCTTCCCCTCTGCGCATGGTGGGCAGTGGCACAGCCTCCGTGTGGAGGAAAAGCAAATGCTTTCCCTGGAAACTCAGCAAGTTGTCTCCTTCACTGAGCTTGTTTCACCTCTCTTGCACCTCCTGGCCTGGACATGGTGGCCCAGGCTGGCAGCCACGCAGAGCCCAAGGCCATGGCACGGGGAATGTTTTCGGGTCACTATACTGTTTCATGGGTCTCCATTTACAAGGGACAGTGCTAAGCAGTAATACATATGGCTAACCAAATGCTGCACTGTCTGCACTAACCAGATTCTATTCTTGAAAAAATGGATCCAGAAGCGAGTTATAATTAAATCCTATCATAAACTTTAATGATTTTTATTAATATGGAGCCAAAATATTTGGCAGCGCTGTGTTTGCTGTAGCCAGCTGGCTACTTTTTTACCTCCATGCGTGATTTCCTGGTGTGTAATCACTGCAGCACAACTGCCGTTGCCAGCTCGGCTCTGGGCAGTAGCCCTGGCGGAGGACACCATTTTCTCCCACACGTTACTTCCTCCACCCTCTCATAGCTGTGCCCTCCAGGAGTACCCTCAGGTGCCTTCCAACCCCACCATGGCCCGCAGTCGCCCCTCGGGGAACGAGAACCAAAGGTCTGTGCTGGGTGCTGCCATTGCACAGCCGGTGCAAACCCGGACTGAGCGTGGCTTCGTGTGTACCCAGTGCGGGGAGAGATGTCCTAGGCGGACCTGAGCTGTGGTTTCGGGAGATGAACAAAAGGACTGTGCCACAAAAGGCACGGCGAGCTTCAGCCTGTTGTTTCCACAACTTCCACTGCATGCGCAGCCAATTAGAAGTTAATTGACTTTATCATTCGCTTAGAAATATTTAGTTTGCTCACTTCTTTTGGAAAGCCAGGAGGAGTCTTGGATCAAGGATGTTCTCCTCGGGCTCCCAGCTGTTGTGCCTGCAATGGAAGACATGGACTGGGCAAAAGCGGGGGGCCGGGGCTCCCCGCCGCCCCTGTTACCGGCCCAGCACTGGGGAGTTCATCCAAGGGCAAACGGGCCCTTCGTGCCTCAGCACGCGGCGCCGGACCCCGGGGGGACCGGGTCGGGGGCCAGTACAGCCCCATCGCGGGGGTGGGCAGGAGGGAAGGGGCCGGGGGAGGCAGATCGGGGAAGGGGCGGCCATGCCACGGGGCGAGGCGATCCCCGAGCATCCCGGGGGAGGGTGGGAGCTCCGCTCTCAGCGGACGGGGGGTGTGGGGCCGGTGCGTGCTCGCCGCGGGGGGTTGGTGGGCTTGGGGGGGGGGGGGGGGGGGGGGGGGAGAGCGGCCCGGCTCGGGGTTGGGGGGCGGGAAGCGGAGCCCCACGCGGCGGCGGGGAGGGCCGGGCCGCGGCCGCGCTTATTTGTAAACAAAAGGAGCGGCGCGACCCGAACAAAAGCGGCCGGCCGGGCGGGCGGCACCCCCGCGGCCGCGCCCCGCTCCGCGCACTGCCCCGCTCCGCGCACCGCCCCGCGCAGCGCCGCTCACTTGGAGGACCAGCCCCGCCACTTGACCAGGTACTCCAGCTTGCCCTGCGGAGAGAGACGGGGAGAGGCGTGTTAGCGGTCGCCGGGGGGGTTGTCGGCGGGGCGGGAGGGGGGGGACGCGGCGGGTCCCACCTTGCGGAGCCGCTTGCTGAGGATGCACTCGGCGGCGAAGACCTGCTCTCCCACGCTGCTCAGTTCCTCCATGGCCCCGGCTCCGCACGCACGCACACGCACACACAAGGGGAGCCCCTGGGCGCGCCCCCGACGGCGGCCGCGCGCGCTCCCGCCCCCCCATCCCCGCGCGCCCCCCGGCACAATACAGCGTGCGCGGCCCCGGCACGGGGGTGGTGGGGGTGGTGGTGGTAAGGGGGGGGGCGAAGGGGGAGTCCCCCCAAATTCCCCGCTGGCCAATGGGGAGCGGAGGGCGGGGCGTGATGGGGGTTTGGGGAAGGGGGGCATTGTCTGCGTGCGACCCCTCCTCTTCCTGCCCGCGCGGGGGTCGGCGGGCCCGGCCGAGTGGGGACAATGGGGCGGCCCCGGGCTTTGTTCACCGGGCAGCGCCCCGGGGTGCTACCCCCCCCCCCTCCCCCCCGCTGTGATGCTCCTGGGGGACAAAGCGGGGGCTGGGGGCGGCTGCTCCCCCCTCCCCCGCGTGCCGGGCCGGAGCAGGCGGCTGCGGGCTGGCTTGGGGCTGGCTGGTGGGTTGGTGGAATAAAGAGTCGCTGTCTGGGAGGGTGGCGGGGCGAGCGACCCCCGCCGTACCGGCTCGCGGGCTCCCAGCCAGATACGGCTTGGCCCGTCACCCGTGTGCTGCCACCGAGCCGTGCCAATGAACGCGGGGTGCTAATGAACGCGCCGCGGTAACGAGCGTGCGGCTGAGCTCACGAGTGTGTGGCGGGAACGGCCCCGCCGCGGACCCGGGCGTTCAAGGCGTGAGAAGCTACTACGGGGTGGTTGGGCGCTGTGGGCGTGGAGCAGTGAAATACGGTGCTTTACGGGCATGGAAGGAGATGAGTCAGCACCTCAGGGAGGTCACAAGCAGGGCCCGCAGCTGCCATTAACTGTGCGGGAGCCAGAGGGAGATGAATGTCCATGGCCCCAGCGCCTGGGTGCCCGCAGCGCGCGGGGCCTGAGCGGGACCAGGACGGGCGATGGGGTGTCCCGTGCGGGGCCTCGTGCGGTGCCCGGGCAGTGCCATCTCCGGTAAGCGATGCTGGATTTAGAAAAGTGTTTTTGAGCTCCAGGCTGATGCGGTTGGGCTGTCCCTGCTGCAGGCAGTAACGTCGCTTCTGGGGAGCCCTTGTATGATGGAAGGGGAAAATCGCTGCTTCGTGACAGGGCTGATGCAGGGTCTGTAGGGCGGTGGATGCTCCTGGGGTGCCGGGTTGATACAGGGTCATTGTCCTAGGTCGAGCGCTATCATTTTTTATTGTTTTCTTTTTACAATTACTGGGGTGGCTCGCTGACTGGGAGAACTCAGAAGCCTTTTTTTTACCAAAGGTGACACAGAAATATAACCCAGCGCTGCACTTTTTCTTTGTTCCAAGTTAATTTACCTTTCGCCAGCTCTGCTCTTTGTGTGCAGCATATTTTACATTTTAGTAAAAAAATGTGTGCGACTTTCCATCCCTGCGCGCATGAGCCGTGTGCACGCACAATACAGCATTGAGGGCGGTGTGTGTGCAGCTCCGGTGACCGGCTGTGCGAGTGCGTGGGGCTCGCCGGGCTGCCGGCGTCTGCTTCGCCGGTGCTGGGAGCTGAATGCCGCCAGGAGATGAACCGAGGGAGGCCGGGGATGGGAAGCGGGAGCAGCCCTCTGCGCTTGGGTCTCTTTGGGGACTGAGTGTGTGCAGCGCTGCGGAGGCTGGAGCCTGGCGCGGGGCTGTGCCGGCAGCTTTGTCCCTGACCCCTCGTTGAGCCCTGAGCAGTTGCTTCCAGCAACGGCCTTTTTAATGCTGCACAGCCACACGCTTTCCCTCTCACACCTCCACTTTGGTGGGGAGCGGAGTCCCCTTCATCTGCTGGGGGGAAAAGAGCTGCGCTGCTCCGTGGACTGGAAATCTCCTTTATATAAATCCCTGGGGTTTTACTGGGAACTGGCCCTGGTCTGCACCTGGGCTGCGGTGGGCTCCGTGCTTTTTGCCAGTCCCCCCCAGTTTGGAGCTGTGGGTTATTTGGCAGTTGGAAAGCTGCGTGTGATGGCCGTGGGCAGAGCTGGTCTGTCCTTGGGGCGCAAAGCACACCAAGCCCTGCACTGGGGCAGCAGCTTTCTCAGGTTGATCACAGATTTCCTGTTATTTGGTGGCTGTGATGGAAGTGTGTGGTTAAATGAAAAATCTCACTTTTTCTCAGAAAAGAAGAAGGAAAAGAAAGAAAACAAATCACTCTAATCATTAAAAAAGCCAGAACCCGTGGCTTTGAAGATTTACAAAAACAGGAAGCGAATAAAAAAATCCTACATTTGTTTATATGTTAAAATCTCCTGATTTTTTACATTGTGATTCAGATTGATCGCTCTTGGGCTCAGCCGTAATAAAATGATCTTACTGAAGCATAGCTGCCTGCCCCATCCCAGTGGCAGGGGTGCTGTCCCAGGGTTGCCCAGCTTTCTCTTTGGCATTTCAGGATGTTTTAGTGATGGGGAAAAAAAAAATCGTCCATGAGTACCTTTCTCCCCTGCCCTTCTGCCTTGTGCTGCTGCCTCCAGCTTCCCTGGGGAGGGCAGGGATGGTGTCTGCACGATGGGACTGAGGGCAAGGAAGGCTGGGGCTGCAGAGGGAACACCCAGGGGAGTTACGGGTCCTGGCGGAGTGGGGTGTCCCCTTTCTGCTGAGTTGGCCAGAGGGGACTGTCCCAGTGACTGCGCTTCCCTGGCCACTGGCCGGAGCTGCCGCAGAGGCTGCACTGGCTCTGGCTGCGGCAGAGCTGCCCAGGGAGATGCAGGAGGAGATGCCTACTGCCTGAGTTGCAGCTCCACCTGCGAGTGCCTTTGGGCTGAATTCAGTGTTTTCCATCCCCGAGAGAGACTTCGTCTTCCTGGAGAAACTTGGGAACACACAGTAAATAGCTTTGCTGCCACATTCCCCAGCCCCAGCTGAGCTAAGTGACAGCAGAGCCAATAAACTCAGCAGTCATCGAGAAAACCTTTGGCATCTTAAAAACGAGACCCAGACTCCTGAACTAATCTGGTGGAACGTAATTTTGTAGCTCTTCCCAAGTATGCCAGACATCCCTGGAATGCCCTGTATGCTGCGTTATGTTGGTAGCGGGGGTCTGCCACAGTGGGGTGGAGGTTTGCTGTCAGAGGAAGGTGTTCACCTGAAGACCAGACCTTCCGATGAAATGGTGGTGCTTTTGGTGGGTCGGAGGGTTTGGAGCAGGCATCGCAGGGCTGCTGGTGGGGCTGGGCATCAGGCAGGGGCCAGGGGCCCGTCCTGTCGGGCTCTGTACCAGCTGCGAGGGGCACGGCCACTCCCAGGGGGCTTGCAGAGCAAAGAGCCCCGGCTGGTGAGGTCCAGGGTGGGGGTCAGGGCTGTTTCCACGGGGCACTTGGCCTCTGTCCTTGTGCCTGGACCCACCAGGAGGAAGGAGCGTTGGCAGGGGTGCCCCATGCTTCCCTCCAGCGCTGCAGGCTCGGGGCTTTCCTGGGGCAGGGTTAATAGTGATGGGGTTTTCTGAGGGGATGCCAAGGATCTGTAATATTCCGGACTTCAAAGCATGAAGCTGGGGCCAGCCTGGGGAGCGGCTGGGCCACGGTAGCCATGTTTGTTGTGGGCAAATGGTGGTTGCTTTCCCAAGGCATCAGCCAATTGAAGCACAGAGATCTGCATATCATTTGGGCACCACAGCCACGTGCAGCCGGGTATGGAACTGTGCAGCTTGCAGGATGGGATGACCAGAGAGCACATCGTCTGGGTCCTGTGGCTGTGTGCAGGAATTGTAGGGGCATGTGCCACCCCAGACCAGGCATTTCAAGAGGCAGCAGTTTTCCTGCAAACTGTGTGTATGCCATAAATAAATACGTGTCTATATGTTTGTTGTGATGTTACCATCTTGGAGCAGTTGGGACCCCTGGGTAGCAAGCATCTTTCTAGTGCAGGAAAAAGAAAGGGAAGCAAATGGTGTGGAAATGCATAGCAAATTGGGATGCAGTACACAGCGGGGAAGCAGAGGGTCAGCAGCCAGTTTGGGCTGTCACAGCTCTGTGTGTCTGTGGGGTTAAACCTCCTGACCCCCCTGGGGGGAAGAATCTGTCTCACCCCTCTGGCCAGGGACTTCGAAGCATCCATCATCCTGGGGCAGCATTGTCAGAGGGGAGGAAGGGACTGGGAGCTTTGTGTCAGTGCGTGATGTGAATGTCCAGGGCATCTCTTGGAGGAACCCTGCGTGTTCTGGTGCAGGCAGAGCTGCAGTGGGTGCCGAGTGCTGGGGAGCACCCTGGGCTCAGTGGCTGCCAGAGGTGGGTCCCAAGCTTGTGCCGCTGAGAGCTTCAGCTTTGCATTGTCACCGAGCAGCACCGAGCAGGTGACTCCTCCCCGGGGAAGCCGCCGAAGCCTTTCACACCGAGACCCGGCGGGAATTTATGCCCCCGGGGCAGCCGTAACGAAGATACTCCAGGACGGGGTTTACCAGGAGCGGCCCCCGCGCCCGCCCCGCCCCGCCGTGCTCCCCCGGGGGCGCCGGGCCGTGAGCGCGGCTCGGGAGCCACCTCCCGGCGGCTGCCGGTACTGCACCGGGACTCGGCTGCGCCGCTCGGCCGCGGGGAGCAGGGGCCGGTCCCGGCTGGTTTGGTCCGACTGTGGGGGGGCCAGGGGAGCAGCAGCTTGTGGGGGCCACAGGGAGAGGGTCTGCGGGGTAGACGGCGAAGCGAGGCCGGCTCGTGTCCGGGCGGCGGGATCCTCCCGGTTCCTGCGGTGCTCAGACACACAAAGTTCAGTGCTGTAAATACGGGTGGACTGCAGGACTACTGTGGTCAGAGCTTTCTTTTTTCTTTCCCCCAACACCGAGTGAAAATAGCTGCTCCAGGGTATGTCTAATCACAAACCGATTCAGGGGCAGTGGAAATCTTCCCAGCAGGGATATGGCAAGAGTTCAGTCTTCAGCCAGAACAGTATCTACCTTGCAAGAGATTTTTCTGACAGAGCCCTGTCTCACCAAAATGTCTGTTGAATCAGGAGGTAAATTCCCGTTCACAGCTGAGGCAAAAATCGGCTGTTAGGTAAGGATTCACATCAGATGTCGGTCACTATAAACTCCATGTTTGCCTACGTGGGTCTGGGAACTAGACTGGGACCAGCCCTGCGAGCATCCTGCTCTGTACCTGCCACAGCCGACTGCTGGGGACACCCAGCACAGGGTGTGCGGAGCCTGGCAGCGTTGGGTTGAGCTCTGTGGGTATCTCTGTGGTACCAGCTTCACAACTGAGCCGGCTGCCTCTGTCCCTAAAATGGGCATGGTTGTGCCAACTTGTTTGGAAAGTCCCGAGGTCCCCAGCAGCATCACTGGGAAAGTTGCTATGCACTGCTATTATTATTTTAAATAATAATAAGCTGGCCTGTGCAGCTCCCCTTTTGGAGCCTCCCTGTTGTTTGGTGCTGGGCTGTTTGCGCTGCATGCTGCCGGCCTGACCCCCACCCCCAGCACAGTTTCAAGCCAAACATTTTCTTCCTGTTTTTCTGAGTGGAGTGCGTTTCTTGTTTCATCTCGTTGGGTGAAGCCGATGCAGGGAAGGCAGCAAGAGCAAGTCTCTATGGCAACAGATGTTTATCGAGCCCGAGATGAGGCACAGGGTTGGGGAGAAGCACTTCAACATCTGGGATGGGGCCCGGGGCAGCTGCCACGCTAATGCCACGCTGGAAGGACTGGGAGTGGGGCTGCAGGGCCGCGGGTTCCACTCCCTGTCCCCTCAACTGCAGCCCAGCTGAGGGATCCTGGGCCGCTTCCTGCAGGGAGACGCTTGGCTTCTTACAGGGGCCTTTTGCATCCAGGGTGGATCAGCCCCGCCGTGGAGCGAGTACCGGTGGGCTGGCACGAGCCGGCACACACTCTGCATGGCCTGGGCTGGGGAGCCGTGGGGCTGCACGTTTGCTTTGAGCTGGGTGTGGGGGGGTCCTGCATGTTTGCTTTGAGCTGGGGGTGGGGGGTGGTGTCCTGGCCATGTCGCTGCCCCATCCTCTGTCTCTCCAAAATACATCAAGGATTAATGCCCCCTCCCAGAGCTCTCAGGAGCTGAATGAGGGCTGCAGATGGGTTGAGTCTCCTGAGCGCTGCTGTGGAGTAGCGCAGCTGTGGCCCATCCTGTCTGCAGGATTTGAGCTCAGGGGCACATATTTCCCATTTTTTTCCGCAGCCGTAAGGGACAGAAAGACAAGCAGAATGGTGCCGAGGGCGCACAGAGCTCTCGGAGAAGGGGCTGCAAACACTCTGGGATCCCCCCGAGGCTCCTGGGCCGGGTGGCTGCCTTTGCCAGAGCAGAGCTGGTTCTCCCAGCCCTGCAGCCAGTGGGAACGAGCCGGGCCTTGCGGTCTCCTCAGTGTGTCAAGGCTGCCCACTCCATGCCAGAGCTCAGCACCGTTTACAGGAGGCTCCCGGTGCACTCAGAACAAATACTTTTAATTGCTTTAGGTACACAACATGTATTAACTGTCCCTGGTCCAAACTAAGTTGGAGTTGTTCTGCCTTGAGCAGATGGGGAAGTTGGGGTAATGCGGATACCTGGTCAAGGTCAGACTGTACATCAGTGCCAGCTTCCACAGCAGTGCATCCGGCATGCATCCCAAAGCTTGGGAGAGACATCTCCCTCCAGAACTTGGTCATTCTGGAGGAGCGTGGATCAGTGATTTGAGGAAATTTTGGGAACTCTGTACAATTATCTGAGGCTGGGACTGGTTGTCTTCATGAGCCACGTCCTTCCTCATCTTGCCACACATTTCTGCTAGAGTTGCCTGGAACTCGGAGGCTGCCAAGACAGGAAAACACAGCACTGCTGTTACTTATTTCATGTACACGCAGCCTGTGGGTATCGTCTGGGGGTACAGGGTGCTGGAAGTGCCAGGGAATTAGGTTGAGAATTACTTGTCCTTATGGATCTCCAGGCACATACGCACAGTAAGGGCAAGCAACAAACTTATGTCCTTATTTCTCTTACAGCCACAGACAGGCACATGCAGAGCTGCAGGCAGTGAAGCATTCATCCCTCCTTTGTGAAGCTCACACAACTGCCCTCCTGCCTGGACCCAGCCACACAGAGGCTGGAGAGCAGAGGGACTAGGCAGCGGCAGGCAGGAGGGATGTCCAGCCCTCCCTTCTAGCCCAGCAAATGCCCTGGGTGCTTTCAATGCTGACCTGGGCAGTAGAAATTGGGTCCCTCTGCTTTGGTGCAAAAGGGTCTACCATGCCTTGCAGGGAGCGGCTGGTGGGCAATGTGCAGCATAAGCTTTCACAGATGGACAAAACCCAGAGAGACCAAGAGCAAATGGGGCATGTTTGGTAGGATGTGCTAGGAGCACTTCCAGGAGGCTTGCTGGATGTCCTTAGAGTCAGTTACCTCTGACGGGGGGGGTTAGTATCTTCCTCCCCAGCATCCCAGAATGAGAGCAATTCCCAGCATCACCGGCAGCTTCTTGGCAGGAGGGAGAGGAGCACTTGAACCTGCAATGCCAAGAGGAGGAGTTTGCTTGGTGTCCAGCTCCTGCCCAGGTGAGCAGGAGCCCCGTCCCCCCAGTAGGCTGTGACATGGGGGAGCTTGTGCAGGGGCTTTGGCACCCACAGCCACCCAGTCTGCTCCCCCCAGGGACAACGCTTTGCTGGCCTCAGCGCTCTGCGTCTCTTGCCCCTACCTGCCAGGGCTGAGAGCTTTGCTTTGGTGTTGGGGACATTTATTCACCTTGTATTGGGTTTGTGTGGCAAGGTTTTGGTAGTGGGGGCGGGCTGCAGGGGTGGATTCCAGGAGAAGCTGCTAGAAGCTGCCCCCATGTCTGATGGAGCCAATGCCAGCCAGCTCCAAGACAGACCCACTGCTGGCCAAGGCCGAGCCCATCAGCAATGGTGATATCTTTGGGATAATGTATTTAAGAAGGGGAAAAAGCTCTGCACAACAAACCGCAGCTGGACAGAGGTGTGAGAGCACCAGCTCTGCAGCGCCCCAGGTCGGTGCAGGAGGAGGCAGGAGGGGCTCCAGGTGCCAGAGCAGTGGTTCCCTGGCAGCCCCCGACGAGGCAGACAGTGCCCCCAGCCCATAGAACCCACAGGAGAGCAGACCCCCACCTGCAGCCCGGGGAGGGCCCCACACTGGGGTAGGGGGTGCCTGCAGGGGGCTGTGACCCGTGGGCAGCCCGCCCTGGGCCAGCTCCTGGCAGGTCCTGTGGCCCCTTGGGAAAAGGAGCCTGAGCTGGAGCTGGGCTGGGGCAGGGCTGAGGACCCTGCGGGGACCCACGCTGGCGGCTGTGCCTGGCATGCACCCACGGGGGGGACCCACACTGGGGCACGGGCAGAGTGTGAGGGGGAAGGAGCGCAGGGACGGCATGTGAGGGACTGACCCCGTCCCCATCCCTGTGCCGCTCGGGGTGAGGAGGGGGATAATTTGGGAGTGAAGTTGAGCCCGGGAAGAAAGGAGGGGTGGGGGGAAGGTGTTTTTAAATTCTGGTTTTGTTTGTCATCCTACTCTGATGTGAATGGTAATAAATTAAACTAATTTCCCCAAATGGAGCCTGTTTTGCCCGTGAACAGTAACTGCTGTGTGATCTCCCCGTCCTCATCTCGCCCCACGAGCCCTTGGCTGTTTGCTGCTGAGGAGGGGGCGCCGGGTCCGCTGGGTGGGGCTGGGGGTGCCGGGGTGGCTGGGTGGGCGGCCGGCAGCCAGGGCAGGGCCCCCCTCACAGTCCGCTCGCGCAGACCCTGCCAGGGCTCGGCGGGGCCGGGGGCGGCGGGTGTCGCTCTTCCCGTGGGGCGGCGCTCACGCAGCAGGGGCCGCAGGGCCGCCAGGGCGCCGTCGTGGGGCTCGGGGGCGATGCCCAGCAGCTCGCAGAGGAGCGCGTAGACGTGGACGCTTTCAAACGGCTCGACCACCAGCCCCTGCTTGAAGGCCGGTCCGACGGCGCGGAAGATGGTTTTCATGTTCATGGCCTCGTTGTCAAAGCCGTGCTCCCCCTTGTTGAACTGGACCTTGTACCTCTGCAGGGGAGAGTGGGGGTGAGTGCCCAGTCCCTCCTGCCCCCCATCACAGTACTGCTGGCTGCCTCCACCTCTCAGCGCACATCTCGCCTGCCGTGTTCTGCAGCTGCAGAGTTTAACAGGCTGTGTGGTTTCATCAAATCACAGAATGGTTTGGGTGTGAAGGGACCTTAAAGACCATCTAGTTCCGTGCCCCTGCCATGGGCCAGGACCCTTCCCACCAGCCCAGGCCGCTCCAAGCCCATCCAGCCTGGCCTTGGACACTGCCAGGGATGGGGCACCCACAGCTGCTCTGGGCAACCTGTGCTAGCACCTCACCACCCTCATAGTAAATATCTATATCTAATCTAAATATACCCTCTTTCAGTTTCTTTGAGTTTTTGGAGTTGACCTAATAAACTGCAGAAGTGGAGGGTGCTGCCTAGACACACCTCTCAGCAATTATGTCTTGCAAGTTCCCTCCCTTAGTGTCCATGCATCTGCATTTTGTTGTACTGAGGAGCTTTACAATGGGAAGATGCCTGCTGGCCTTGGCTTTGGGCCTTCCCTTAATGCCAGGCTAGGAGAGGATCCTGCAACAGATATGTTGTGTTTGTGCAAGTCCTGCTCCAAGACTTCCAGACCTTTTATCTCCTAAACAGCAGAGAAGGTCTTTACAAAAAGATGGAGTTTCCATCAGTTTTTAGGGAGACCAATCAACACAAAGGCATAAAGCTGGGTAGATACTGGGGTGCTATGAGAAGGAGCGGAGGAGAGATGCAGATTCCCCAAAAGACAGCAAGATATGTCTGCGCATACATCTTACCCCATGGATCACGTATCCTGGATCGCTGTACAACACGAGTGGGGTGATCCGGGTATGGTTGGCATAGTGGAATCTCCTTGGAAAGTCTGCTTTCTTGTACACGTGTAAGTTTGGGTGGGCATTTTTCAGGACTGAATACACATGCTCTAATTTTCCTTCTTTTGGCACCAGTAGTCCATTTGGTCCATAATCTAAGAGTTCAAACTGGATGTCTTTGAATGTGAAGTTCTCTACTGCCTTGATGTGGATCTCGTTGCTCTTTATGACAGTCTCCATGCCATGGTCAGATGTGATGATGAGGTTGAGGTTTGATTCCAGGCCGCTTTTCTGGATACGCTGCCTTAAGTAACCAACAGTTCTGTCCACCTGCTCAATCATGGTTTTCCTCTGTGGGGATTCGGGGCCGTACTTGTGTCCTGTGGAGTCTGGCTCACCAAAGTAGAGGGCAATGAAGTCAAGGTTGTTCGCCGTAAACCATTCCATGGCGGTGTCAATGTTCTCTCTCCAGTTGGTTTCATTACTGTAGTTGAAGAAGAGGGGCTCCACCAACTTCATATTCACTTCTTCCCCTTGATATTTTGCTTTTCCTCCAGGGAAATAGATAGAGCCTGTCTTTAAGCCCTGTTAATGGAGACATTGCATAAACTCACCTGAACTCACTTTGCAGCATCTCTCCATCTGTCAGTGCAACCATCTACTAATGTGGTTAGTTCATTCACCCCCCTAATGTCTACCTCTGTCTCTAATGAGGTTTTCTTGCTCATTGCCAATTAAAAGTGATTAATTGAAAGCACTGCCCTTCCCAGAACTCCTGCACATTGGCTTTCTCACTGCGTTAGTAACATTAGTTACAACTTTGGAAACACTGAGCTGTTTGTACCTTGCATGGACCCTCCAGCCATTGACCGTCAAGACATTAAGGTGTGTTTTACTCTGATCATATAAGCACTCACCCTGAAGTCAGTGAAGCCAATAAGGCAGGTAAATACAGGCAAAGGTACATGTCTTGGGCCAGGTCTCAGGTCCACCTAAAAGCCAGATTCAAAGCCTACTGGGACCTAGGAGGGCCTTGCTGAAGTCCCCAGCACAGATGGGACCAGCTCCTGACAGTGCTGCTCAACCATCCTGAGTGAGGCTGCAGAAAGGAGGGATGTGCCTCAGAGTGTATGAAACCCCCGGGCTCATGATGCTCCCTAAGGAACCAGCTGAAGTTTCTTTAAAGAGGAAAAGGATAACCTGTTTTATTAATGTCTTAATAAAGCTGAAATGCATCTATTATTTTTTGCTATTTTTAATAGAATGATCATAATTATTCCTGCTGGTGTCTGGGGATTTAATTTTTTTGCTGGTCTAATTAGCCTGTCGTTTGCAGTCAGGATGTTAGCTCATGGCCACTAGAGATCGTGGCTTGCCTGTAGCTTTTACTACATGATTGCAGGCAGGATCCGTCTGTGCGTGAGAGGAGGCTGCTGCACTTGCCTGTCTCTGAGCAGTGATCCAGATGGGCAGGCTGCCGTTGTCCCACCAGCTGTCCACGCCTTGCGTACTGTGGTAGGGCAGCTTCTGACCCGTGCTGGTGTTGAACCACATGTTGTGAATCACCCCGTGGTTCTCCAGGTATCTCCCTGTCAGGAGAGATGGAGGGGCCAGGGGTGAGCCAGGCTGCGGCTGGAGTGGGGGTGTCTCGCCCCTTCGCTGGGCAGTGGGCTGGCTCTGGGTCAGCAGAGAGCTTCTCCTTCCCCTCCCAGCTCTCCCTTCACCTCTGCTTTGCCTTCTTCCTCCCCCTGCCTCAAACAAAGTGGGTTTCTCAGGGCAGGGAGTGTGATGCTCGAGGGATGTCTGCTCCTCACGTGGGTGGGCTGATCCCAGGTGGGTCTCACTTGCATCCTGAGTGGGGGCATCCTTGTCCCTGGAGGTGCCGGTGCCACCTGCAATTGCTCCTGCCCTTCTTGGTGCAGGCAGGGTTCCCCGTTATCCTGCATTTAATAGCTTTAGTATTTCACTTTCTCTGTCATTCACAACCCATGAGGTCAGCATGCAGTAGAAATTCCCGTTAGGAATGAAAGGCTTGTGCTTTGTACTGTTAACATTTTATGCTATTTTTATTATTATGGTCCTGAAGACTGCACAGTTACTTCTGCATGATATCCCTGTCCTCCCTTGTATTGACAATGCCTCCCTGCCTTTTTCCCATCAGCAGATTTCATTAGCATGTTCCACTCTTTTATGCCAAGGTTATTAATTAAAATATTAAATAAGATTGGCTCCAAAATCGATTCTTCAGGAATTCCCCTGTTGCCCTCCCTCCAGCTTGACAACCTCCTCTCAGCATCACCTGCTGTCCTCTTCCCTGTAGCCCATTACTTCCCCACGTTAGAGATTTTATACTAATGTTCATCTCCATCTTAACTAATGATTTCCCATGTGGCCCTGTATCAAATACATTACTGAAGTCCAGAAAGATTAAATTTCGTGCATCTCCCTTGTCTAAAAAATAATTTATCTTGTGAAAGGAGGCTATCGGGTTGGTCTGGTGCTATTTACCTTTGATAAATACAGGTTCAGTTCCATCACTTTCTGCAACTATTGCCTTGCCTCTATTCTAAAGCTTTGCCTGCTGCTGAGGCTGGATGGCTGCTTGACTTAGTGTCCTTCACCGATGCGTAAGCCTTAAATTTGCCCTTCCCCTTCCCTGTGCTGCTCCATCTGGCCCAGGGCTGGCAGGGACTCACCGGTCAGCAGTGTGAAGTGACATGGGCTGGTGATGGTGATAAAGGCAGGAGTCATGTACTGCGCCTTCACCCCCTCCACAGCCATAGCGTCGAGGTTGGGGGTGTCTACGTCCTGGTCATAGTTCCACCGAAAGCCATCAAAGGACACCAAGAGGACTTTGCTGTGGTCGGGTACCTGCTGCACAGGGACACATCTTGCTAAAGAGAGGGCAGCAAACAGCAGCCCCAGTGAAGCGAACATCTTCATGGCCTTGAATTGGAATAGCTGAGACATCCAGAGAGCTCACAATTAATACATGCAGGATGGGACTAAGTTCAGTTCTTATCTAATCTTGCAGTTGCTGATCAGGTGCATGGCTTCAGCAAGCACTTCATATCAGAATGAGTCTCTTCTCTGTTGTTTGCCTAACTGAAGTAGATTAGCTTCGATTTCCTTCTGGTTCAAACACCGAATCTGCCTTCTCCATCAGCGGCACCAGGTGTGATGTCAGTATTCCGGAATGGGAAGAATTGCTCCTGTGGCAGTGCAGAACCTGGCTCTGCACCAGCCTGTGCCCCAACTGCCGGCTCTCATCCCATGCTGGCTCCCTGAAGCCTGTTGCCGTGTCCTTTCCACACTCCTGGCTTTTGGTGGCCTGCTCTTTGGTCAGCAGTTCAGCTTCAAAAGGCAACTCACCCACCTCCTAGGGCCACTCATCCACCTTGAGAGGGGTGCTCAGAGACTTGGAAATGAGCCTGGATTTACTTGAGGTTCTCAAGGTGGCTTTGTGGAGCTACATACTGGGGAAGAAGGCTCTTCCCTGGATCTTGCTCATGACAGCAACCCTCAGAGATGCTACAGATGATGAGCCCAGCTCTGAAGCCCCCGTGTCCCATCAGCCCAGCTCCCACTGCTCAGGCTCTGCTGCTTGCTGTGGATGACCCTCATTCACATGTGCACTACTGAGCTCCACTGTATCAGCGTCCCATTTTATCAATATCTGCTGTTTTTATGACTTCTCTGGGGTTTAATCATTGCTGACGACTCAGTTCTCAGCAAAACTGAGTTTAAGGCTTTTGTAGACATATAACAGAGGTTGCCTTGGTTCCCCAGGGTCTGAACTCTCAACCTTTTTGTCTTTGTTGATCTCCTTCTGCTCAGGTTCCAGATTTATTGCTCCATGCTTTGCTTCCTAATTGCCCAGCCATCCCCGCCCTTGCCAAGCAGAGCTGTCTCCACCGGTTTCCCCAGCATTGTCTGGGATCATTCCTTGATCTCTTTCCCGAGGGTGAGCTGGGCAGATAAGTCCCATGCACATGCCATGATTCATCCTTCCTGGCACATGACAGTCTCTTTGTAGACCTGAGCATCTCTGAGTATTTCTGCCTGGACTGATTCCTGAGGGTGCATTGGTGTCTCAGTCGCCTGTGTTTCCTGAGTGTGACATGGGATAATTGTGCAAGGATACTGCAAGAGGTCTGAGTGACCCCACCAGGGACCTCATGGCCAACACAAGCCAGGAGCGCAGCCTTGGGTGCTTTGTTTGCAAGACAGTGGAAACGAGCCCAAGCTACGCTGAGATGGAGCCCGCTGAGCCCCGTGCCAACCCTTCCTCCTGCTAATGGAGAGCATGGAGTGAGTGTTGGTCTGATGGCAGCCCCAGGGGAAATCCCTTTGCTGGGAGCTGAGCCTGCTGGGCTCTGTGGGGCTCTGTAAGGCTGTGTGGGGCTGTGCTGGGCTCTGTGGGACTGTGCTGGCTTGTGCAAGGCTGTGCTGGCTGTATGGGGATCTGCTGGGCTCTGTGGGGCTGTGCTGGCTGTGTGGGGCTGTGGAGGGCTGTGTTGGGCTGTGCTAGGTTCTGCAGGGCTGTGCAGGGCTATGCCAGGCTGTGCCAGGCTGTGTGGGGCTGTGCTGGACCTGTACTTGGCTGCGCTGTGCTGTGCAAGGCTGTGCTGGGTTCTGCTGGGCTGTGCCGGGTGCTGTGGTGCTGGAGGCTGCCAGTGTGACCAGTGTGTCACCATGCCCTGGGTTCGGCCAGGCTGGCACAGGCTCTGCTGGGTTGTGTCTGTCCATTCCGGTAGGTGCCATCTGTCTGGGCAGTGGTGAGGAGCTGCGGGTCGGGAACCTGCTCTGCCAGCCCTGGCACTGCCCTCACTCACGGAACAGTTTTGTTATCAGCACTTGCTATCCTGGGTCTGATATTGTCCTTTCAGCCAGGACAGAGGGGCCTGGCAGGCACTGAGGGTTTAAAGGGCTCACATAATAAAGATGTTATCACTTCCCAAGTTCAGGGAAAGTCCTAATTATTCAGCATGTTGTTCTGAGGTGGGTCAATTAAGTCCCTATGCCATTGCTACAGCGCAGGGGAAGGTCCCGATAAGTTATCATGTTCATCGGCTCTGCTGGGAGGGAAGAGGCTAGAGAGAAGGAAGCACTGCTCTAATCTTGGGGGAATATTTAATGAGTGTCCCAAGGCACATCTTGATATTCTGTACATGAAGAGCATGAGACACAGATAAAGAACATCACCTTTGGCCACCCAGCCTGGGGATGCTGTCAGTCTCCAATTAAAAAGGCCGATGCTGTTGACCTTGCACTAACAGCACCCCAGGCGCTTATCCTACAGCAAATGTGCCTGAGGGGCTGTGGCTGCTCTGGGGCCACCATGTCCCTGCTCAACACCCTCCAGATCATGGGTCCCTTGCTGATGGCACTTACCCTGCATCCTTGGAAACACTCATGAGAATGTACAGTGAGCAATGAGTTGTCAGTCCTAACACCTAATTGGGGAAGATGGTCCCTCCAAAGGCGTGTTGGGGCCGAGACTGCTCTTCCCACACTTTTGCACCAATTAAGTGGGTGAAGACAGATGAAGGGGCTAGAAAATAGAAATCGTGAACACAGAGAAGTCATCCACCAGTGGAACTGCCCTGTTTGTCTGAAACATGCTGCCTGGGGGCCCAGCCTGTTTCCAGCCTTTGGAAAAAGCGACATGCTGAGCATCCTTTGGGCAAAACCGCAGCTCCCCTGCAGCATGCAAATGTATATGGGCAGTGCTGGGCAGCTGCCAGGGGTCTGTGCTGGGGGGAGTGGTTTGGTCGGGCACGCAGGGGCTGGGCAGTTTTCCTTCTTTGTTTTTTATTTTTAGAGGAAAAATTAAATTGTAAATTTCTCAGGGGTACCACTTGAATTTTAGTCGGGAGTGTCACGCTTTGTCCCACACGAGTAGTCACTCGGCTCTGTGGGGATCGGTTACTGGCACGGCATGAGCTGCTCCCTGGTGATGGCTCTGACAGCTGAGCAATGCCTGGGCAGGGCTCCCCAGGTGAGACTGGTTGGCTGGAGGGGGGGTTGGGGGGGGTGGCGGGGTTGGGACACTATACAAAAGCCCCTCCCCACCCCTAAGAGCCCTTCTCATGCTGCTGTGCCTGAGCACAGAGGGAGGAAGATGCTGGGCAGTGGAAGGATGGCAGAGAGCTGGATCTGAGCAACATCAAGAGAGGTAGGGTGCATGAGGTGGGTGTCTCTGGGTGGGGGCTGCTTTCTCTGGAGACAAGCTGAGCTGCAGCCTTCTCTGCTCCCTGGGGAGAGCCCCTTCCCAGGTGCTTGCCTGGGTGTTGGAGGGCAGGATTGCTGCAGCCTGCAAATGGTGTGCTTGGACATAAGACAGTGGATGAATTGATGGAAAGCAGGTAGGTGTTTTTCTTTTGCTCACCTCGCTGTCCTGTCTGGAGCAGCTCTGCTCTGTAGGTCAGTTGCACTGTCCCAGTGTTTTTTGCATATTGCAGCCTGTTGGAAAAAGGGTGAAGGAAGGGGAAAAGGGAGAGAGAAGGTGGCCAGAAGGGTGAGGAGAGAATTGAACAAAGCAGCTGGAGATGCCCTGGTTTGGTCTTCACACTAAGCCTGCCTCCTTCATCAGTTTGGTGCAACCCAGACGCAGGGTGAGTGCAACGCTCTCAGCCCATGACTGCCTGAGCACCAAGGGCCTAGATAAGCTCATTAGTGTCATGGAAATATCTCATGCCAGGAGGACCTTGGGGTTAAAGCCATAACGCTGCCCTGATGGGCAGACCCAGGAGGAGCTCTGCAGCTGAGTGGGTCTGGAGTGGCTGTGGGGGAAGCACGTGGAGCTACAGGGTGTTGGATGAAGCTGTGGACTGTGTGGAAGCTGCTGGGGACAGGATGCTTTGGGGGAGCTAACGGGTGTGCAGCAGACCCTGTTTTGCTACCTGTAGAGCATGGCCAAGGGCAGCTCTTTGAGAGGAGGTTGTTCCTAGGCAGAGCTGACACCCAGGTTTGCTCCCACCCACTGCCATTCGGGAGAGCCAGTGCTGTCTGGGGGTGTTCAAGCTGCTTTATCCCAAGCATGGCCAAGGAACTGGGATGCAGGTGAAGAAAGTGCTGATAATGGCCTCCAAATAGGGAGCAGAGCAGCAGCGATGGTGTGCTGCATGAAATCCAAAGCCAGGAGCAGCCCCGGACTTGGCGTGAGCCCTGAGGCAGATGGAGGGAGGAAGATGCTCCAGCCAAGCAGCTCGTAAAGGCTGGAAAAGAGGCTTTGGTTGCTGCAGGGGAGCTCTGGCAGGGCCTCGTGTCTGTGCCGGGAGGGTATCACCCCTGTGAAACTGCTCCCTCGGCGCTCCTGAGAGCGCCGAGGCTGCGGGGAGCTGTGCCCGGCCGTGTCCCGCTGTCACATACATCGCTGTCCCCGAGCCTGGGCAGGGCCCGTAGCGGCACGGGGCGGGGGGGGCCGTTCCCCGGGACACCGCCGGCAGCGCGGCCGATGCGCCGGGCCCGGCCGCCAGGTGGCGCTGTGCAGCCGCCGCTGGGGGCGGGCTGGCGGGGGATCCCCGGGGGGAGGTGGGAGCCCGAGGCGGGGCGCGGACCCGGTGGCCCCCTCGGGAGCGTCTGCGAGGGGCAGGCGGGCCGTAGAAGGGGCCTGTCCCGCCGCCCGCCCGCCCCTCGCCCCGTGTGCAGCTTTGCCCGGTTGTCTGTTACCAGCCGGGACAGGCAATTTCCCACCTGCCCCCCCGGGCGGTGCTGAGTGCGGCCGCGTTGGGTCCGGAGGAGCGTGTGGCGGGGGGCGCTGAGCTGGTCCGAGCTACCCACGGTCGGCGCTCGAGTCTGAAAAGCAGCAGGTGAGACGGCACTGTGACACCCCTCACCCCAGCCCATGCTGGGTCACAGGGCAGCTGTCCCTGTAGGGGTCTGGGAAAGGGGACAGTGGCAGGAGTGTCTTGCACAGCCCACGGTGACAGGATCCAGTGGTGTGTAGGGATGGAGCAATTGTCCTGTGCTCCAGGAGGACCAGGAGCAGCCTCCTGGGATCAGGGCTATGATTTTGGCCCCAGTGGGAGAAAAGAGCCTATCCCCTGGGAGGGACCTCTGGGGACAGCCGCTTTGCTCCTTCTCTTCACAGCCATGTACAGAAACTTTGCTTTAAGCACACCCTCAGGCTGTAATGCTCCTGAGACATCACTAGCTATGTGCCTGGTCCCAGAGGACTCCCTTGCATGGACATCAGTGCTGCTTCTCTCTGCTGGCTCGGGTATGATCAGGCTCTTGGCCACCAGGTTTCAGCAGGTGTGGGAAGGGGAGTAGCAGGGGTCAGAATTGAGGGCGACAGGCTTGGAAATGTGAAGGGAGCACAGAGCTGGAGTTCAGTGCTGGGGTTGGGCTGGCTTGAGGAGCTGGGTGTTTGATGGAGTCTGGGGCAGGAGTGTGGCAGGGTCTGGAAGCCAGGGCTGAGGCAGCTGCAGCGCTGTCGGTAAGACCTGGAGGTTGTGCCCACTTGCTGCCTGGGGCTGTCTGCCTTCCTGGGCACTAAATGTGCTCATGGGTTAAAAATCGAGACTCTGGAGAGAGGAAGCCCCTTGCCTGGTGACTCAGCTGAAAGCTGGCACCACCCAGATGTGCTCCAAGCATGCTGGGTCAGAGGGGGGGCATTGGGACATCTCTCAAGGTTGAGGCCTGGGCAATCCCTGACTTTGCAGCAGCTCTATTTACTTGGGCTTGTGCAACACCTTCTTGGGAAGGTGACCTCTTTGCCATCCAGTTTGAACTTCTTCTGTGTGGTGGCCCTTGGGGAGCAATCCAGCACAGCGCTCAGCATGAGGAGAGGGGCAAAGGGACAAGAGCAGTGAGGAAAACAGCTCTGCAGCTGGCCCTTGGCTGAGGAGGCAGCTGTCAGCCAAGCAGCATGGGTGCAAGTGAGGCTTTGCATGTCTCTTCTGCTCCAGTTGATCTCCCCTGAATGTCCATAGCCACCTGCACCCTCCTGGGCTGGGTCCCACGGCAAGGACCAGCACCTGAAGTTCAGTGCAGCCTTTGGTCTGCAGGAGAAAGGCTCATGGCTAAAACCCTGGCCCTTCCTCTCCCCAGTCAAATAATGTCCCTGAATGATGATATGGGGCTCGAGTCCCTTCTCTTCCCTGCCAGCAGCAGTCCCATTTCTCCTCACACCCTTAACAACTGTTCCTGAATACTCATGTCTGGTCCAGAGTCCGTGGTGCTTCCTGGGGCTCAGCACTCTGTTATTCAGCAGGCCATGGCCTGGGCTCTTCTTTCTGCTCCCTGTTGGGGGTCTGTGCCCTGAGGAGCAGAGGGGGTCAGCCCTGACTCATGGCTGCAGCCTGGTTCTGCTCTCCACCTGGGACCCTTCCTCTGCTGCTCAGTTAAACCTGGCATCCATCAGATCATCCATCAGATGGAGAAGAGCTCCATCAGAGCCTAGGGCTCTTTCTCAGCTTTCTTAGCTAATGGCTGTGTCTGTCTCCCATTGATCCTCAGCTGCAGAGCTCATCGATTAAGTACATTTCTTATTACACTTAGTGGTATTTTACTCCTTTCTGTGCTTACCTTGTGCCAGATGCTCACCCTGTGCTTCTGCCTGCCAGGAGGAGAATTCCTCTGCTCAGAGAATCGTTCCCCCTATGTGCTGGCCTTGCTCTCCTCCCCTCAGTCACCACCCCTGCCCTCTCCCTCTGCCTGACTGGCCTTTATTCTGCTTTCCCTGCCTGCCTCTTCCTCCTGGACCAGGGCAATCCCTCTGTCTTCTAGTTCTTTACTCCTTGGTCCCTGCTCCCATGCCCTCCTTGCAAGTCTGATTTTTCTCCCAGGCAAAGCACTGAGGCAGCCATGGTTCCCAACACTTCAAGTGGGCTACGAGCCTCCTGGGATACCCTGACCTATACCCTGCCTCTGCATGGCTCCTACCGAATATCACTGATGCCTCCACTGAGCTGCCAGGGACCTTGCACTAAACTCCTTTCCAACCTGGTGGTGCCCCTCTCCCTGCTGCTCACTGCAGCATCCCTCCAGCTTGCCAGAGCCCACCTCATGCAGGGCCATGTTGCCTTTCTGCAGTATCTTGGCTGCCTAGGGTACAATCTTACAATGAGTGGTCTGGATGTGTCTTACAGAGTGCATAGATAGAGCTTAGAGCTTCTGGAGAGCAAGAGGGCTCCTGCCTGATGCAGTTTTCTCTTGTCATTACTCCCTGGGCCTGGTACAGAGAGAAGGGGATGAAATGGGTCCACATGTCAGCTGGTATCACCCACTTGGGGCAGAACAGTCTTCCTGTAAGGTTTGCTAACTTTTCTGCAGCAAAACAGCATTGTCAGTCCAGCAACTGGAACAGCCCTGGCCTGCTGTGCTCTCCCTGCCAGCAGCTGCCCAGCCAGGGTGAGAGGCACCAGCCAGGGCACTGTGTTCTCCTTTGCCTCCCTGCCGAAACACCTTCACACTCACCACACACTGTATGTTGCCTCACTCTCTGCCTCACCTCCTTTCAACTCTCTTGCATGCATCATTCAAAAGCCATAACTTTATTGGGCATAAAATATTTACTTAACTGAGCTTTTTGCAAATATTCCCCTCCATTATTTTTCCTCCTTTTGGGAGCAGACACTGCTTCTCCTGTGCTCTCGAATGGCTTCTCTTAAATAATACAACAAGAACATATGAACATCCAGTAGCCTTTTTCTTTCTCTTGAAATACTCATAAATATAACGGTGTCACCAATCCATTACAGCTACACTAGGACCGTGGCTCAGGAACACCCAGTAGCAGGGGCCCAGCCTGTGTAATCACCTTGCTGCTGGAAGAGGGACAGACAGGAAGGTGCCTAGGGAGGAAGCACAAATACATGAGAAGATCTGACATGATGCAGAGTATATTAATTAAGAAATGTTCTTTCAGAAGGGACAGCTGAAGCTTGGCAGAAGAAAGTGCAGGACTGAGCGCTCCCAGTCTGGTCCCAGCTAGGATGCTGGGCCAACTGCTTGGAACAAAATTCCCTACAGCAGCTAAATGGCTGGTCCCTGGGATGCTGGCCTGAGGGATGAGGATGCTTGCTGAGGGCTGGGCGTGCTAAGGGGCCCTTCCCACTGCAGGCAGCAGCACGGGCAGTCCACAACAGCTCTTAGAACAGGATAAAGATTTTTTAGGAGCTTGAATAAGCCAGAAATCGGGGATGTTTTTCGCAGAAACAGATGTGTGTGTCAGATGGTGAACATGTTCATCCCTCATATGAAGGCATCCAGCTGCACATCCACAGTTTTCCCGGCCGTGGGCTGGCATTTGGGTGGATGGGTCTACCCTCAGCGGGTGCTGTGAGAGGGCCCGTGTCAGGGGCCTGGCAGTGGGCTGCGCTGTGCCCTGGTTGGAGCTGTAGCTCCTGTGCGTGGGGTGCGCTGTGCATGGGGCTCCCTGGGTGCAGGATGTGCTGCGGCCAGGTGTGGGGGGTCACACTGCCCACCCTGGGGGCTGCCAGGCCTCGCTGTGGGACGCACCGTGGCGGGCGGGGGGCCTGACCCCTCCGGCCCGTGGGGCCGGCGCTGTCCGCGGTGCTGGCGGCGGCGGCGGGGACCGGGGAAGCTGCGCGCTCCCGGTGAGCCCGATCTCTGCAGTTCTGCCCAAACGCTCGTGGGATCCATGGGCTTTTCCTTCTCTCGGGTAGGGTGTAAAGGTATCTCCGAGGGAGGGAAAACTGCACATGGTGGGCAAAAAGTCACATTGGGAGCACCACTGCGGTAAGGAGGAAAAAAAAAAAAAGACCCTGCTCCCCTGCATGTGTGCTGTCATTGCCCTCGTGATCATGCTGCCTATAAAGAAACAAGTAGTTCAGTGTGCTGGGAGGAGGATATGGGGATGCACCTGAAGTTGTGTCTCCCACCTGGGAGAGCTGGGTGTGGTGAATTTAATATCCCACCTGCCTGGACTGATCTCCTTTGCTGGCCATTACCAGTAACAGCTGGGACAATTTAAATCTAAAGCTGATCAGGCAGGGTTGTGGGAGAATCTTATGGTGTGAGTGGCAAAATGGCAGATGCATGTTGCTGAGTCCAACTAATGCAGATGAGAATGTGTCCTTAACTACAGACCCATGAAGCTGGCCTTTAATTTCATATTTCTTGCTCAGGAAAAGAGACCTCACCATCGCTGTGGGTAGTTCTGTGAAGATGTCGTCTCAGTGCCTGATGTCAGTCAAATACAGCAAATTGCTTGTTGGTAGTTATTAGGAAAGAGACTGAAAACAAAACAGGCAGCAGGATTATGCCAATGTATAATACACCATGCTGCAGTGCAAATGCTGTGTGCGGGTTTGGTTGCCCAATCACAAAAAGGAGGTAGTTGAATGAGAAAGGTAAAGCAAAGGATGACAGGGCTGATCAAAGGCACTGAACAGCTTCTGTGTGAGAAGAAACTAATAAAGTAGGGCTCTCTTGGTTAGAAGAGAGACAATAGAGGTGACATAGGATAGAGTTTTATAAATCCAGGAGTGATATAAAGGTGAGTAATAGGGAATGGATATTCACTATTTCTCATAGATAGGTGGCATCAAATGAAACAATCAGGCAACATTTAAAACACAGATGAAAAGAATTTTCTTTTTTTCATGCAGTGCCTCATTATGCTGTGGAACTTGGCACCCCAGGGGGGTTCAGGGACCCACAGCCCCTGGTTCAGAAAGCAATTAGGCAAGTTCATGGAAGATGGATGCATTAGCAGTGATTAAGTGTGGTTCTGCAGATGCAAGGCCCAGCACAAGGAGTGATCTGCTGTTGATGGCTGCCTGGCAGCTTGTGGCATGATGGAGCCTGCAGGCAGGTCCTGTGGGCCTGGTTCAGTGTTTTGCTCTGGTCTCCCACCTAGCTGGGACCCCCCTTCACCTCCTGCCAGCGTGGCCTCCCCTTCCTTTCCCAGGTTGGATATGTGGCTCCATGGACAGTGGGGAGGAGAGACAGAGCCTGAAGCGGCTTTGACCCCAGTGTATAGCCAGGGCCAGGCCATGAGCAGCTCAGTGTGTGTAGCTGTTGCTGTGCTCTGTCATTCCCTCTTCTGTGGCAACCTGCTGTCACCAGCCCTGGCCCTGCCTGGAGCTTAGCTAGCCATGTTGTCAGCTAGCCCTGGCTTGGGATGTGCCTTTGTGTCACCGAGGACTGTTTAAGTGTTTCCCTGTTACAGCCAAGTGAACAGACCTTTCCCTGTAATGCTGGCAAATCCCTGTTCCTGAGGAGCCATTAATTGATTTCCTTTTTCATGGTTTCTCCCCTGTCCATGTTCTCCCTGCCGGTGCTCCCAGTCAGTGGCTGTGACGGGCAGATCCTGAAATTATTGATAAACACTCATTGGGGCTGGAGCCTGGGAAATTGCCAGCAACCCCAGGGAATTTCTCTCTTGCCAGCATCATTTTTCTTGATGACATGTTCCAAAGTTTGTTGGGGAGCGGGCAAGGCCTCCTGTTAACTTTTTTTTTGTTTTTATGCATGGGTTGTTTTAAAAGATCCCTGCATAAAAGGAAAGAGGAGAGGCTCAGGAGCTAGCGCCTACAGTTATCTCTGCCCTCTAGCCTGTCCCCAGAGAGCGCAGGGCTGGGCTGAATTCTGCTCTGAGCTTTGCCCAGGCCTGCACCCCCCCTTGCAGGTCAGCCTCACTCTGCCATGCCACTCCTTGCCTCTCCTGGCTCAGGACTTCTTGAACCCAACATGACAGATCCCTGTTTCTTCTTCTGAATCCTCTGCTCCAGCAGGCCGTTACCCCTGTCCTGGCATGCATGCGGGCGAGGACGCCAGGCCATGGTCTGAGCAGGTAAAAGAGCCAGCGTGGGCGCAGCAGTTGGAGCAGGACACCCCTGTCTGGAGGCAGGACAGTCCTTGTCACCAAGGAGCCCAGCTATGGCAAGGGCTGGCAACCTGTCCTCCCCACTGGGCAAAAATAAACTCAACCCCCCCCATGGCTGATCCCTACTAGACCAGTGTCATTTTTCCCTGGGTTGTGCTCTGTGCCCAGCTTATGCAGCACATACAAATGCGTGCGGCATGTTGGGTCTCTAGCTGTTGCTCTTTCTGGAGCTTGGAGCATTTTTCTCTCTGCTAGGTCTGCTAATTAGTGGGAGGTTGTGGATCAGGAACAGAGGGAAATGTCCTTCTGCAGTTCTGGCACTAGAAATAATTGAGCCATTTTTCACCTATGGCCAATCTAATTCTGTCCACATCTTGATTTTTCTCTTAATAGTTTGGGGATACTGTTGGCAGCCATGGGATTCACAGCCATGTCCAAAGCTTTTCAGTGATTGCCTTGATTTCGTGCTCTCTTGCTAACTGGTTGCTGTTTTCTTCTTAGTTTTTGCTTAAGCTCCTCAGAGGATGGGAAAGGAGCTCATTTTAGCCAAGCTGTATTTGCCTCTGCACTGATATTCCTCAGTCCCTCTCCTAGGCAGGCATGCAGGATGGTGCACCCAGTGCAGCTCCTCTGCAGCCAGCAGCACATGTCCCCTCATCCATCACTCAGGTCTGGTCCCTGACCCTTTCATGTCCTGTCCTGACTGCAGGCAATGTTTCTGCCTCTGTTTGCCTGGGCAGGGGCTCCTGTCACCTCCTCAGACCCCTTTCCTGGGTGCACAGGTGGGTGATGATGGGCAGCAGCTCCTTGGGCTACGGCAGGGTGGGAAGCGGCTCCGGTCTGCACTCCCCGGGGTCAGTCCTGCTGCCTCCCCCGGCTGGGCAGCCCCAGCTGGGGCTGTGTGGGCAGGGGCTGCGGGCAGCGGGCTCCTGCCCACCGGCTTGGGGTGCAGGGCCGGCACAGACCTCACATGGGGCATTGCTGCCTGCTTGGGGCGGCTTTGCAGAAGCAGCTGATCTTGCTCTGTGCCTACCGAGCGTGTTCCTGCACACTCCGGCACTCCCAAACCAGCAAAAACCCCATTACAGTTGTCATGGAAATTAGAAAGTGTGTCTGCCTGAGTTTCCTCGGCACAGGGCTCCGTATTCCCGGTGACTTGTCCATCAAAGAGCCTCTTGCCGCGCTGGTGCGGGAGCAGCTCTCATGGGGTGGCCGGGGCTCCGTGGGCAGCCACTGTCCCTCCCCCAACGCTGGGGCTGGGGCTGCGATGTGACGTGTCAGCTGCCGGCTGGCCCAGGAAAGTGAAGATGTTCACGGCACACTGAAAGGTGCGATTTGTCAGTGCAGGTCCCCAGATGCTCAGGGCCTGTCAGGCATCAAGAAAATCCCATACATCACGGGGCGGGTGCTAATCCCCTTTTTTTTGTTTTGGGTGGGTTTTTTGGCCATTTTATTTTTCTGTGAGTGCCAGAGTGCTGCAAGGAAAACTGGGGCAGAAGAGGAGCAGCAGCATGAGAGCTGGCCCTGGGCACAGGAGGGTTTGGGCTGATGAGCTGCAGAGATTGATGGATGCAACTTGCCTTCTCATGGATTATAGGAATCTCTCCCCTCCACATGCACATTTGGAAGTGAGGAGGCTGTGGTGTGTGTGGTGTGTGTGTCAGGACACGAGTGAAGGGGCTCAGACATCTTCCCCAGCTTCACCCTGCTCTCCGCATTTGTCCCTCTGTCTGTACACATGCGCATGCATCTGCGTGCAGATTCAATTGTTTTCTTTAGAACATTTTCTTTTTCCAGTGTTTATGGGCCATGGGATTGGAAGTGAAGCATCTACTTAATTGCTGTCAGGCAAGGAAATGGGTTATAAAGTTGCCAAGGGAAAAAATAGATCACTCTGGGGTAAATGCAGGAGAGCAGGGCTGATGTAAAGAGGAGGGGGAGAAAGGCAGGGGATGGGAAGAGATGAGGGGGGAGAATGAACAGGAAGGGATGAGCAGGCAGCAAAGGGAGCTGGCTCAGGGAGGGATGTGGGGGCTCTCCTTGCCTCCAAGCTGAAATGGCACCTTCTGTGCTGGGCACCTCTCCTGGCACTGAGGGGTGAAACACTGCCCAGAAAGGGAAAAGGGTTTGTGCTGGGAACATGCCGGGGCTGGGGCAGCTCCTCCCCATGGTGCTCTCTTTTGTTTTAAAAACCATGGATCTACTAACATGATGTTTCCAGACATGTCCTGACACCACTCAGCGTGTGCTGGGGCAGCAGGAGTGAGGATGGCCAAGTGCGAGACCATGCAGGGGTGTGCCAGGGCATGAGTCAACCTGTCCGCCCTCTCTCGGGAGCTCTGCTCAGGTCCCCCAGGATGGCAGCATTTGCCTCCTTGGTGTTGTGAGCAGGGCTGCTGGAGCACTTTGCAGAGGTAAAATTGGGAGAAGGGAGCCCCGCTCGTCCTCCCCGATTCATGGCTGCCGCCACTCCAGTTCTAGGCTCTTGGCTTGTGACTCTCTTAATCTGCATGGCTTTCTTGTTTCCTTCATTATCTCCCCCAGTCTAACCCCCCACCATGTCATCCTCATTGCACGGCTCCTCCCTCTCCTGTTCACCACATTACTGCAGCAAGAACTCACTTTCCCATCTTTTAGTCTCAGTGCCATACATAAAAGCACTCTGATGGCCATGGCGTGATAGCAAAGACAGAACTTAATTTCACAGCATTTTCATATAATACTCCATAAAACTGAACAAATTTGCTGGAGTCCAAATCCATCTCATTATGCAGAGTCATTGAAAGGGAGGCTTTTACATTCTGGGACTCAGTGCTCAACTAGGGGGTGGTACAGAAGAATAGAAAAATAATTAATTAGGTGCTGCTCTGGATCTTTGATCCTGCATTGCAAGGCACATTAAATAAAATCCTGGCTCATGAATAAATGCTGCACGGAGCTCTATTTTTCTGACCTCACGCAGAAATGTTTCAGTGAGGCTGAGGTGTATGTGGGGAGGTCCCTGGCCTGAGCCTGTGCCCCAGGAGCAGGGCAAGGAGGAGGAGATGGAGCAGGGCAGGATGTCTGCCCTGGGGTGGGAGCAGTAGGTTGCAGTGACAGCCTTGCTGGCTTGGTTACAAACAGCAAAGCCCGAACAGGGCTGCCATGCTCTGGCAGGGTGCTGGGGATCAGGATGGGATGAAGGAGCCACCCAGCTTCCCCAGAGCTCTGCTGTGGTCCTCTGCTATCCCCATTGCTCCCAGAGACCTTGCTCAGCACATCCAGGGTCTTTGCCCTGCCTTGCTGTGAGAGGCTTTGAGGCAAGGAGCCATGCCTGCAGCAGTCTGGGGATGGTGGGATGTGTCAGGGTCCCTACAGTGATCCCCATCCTCCTCCCCCTATCCCTTGCACTGAAGTCTCTCCTCTGTATGCAGCTGCAGTTCACCTCTCAATGGTTGTAGGCTTGAGATTCGTGTGGGGTTTGTATTTTTTGAGTAATGCACTTTGTGAGATGTAAGGACTGAGGACCCAGCCACACCAGGTGGGTGGGCAGTCTTGGGACACACCAGGCGAAGGGATCCCAAGTCTGAGTTGGGAATGAGCCCTTGCACACTTTCACTGTGCTTTACCTGGCAGCAAGGGCTCTCTCTGCCCTGCCTGTCACTTGGCAAGAACAGATAATTAACCCAGGTGGGGGAGTGGGAAGCCTCAAGGAAGGCTTTAAGTTTGGCTTTATTTGCTGGCATCCCCTAATATCCTGGTGTGGGAGCAGGTCCTGGCTGGGGCTCTTGTGCCCTGATCAATCGGCAGTGCTGCTGTCCCACGGCAGGTGGCTTGGTGACCTCGGGGGCAGCCATGGTGCTGGGCAGGTGGATTAAAAACGCACCGACAAGGCAATCCTGCAGAGGAGAGAGCTCGCTTCACCTCACACTGTTAATTAATCTCTGAGCCAATGAGGATGCTCTCATCTGGTCTTTACTTAATCCATAACCCAGAAATCCTCAAATTATGTCATTTGTTCAATACAGATGAAATTAATTACTCTGGGAAATAGGCAACAAGTTACATTTCTGATGCCCCTTATCGCATAATCAAATCTACAAAGTGCTTTCCGTGCAGCCGCAGTGGCAGTGGTGGGATTGCCTGCAGCAGGCATGAAATACTGAGCAGCATCTGCTATAAATCTGGCACGGTGCTGACTCTTACAGGAAGCCAATGGCCGAGCGAGGCTGGGGACTCTGCAGGAGTGCTGGCGATGCAGCAGCGAGGGCAGTGCAGCCGCCATGCACTCCTCTGCTCTACCCACTGAGGAACCAAGGGCTTAACTACCTGCCTCAGCCCTGCCACTCCCTCCTGTGCCTGCCACCAGCCTACCTTTTATTTATTACCACTTATTGGGGTCACAGATACAGCTTGTGGGGCTTCCTGGGGGATCCAGAGGCCCCCCCAGAGCCTGGCCCCTTCACCTGGGGCTCTGTGCCTGCAGGATGCATCCCTCCACCTGGTGACTTTGATGAGGCAAGGGGAAGGTCCTCATCAGGATGTATCAGAAGAGCTGGGTACAGAATAATAGCGATTTACTCTTTATTGGAGTTATCACAGGGAGGAGAGCTGGGACGTGAAAGGCAAAGGCTATGGCAGCGGCTGCGGGAGTGCGGCAGGGGTGGGAGCGTGGTGCTGGCTTTATGGGTGCTGGCTGTGCAGCATGATGGCCTTTGCTCTGCCTTGGGGGGGCACAGTATGGAGGGGTGGGCAGGTCAGACATTGCCTTTCTGCCAGGGGAGTGGGTGTTATCGTATAGATAAGTGAGCGCTGTATTCTTGCGCCCAGCCCACTGCACTGCCTTCCTGCTGCAGCACTAGGGTCGTCCTGCGTGGCACCTGGGCTTTGCCAGTTCCCCCCTTCTGCTGCTGCTCCTGCCCTTCGCTCTGGGCTCAGATGGTGCCTTTTTAATTGCCTGCTTGAAAAACCTGGACAGAGCACAAAGTGCTTCAGTGAGCCACAGAAGCTGTTGTCCGTTTGACCTCTTGCCCATCGCCTGCTGCCCACCTGCATTCCCACGGTGGCTTTGGCAGAGAAACACCCCAGTGCTGTGAGTGCCCCAACCGGGAGCAGTCCTGGCATGGCAGAAACCTGTGCCCATGCCCCTGACACCTTTAAATTCCCCTCCTGAGAGAGGGCTGCAGACTGGAAATGAACGCTTCCTTCCCTGCTTGTCCTGAGCATTTTTCCTCTGCGCTGGGAAAACCCTCCGAGGATTTTGCTGGAGCTGTTGGGGGGGAGCCAGTGTGCTCCAGTGCAGCTAGAGATCTCGTAGAGAGCACTAAAGACGATTCCCGAAGGCATAAGATCAAAATTTGCAGCCCAGGCGTGCTCCCTCCTCTCGGCGCTCAGCTGCAGAGTGCTGCTCTGGCATGTGAACTGCCGATCAGCTCCAAGTGTCAGCAACGCACATCCCCAGAAAAACGCTTTAATTGCAGCCTCTGGCCAAGAATGGGCTCTGGTGGCAGGACAAGCTGCTGGGCTGGGCTGCCCACACTGAGGGCCACCTTGCCCCCTTTCCCTGACTAGCTGGGGACCCCCAGGCCCTTCCTGGTGGGCTGGTTTTGGTGGGTCAGTTTTCTGGAGGGAAGGCTTTATTGTAAGCAGTTAAGGCAGGTACCAGCTTACATGTGACTAACACATTAGGAGCTGTTGTAACAAAAAAATCTATACTAGTTGTTTGCTAAAATGGCAGTAATGAATTGAAAAATATTACAAGCTGATCAAGGCAGCTATTTCAGGGCATGTTAGGGCCCTTAGCCTGGCTCTTCAGCTTGCCTGGGTCACCAGACACAGTAAAATCTATTCGGAGAAGATAGAAATGTAATTTCTCTTTGCCCTATCAATTTAAATAAATTATCTATTAGATTAGCTGCACTTAAAACAAAACAAGAAATCGATCCCACCAGCCACGGCTGCTATTAAACTATGTTTTGCACCACTAAACCTATAATTGCCAAAGGACCCCATGAAAGGAGAGCAGCCTGGCTGTGTGGTGCTGCTGGTGGGCTTGGGCTGTGCTCCCCAGGCCAGAGGAAGGGTCCAGGGGGGCTGGATGGACTGCCTGCCTGCCCCGAGCTCTTCTGCTCCTGCCACAGCAGTGGAGCCTGGGATAATTCATGGGCAAGCTCCCTCGAGTGCCCGGGCTCCCGTGGACAGCCCAGTCCCAGCCTGGGAGAGGTGCTGAGGTTGGGGCCAGACTGCTGGGGTCTTCTCCCTTGTGCATCCCTGGGGATTGCCAGCTCAGAAGTGCCTAACACCCCGGGGCAGGCGGTCAGTTTGATGTGTGATCCCACTGCACCCTCCACCCCCAGTTTGCTTCTCCAGAGCCTTGCTCAAAGAGTGAGGAGCCAGGGTGCAGGCAGAGTGGGAGGGAGGCAGGGACAGAGGCAGCACCCCTGTGGGGAGCTGGAGGAGGGGGGATGGAGTCCCTGGGAGGGAGGGCAGGCTTCTGAAGCAGCATTTCAGACATGGCTGTTCCCTTTTATTTTTTTCCTGCTGAAACTGCTGCCTTGCGCAAACCTGCTCAAGCTCCTCAGATAAATTAGCATCTAGGGGATTTTTTTCCTCTACGTTTTGTGCAGTTGCATAAGAGGGAAGAACAGAGGAGCCCAAGTAGCAGATTGCTTTGTAGAGAAGCGTGAAACAGCCACAGACAGAGCTGCTGTCTCCCTGCTGCTAACAGATCTCATGCATTCAGCTGGATGGAGCTCACGTGTGTGATCCAGGTATGTCTGGGATCGTTTGGGTGAGAGTGGGCAGGACAGGGAGACCAGGGGGGGCATACAGGTGGTGGGGACTCTTCCTGCCATGGCTAGTCATCTGGATGCAGCTGGTTTTCCCAGGTCTCCCGGTCTGCAGGATGGCCAGGCTCAGCAGAAGCAGTCCATGCAGGCAGCCCAGCCCTGTCCCTCCTGTCAGGAGAAGGCAGCTGCCAGGTCCTTGGCTGCTGCCTCTTCTCTACCTCTCCTGGTGGATCAAGAAGCCCGTTTGCGAAGAGACCCAAGGATGCTCAGAACGCACCTGCACAGGAGCTGGGGAAGCTGTGGGGGCTTCCCAGTGGGTGCCATTCCCAGTGAGAGGAGGAAAGTATCAGTATCCACTCAGCTGCCTCTCTCCCTGACCTAACCCCATTGATTTGTAACGATCCAAGTCTGAGGAGATGTGTGAAGCAATCAATATACTGGCAGCTCTGCAAGTGGATGCAGGGAGGCAGGGCATGAGGGTATGGTGTTTAACCCTCCCTGTCCCTGCTGTGGGTCCCACACCTCCCCAGCGCTCACGGGTCCCGCCCAGGTCCTGCTGGCCAGGCTGGACCGCCCCAGCGCTGCCCGGGGACAGATGGGTGCCTCCTGAATCACACTTGTCCCTCTGACCACACTTCCCCAGCTGAGCCGTCCCACCCGAGTGCACCACCAGCCTGGCCAGCCTCTGCCTTTGAGTTACCTCCCTTGGAGATTTGATTATGCCTGAGCAGTGGGGATGATGCCCTGGGGCTCCCCAGGTGCAGTGGCCTCCCACCCCTCTCCAGCTTCTCCCAAGAGATGGTCATGGCCCTGTGCAGGCTCTGCCCTGACCCTTGTGCCATTTGCAACCTCCTTACACACACCTGCATTATTGTTTCACCTTTCTGTAAAATCCCAGAAAGGATCCTGGGAAGAGCATGGGGAGAAAGGAAACAAAAGGGAAAAACCCAAAAAGACTCAAAAAGGCTCAAACTTGCAGAAGGGTGAAGGAAACTTGGGGTAGGAGAAGGGAGGGGAAGGGGCTGCTCGTGATGCTGCAGAGCTGCCGGGCACACCTGAGGGTGCTTGGCAAGAGGAGCTAGGAGCTCTTACCCCTGGGGAGGGAGCTGAGGGGTGCTTGGCTGTAAGTGCTTCCATAACCCTCAGATAGAAGTGATTTTTCTGAGGCATAAGTGAATGGCAAAATAATAAACATCCTTATAACAGCAACGCTCTGGTAAATGCCTGGGGCCATGGAGGTGCTGGGGCAGGCAGCCTTCCCCGCAGCCAGCAGCAGGAGCAGAGCCCCATCCATGTGGTTTCACCAGGGAGTCATGGCCCAGAGAGCCTGGCCAGGATGACAGGGTTAAACACCCGCTTCGGGGCAGCCCTTGGCAAGTAGAGAAGCTGCTTTTCAGGACCTGGCCCAACTCTACAGCTGGCTGTAAGTGCAAAGCCACCGCAGTGTAGGACTGAGTACCATGAGTCTGTGTTTTGGTGTGACATGAACTTGATGCCTTGCATGATGGGTTCGGTGCTGTGTGTCCTCACCAGCCTGGAAACATGACTGCAACTTGTGCAGAGGCACTGGGGCTGCTGGAGAGGTAATGAGCTCCTGTGCCAAACCTGTGGAGCTTTGCACCTGAAGCAGCACGTGCCTGGCCAGGCGAGGGGTTTGCACCAGGACTTGACCGTGTGCAGGGAGAAGGGAGCAGGTCGCCAGCCCAGATCCCTTGAGAGGGGGCCGGGAACCAGCCTGGACATATCGTGCCCTGCCAGCTGCTGCCAAGGGCTCTGCCTTCACCTGCCAGCATGTTTTCTCCCTCCATCCCAGAGCCCAGGGTCTATTCCACCCCCCACCCCCCCCTCATAAGCTTGGTCTGACAGAGCCCTGCTCATTGTGGTGCAGGGACAGGCTTGGCTGCATCAGGAACAGGGAGCAGAGTGCTGGGAGACCTCTCCACCGGGCAGGAGATAACAAGCCAGGTCTTTGGGAGAAACAAAGTAAAGTTCATGGTGGTGTCTGAGGGGCATGAGGCTGTTGCAGGCAGAGGGAAGCGCTGCTGCTGCCCATGTGCTGCCTGTGCTCTGCAGTGTTCTCATCAGGATGCTGCAGGATGGAAGGCACAGAAGTCCCCACTGACTTTGTTACAGTAACAGAGACTGAGCCTCCTCTAGCAGGGAAATGCTCTTTAGCTGCATTAACAGGCTGAGATCTGATGGGAAAGATTAAAAAAATTGGTGTCCTCCACATCACTCACCTGAGACTCTATCAGACTTGCCACAATTAGGAAAAGTCACATCGAAGGCTTCATTTGTAAAGGACCAAAATAAGAGAAAACATTTGGCCCAGAGGGAAGCAGAGAAGGAATTTAAGCTGACTCTCATCTTTCATCATTTGCCTTCTCCTGCTCCTGTCTTGGCAGCCCCAGTATTTTGCTTTGTCTCCTTCAGGTGACTAATCATTAGACTAATTAGTTGCTAATCAATGTTTAATTAAAACTTAGTTGTTAATTACTGGAGGTGGTACTGTAGGTTGGATATGAAATGTTATGAAAACATTTTTAAGGGCAGTTTATGGGAAGCTGGCCTCCCTTGTCTCTGGTGTGTCCCTTGGTCAGGGTCCCCTCGGGGGCCTGATATCCTAATAGAAATGGGATGGGGACTGATATCCTAGCAGAATTGGGATGGGGGCTGTGGGTGTAACACACCAGTATGGCATCACTGCACCCTGGAGTGCCTGCTGCCTGCTCTCTGGAGCTGGCTCCATCACCTGGGACCGGGCCATGGTGTGGGTGGCTCAGGAGCATCCCTGACACCTTCCCGTGGAGCAGCTGGGGAAGGAGGTGCATGGGCAGCCCCAGGCAATGGGTGACATGGAGAATGTCCCTCCTGGTTCCCTGTTGGGATGGGAAACAGTCAAAGCAAGGTCCCAGTGCCCTGCCCAGGGCTGCAAGCCCCTTGGATGTTGGGTCCCGGCTCTGGGAGCTGTGTGAGCATTTGGAATGCTGACGAGCATCCAGCCAAAAACCAAGTGCAGTGGTGTAGCTACCATTCCTGTATCTCCCTGCTCAGCCTCCATCTGTTCCCTTGAACCTTCCTGAAAGCCGAGGCCGGGCAGCAGGGCTTGTCTCCAGAGAAGGAGGTTTTGTTATGCACATTTTGCTTCGTGCAAGTGCCTGGAGGTTTTTTATGCACGATCCATTGAAAAGAGCCCGTTAAATATTCCATCAGTGACGTATATGTAGGTCACCCAGGTGTGCTGCTGCCTCCAGGTACCAGCTCATTTCAGCCCTTGGTGAGGAGCCTGTGTCTGCTCATTAATTCTGAGGTGGCTTCTCCCTCCCCCTGTCCTGGGTCAGGGGCTGGGGGGACTGGTGTGCCTGGCTGGGAGCTGGGGCTGGCCCTGTGGGTCTGGGGGCTTTGTGCAACCCTGGAGGGATCTGCAGGGCTGGGGGTACCACGTCTTGTTCAAGGGCCCTAAACTCCACTCCATAGAGTGGGCACCTGTGAGAGGGGGGCCAGGGAAGCACCCCCAGGCTGGGGCAGGGGACCCCCATGCAGAAGAGCTGTTGCCTCATCTCGGGGTGGTGTGGGACCCCCCCCTCCTCAGGGGCTGGGCTGTCCCGGTGGGGAACAGGCACTTTGCAAGTGCTGTACATATGCTAATGACGCAAATTACATTCTTTCTGCTCTTTACATTCCTTATTTCACTTTACTTGTCATTTTATGACTCGTTTTAATTTCTTGAGAGCAGACCCGTAGGATAATAAGGTCTGGTGCTGCAGAGGGTCCCGAGGCAGACACTGTGTCTCCATCCAGACAGAGACGCTGGGAGCACTGCTAATGTGCCTGCGTCTGGATCAAGTGGTGGCATGTTCTTGTCACCTGGGGAAGAGCAGGGAGTTTCTCTGCAGAACCTGAGAAGTTGGGCAGCTGGACAGGAGCTGATGTCCTGGGGCCCGTGGGAGAGCCAGCTCCTGGCCTCTCTGCTCAGTGTTTCCCTTGTTCCTCCTCTGAAAATGGGCACCATTTCAAGGGGTCACTGAGCCCAGCTGGGTCCCTGTCACCTAGATGGCGTTTGCTGCAGAGATGGGTGCTGTGAGGTGAGGGGCAACTCCAGAGCTCTCCTGACTGAGGCACTGGAGAGTCTCAGCCCTCCTCAGGGCGATGTCCCCATCCCGGGCTGTCCCTGGCCAATTCCTGTGCCTCCCTCCAGCTGTGAGCCAGGACTTGTATCACTCCCCACACTGACTTACTCTGGCAAGTGTGGGCTGGGGTGCTGCAGGGCTGGGGAAGGCGAGTGTACAGGTACACTTTTTGCTTGCTTGATGCCACTGGATATGGGTTTTTTTTTTGAAAAAAAATTATCTTTTCTCCCATTGCTAGTTAGACAAAGATGCTGACAATGGACCAGGGTTTTGGTGATTTGGATGGTGACAATGCAAGGAAATGGAGCTATGTTTAGAAATAATTGCTTTGTCTTTTGCAGAGGTATTAGTGCTTCCATGCTGGCAGTTACAGGAATTAGCTGAAGGTATTGGTGACATAAATACAGAAGCAAAATTATTGCTGCTTATAATCACTTTCATGTGTGTAAGAGAGAAAGAGAAATTATCAGGGCACAAAGAGGAGAAGGAAACAGGGAGCCAGAGGGGCAGGAGCTCTGGGGTCTCCAGTACAAGGCTGGTACATCCCTGGGCTCTGCTCTGGAGGCCAGAGACCCTGCGACTGTGGTGCTGGGGTGTTGCTGGTGCAGCTCTGTGCCAGCCCTGGTGACTCCTGCTTCATCAAAAAGAGATGCTGGCTCTGCCGTGGGGCTGAGTCCACCTCTGCGGGCAAAGTCCCAGGAGAGACCCACAGCACCAGGGCTGCTGAATGGTACCTTCCATGGAGCTGGGTTTGGTCCTGAGGGAAGGTGGATTACTGGCAACGGCTTGGCTGGATGGGAGCTGGGGCAGATGGAGTCGCCCACCCTGAAGTGAGGCCTGGGGGGCTGAAGAGGTCCCCCCTGCTGCTAGCTCTGGGGGAGGCAAAACAGACCGTGCCCATCCCAGCAGACACCCAGCCCCTGTCAGTTGCCGGTCAGGCAGCCAGCCTGGCGAGCCATCTGGGAAGCAATCACGGGATTTTTCTTAACAGTAGCAAGTGGGGTTCAATATTTTGCTTCTGGAAAATCATTAACCATCCAAGGAAGGAGTCGGGTTGTAGGGACAAGCACAGAGTGGTTCTGGATGAGTGGCTGCAGGCAGCGTGGTTGAGCTGCAGCAGAGAAACTCGCTGTGCCGAGGGCATCATTGCTGCGGTGTCCCAGCCGCCACCCTGCATGGGTGGGAAGGTGGCCTGGTGGCATCCGGCTGGCATAATCCATCCCACATCCCGGCTGGCACTCAGCTGGTGCAGGGACACAGCCTGGTGAGAGTGCAGAGGTGGCTGCCAGCCCTTGGAACCAGAAAGGTCTTTGCAACCCGGAGAAACTGAAGAGCCACAAGCATGGAGCGTGTGAAAATGAAATGGTGGGATCCTCCTGCAGTGCAAAAGGTGCTTGATGTGGAGAGGCTGATTCGTGTAAGCAGCACCAGAGGGATGCACAGCCAAGGCGAAGGTTCCCTGTGGCAATGTCCACCTGTCCCAGGATCCTGGTGCGACCAGCCCAGGCTCCTCTGTGAAGGGAGGTGCGAACTGGGGGGATTTAAGAAGTTGCAACATTTAGGCAGTTAAAATGGGATCATGTGTAAGGTTGTAAACTGAAGGCCCCACACAGATGCGGGTGCTCACTGGCAGAGCGGCAGCCCCACGTGGAAGTGGCTGTGGATGGGAGTGGGAGGATCCTCCTGTGGAAGAGCCAGCATAGCCCCTCAGGAGGCTGCTCTCCTCTGGATCGTGGAGCTGCTGCTCTGTTGGGAGCACCTGGGGATGCAGTCACGGCTCCAGCAACGCTCTGCTCTCCCACTATTTGTTTCTATCCAGCTCCGGTTCCTTGCAGGCAGCATCCTCCCTCATCCCTGCCCATTCCTTGGTGGCAGGGCTGGCTGCGAAAAGTAAAGTCAAATGTTGGGAAGGAACAGATCTCTGATGAAACAAGGCCATTCATGCTTTCAGATATTAAATTCCATGCAGAATATTAAATAATTTCCTCTTCAATGATCCCAGTAAATTTAATTAGCTCTTGTTCCCCTGATAGAGTTGTCTCCACAATCCTGAAGCACTGTGTTTGGAGCGAAGGGGAACTCTGCTCCTGTTTGAAGCACTGCCTTCCCGCAGTGTACACACTGCAGCTGCTGCCCCAGGAGAGCGGACCCTCGGAGGCCACTGCATTTCTGTCCCTACCGCCACCTCCCCGCTCTGTGCTGGAGCTCCTTTGGAGCAGGATCCCGGCTCCAGCTGCAGCAGTGGGGAGGAGTGGGCTGGCGTGTGGAAGCCCTTTCCTCTCCGGTCCAGCTCCTGGCAGCTGCCCTCTGGGACGTGGTTTGAGGCGGGTTTTGTAGACCGTGTTGGTGCAGCTTTGTGCAGAAGATGGTGTGAGCTTCTGTGCCTGGAGGGTGAAGGTCTGGGGAAAGGGAGGAACCTGCTCTGGGCAAACTGGGACTGGGGAAAATCAGCGGGGTTTGGGTGACTTGTCCAGGGCCTTTTCTGTGGCCACTTGAGAGCCAGCTCCCAAGCAGGGAGGGATGGAAATCACACAGGTGCTTGACTCTCTGTAGAAATGTTTGCTGGTGATGGTTGTGGGGGCTGGTTTGGGTTTTTAACTTCTAGAACCTCAGAGCAAAGAGGGAAAAAAAAAAAAAAAAAGAAATCCCTCCCTGATGGAAGCAGCTAATAGCGGGTTATGAATGTGTCCCTGGCATGGTTCATTAGCTGCCATGACATATTGAGAGCTATGAGCGGTATGATACCAGCAAATCAATTCAGAATTTAATCTGAAAAATAATGTGGGGCAGTTGGATCATGCAACACGTTACCAAATATTTCTCCTCAGCTGAAATAGAGCAGCTCTTGTCTCCCAGTGCTCCTCCTGCCTGGTTGCTGTGCAAAATGCAAAATAAATAAATAAACAAGTACCTGATTTAAAGATGATTAATTTGCATAATTAGTGCTGTGTCAAATCACTTCACTGAGGTGCAAGGCACACTTTGCTGTAGATGTTTGCATGGACATCTTTCCAGGTTTACTCAAGCTCACCTGATTTCACGTTTAACAGTCCTGTAAGGATGTAGCATCAGCATTGATGGGATTTCATGGAGTCAGAGGGGGAGGCAAGAGCCTGGAGGCTGCAGGGAGAAGCCCCTGCCAGCTTTTGCGTGCCCTGTACTGTGTTGGAGCAAATGCCCTTCCCTGAAAATATGTGCTGCAGCAGGTGGCTGTGGTCCTGGAGCCAGGAATGAGCTCAGAGCTAGCTCTGCTCACGGGCACAGATCTGTAGACTCTGGCCAACACTGGCTCCTTGGAGAGTGGCAGCGACGTGATGGCTGAATTCTGGCCATTTTGTGTCCACTTGCTGTTCACAGTTCTGCTCCAAGGATTCTTTGGGAAGGTGTTTGGGGTGGGCAGCTGGGGACCAAGCTGGGGGCGGAGGCAGGGATGGGGCCTGACCCACCATGCGTGGGAGGGGGAAGCCAGGCGTCTGAGCGGCTGGGCAGCACCCACTGTGGTGGCTCCTTTGCTTTTTACAGGACTTACCTTTCTGCAGTGTCTCCTGACATTGAGCACAGCTAATGCTGCAGACTTGATCGCTTGGCATTGGGGAAATCCCAGCAGTGAGGCCAGTGGTGCTTCCCTCCTCAGCCTCCTGCTCCCAGGCAGGGACTCGAGGTCTGAGCACAGAGATGGCTTCAGGCTCCTTAGTCTCCATCTCCTGGAACAGGGGACACGGCTGCAAAACACCCAACAGGTGAAGCATTACACTGAAGACATAAATACATTTAATGTTTTAAAACACACCGTGCTTCAGGCAGCCCTGGTTGCATGCCCTCACTCCTTCTCCCCCTGTAATGGATATCCAGATTGTTCTACTGATCTTGGCATTGTTTTAGTAATTGACTGATGCAATGCAATGTTCACTGATCTAATAAGTTTGTTAGTATAATAGAGGTTCAGGATTTTGCTGTTAATGTGCAGTGACAATTGCATTTTAGATTTGCTCATTATGTTGCATAGCTTAGCATCTATTGTAAATTATATTTAAAAAAGCATTATTTCAGAGCACATTAGCCTGGCTTTCTCTGCTCCTTTCTCCAGTGCTGGAGAGTGCTTTGCAGGCTGAGCGTGTTCATGACCAGACGTGCATTCAGCTCCTGGCTGGGTATTGCACGTTCCGCTTTGGGTTTTTTGGGTCAGGGCATCTGACACTTGCCAAAAAAAATATCTGGGTCCTGCCATGTCATCCCACCGTCTCCATTGCAGCCAAGGATGGTGCAGGTACCCGGTGTTCTGGCAGCTCTCTGGGGAAAGCTCCAGCTGGCACCATTCCCCCAGCTTTCCAGTGGGCAGGGGGCTCCGTGCCGGCCCCCCACCCACGCAGGTAGGATGGGTGCCAATAGGTGCAGGTGAACCTCCTGGCAGAGCCAGGCTTGAGCTGCCGGTGCTGGGTCAGAGCTGAGCACACTGCAAATGTCCCCTTTTTGGGCAGAGTCATGGGGAGGTCCTGGACCTTGTTTGGCGTCTCAGAGGCGAGGGCCCCTGAGAGCTGGAGCCGTTGTGGACGTGGAGGGGCTGCCGCCACCTGGTCTCATGTCTTTTCCCGATACTGAATGGCATCTGTTGCCTAGCAGAGGTCTGCAGATCAGGGACTGGCTGCTTGGCACTGTCCTTGCTGGGGCTCCACAGGGGGAATAATGGGGATGACACGCTTGGCCCTGGGGACTGGGAGGATCCCACGTGCTGGGGTTTTGCTGTGTTCCATGTTTACAGCATCTGCGTTCAGGAAAAGCCCAAGACGGAGTTGCAACAGGTCTTGTCATCTCTTTCTTCCAGCCACGATTATGAGAAGGAAAACCTCGTTGTTAAGGATAAAAAAACCCCAACCAGCAGTAACTTAACAACTATGACTGCCTCCAAATGAAGGCCCTAAATGGCAAATAGACTGTGAAATAAGCTACGAAAAAAAGAAAACTACATATTTTTTCCAGATTAATAGCTGTTCCCTCTGGTTCATGTAACAGCCTTGCAAAAAGGCAGGGGTTTGTTGACTTGTGCTTTTTCTGACTGCTTCTCTTCCCTCCACTGCTGCTTTTGTGCGTTCACTGCCATTACCCCCTGCCTGCTTCTCCTCCTTCTCCTCCTCCTCCTCTCCCATGGCCGGCTTCAGATGCTAGCCCTCCTGGAGACCCACAGGCAGATTCCTCTGGTGGATTCCTCTCCTGGTGTTGCCCCAGCTGGGCATGCTGCTCGGATCTGGCCTCTTCCCGCTGGGCATCGCGAGGTTGCCTAGCAATCCCGAGCATCACCGCCTCTCCTCCGCTGGGTTAGCACGCGCATGCCTCCCGGTTTGCAAGGCTGCATCTCCCGAGCAGGTACCAGTTTGCATTTCTAGGAATAGGTGTCAACAGGGACCTGGCTCGGAGGCTTGAAATGCAGAGAAAATTTTGCAGAGCTGAGCTCTCCTGTCTTCCCAGTTCCTTGTTCTCCAAATCTGCTGCCTGAAGCATGTTCAGCCTCAATGAACCGTGAGAAAACAGCACAGCGGGGCATAGCAAGGAGCCATCCTGACTGAGTGCTGCCTTTGTCTGGCAGGTCGTGAGAACAGGGGCTGGTTCTCTGACAGAGCAGTGAGGCTCGGGGTTGGGTGCTTGCTGCATCCTGGAGGGCTAAAAATGTACATTTATGATACAAAATGGATGTTAAGATGTATGAGGTGCGTTTGGTGCATTTTAGAGTCCTCATTCACGATACAGCTCTGTACAGCTCTGATGATTTTCTCTAAAACGTTCCTCAAAGCCCTTGGGAGGAAAGACAAACTGTTAGGAGGGGGAGGGGGGGAGCGGTGCTTGTTTTCAGGGGGTCACACGTGGACTCTGCAGGATACTGATAATGTCTCACAGATGGACCGTGTGCTAAGTTCACAGGAAGGAAATGATAGCTTAACCAGGCAGCAGGTATTCCAGATATTTCTCAGGAGCTATAACTTACAGAGGTTCACCACAGCCTTAACTATTGGGAACCACAAATAAATCATTTGAGCCAAACAAAGGTGCTGAGCCCCGTCCAGTAACCCGGGAGGTCTGCAAGGAGCAGTTTGCTGCCACTGTGCTGTGTAACATCCCCTGGGCTGGGGTGTGTGTGTGTGTGCTCAGCTCGGCCGCACCTGGTACAAGGGACCCGTGCTGCCAGAGCGGCCACCGCTCCCGGCTGTTTCAGGGAGATGGCACTCCGCTAGCGAGCTCAGGAGAAAGGGCAGAACAACAGGACCTCTGACAGCCTGTGGTTTGCAAAATCTGGGCATGCATCATGTTCAGCCAGCTTCCTGGGGGGGGAGGTAAACAGCAGAAAAATGGGAGAGAGCTGGGAATGCCAGAGGTCTGCTCTTGCATAACGCTCAAGGAAGGACTACAGCTTCCAGCCGCTGTGGGAATGCCCGAACCACTGTCCAGAGGGCCTTAAAATTAGATGTAAAGAGAAGGAAGGGTAAGAGGCCGAGACACGCAGAGCGCTTTAGTGAACCCGGGGTACGCTGCAAGCCTACATCCCAGGGGCTGCCGGCACTGCCTCGTTTTTCCCAGTGGTTGCAGGAGGAGCAGAAACTCTCTTCCTCGCTGCCGTCCCGAGGGGCGGCTGCACCGGGCCCGGGCATCCCCCCGGCCCACGGCCCGGCGGTGGGGTCAGGGCGGCGCCAGGCGCGGGGGCTCCGCTCCTCACTCACCCGCGGGGCCAGGCAGGGGCGGCGGAGGGAAGGCCCAGGGCCGGCGGGAGCGACCCCCGCTTGGCCACGGCTGCGGTACCTTCGTGTTCGGGGCAGAAACGGGGAGGGGGGGAAAAATATGTTAAAAAAAGGCTTTCTTTCCGGCCCGGAGGTGGGAGCGCCCGCCGAGCCCGCTGCCGGGCCGGGAGCCCCTCGCTGCCGAGGGAGCAGGGCCGGGGGAGCGCGGGGCCGGGAGGTGGGACCCGGTCCCGGGAGACCCCCCCGGTCCCCGCCCCACAGGTGTCCCCGCCGGGCCTCGCCAGCCCCACGGCGGGTGGGGGGGAAGGGAAGGGGGAGGGGATCAGGCGGGGGGGCGGCAGCCGCGGGGCGGGGCGGGCCGGGGGCGGTCGCACGTGCCCCCCCCGCGGCGCTCGGCGGCGGCCGGGGGCGGGCGCGCTCGCTCGGCGGCGGCTCCGGGGGCGGCGGCGGCGCGGGCGCAGCCGCGTGTGAGGCTGCCCGGTGAGGCGAGCCCAGCCCGCTGCCGCGCCGCCTCCTGCCGCCGGGCTGCCCCGGTCGCCGCTGCTCGGGAGATGCTGTTCGGCGGGCGGGGACCCGCGGCTGCCCTACGCCTCCGCGGCGGGGACCTCTGAGAGCGTGAGTTACCGGGGCGGCGGCACCCCCGCCCGGTGGCACCGGGGAGGGGAGCGGGGAGGTTGCGGGGGAGCTCGCCGGGGCGCTGGGCGGGGGGGAGCGGGCGAAGTTCTGCTGGGGTGGCCCTAGGGGGAACGGAGGGCTTCCACCGGGAGCCGCGGTGGCGGAGCGCATCGCGGGGAAAGGCTGGTGGCTCCGGGCGCTGCGGGGTGGAGCGGGGTGCGGGGTGGAGGGCCCGGTGGCAGCCCCCTCCCCAGCGCCGCTGCTCCGCTGCGCCCCGGGATGAAGTTTCGCTGCAGCGGGCGGTGCCGGTTCGGGAGCCTGAGCTGGGCTCCGGTAAGGGAGCCCGCCCGTTCGTAGCGTCTCCTCAGGCTGGGGTTGGCTGCGTACTTTGCTTGTGGAAGGATGCTGCCCCAACTTCTCGTTAAGTTTGCATTGTAGATTCTTAACGGATGTCTTAATTAGGTGCTGTTGTTAACAGGCTAATTAAAATCACGCCCTCCAGGTGAAGGTAAATTGTAAGAAAAAGTTGGGTGACATGGAGTCTGGATTGACAGGGTGAGGGAGGAGGAGGCGGAGGAGAGGCTCCCGCTTGGTGGCCGGCCTTGGGGAGCGGGCAAAGCCGCAGGCGCAGAGCTTGGCCCCGCTGCCAACGGGCAGAGCCAGGCGAGCATGGCAGCTTTCCCTGGCCTTGTCCTTTCCTGAATTCCAGCCTGTCTTCAGGAATTTCATTGCAAGGCGAGCTCGTAGTGCCAGCGTGGGGGGCTCATGTGTGGGGAGGGATGGATGGAGAAGGCCTTTCGGAGTCACCTGCTTTATTTCTGTCGTGTGTCAAAATGCACAGTGCCATCACCCAGCACCCCTATGCCAGTGGTCCCCCGTCGGTGCATGTGCCAGGAGGCTGCACGGCACACAGCATCATGTCCGCACGCTTAAAGGCAGATGTCTGAAGTAAACAAATGTGGCATGGGGGTCTGGGAGCAGCTGTGCTGCCCAGGAGCTGGGCAGGCCCTGCGTGGGGATGGGCAGTAGGCTGGCAGGAGCTGGGGGCACGGAGCTGTCCCTCTGGCTGGAGCAGCCTCGAGAACTCTGGGATTGCTTCGTTAGTGCCTCTGTGTGTGCGCAGGCGGAGGGATGGCGGGGGGTGGGGGGCAGAGCAGGGAAACAGGGATTTCTCAGCTTTTCACTCCAGTAAGCATGACATTAACAACACAGACTATTTTTGGTTGCCTTTCATGAAGGTTTGAAACTTGCTCTCTGCCTCCATGGAAGCCTGGCCTCGGGCAGGGTGGCTCTTGCCACCTGGGTTTCTGTCCTGGGGGGCACAGCCCAGGGTGGCTGCAGGTTGCTGTGTGCTGTGGGAGGCTGCAAGGCTGGGGAATACCTTGCTCTTTTTCGCCTGCTAATTCTGCCCAGTCTTCTCCAGGGTGTCTGGGGCTCATGATGTGTCTCACAGTGTGTCGAGGGTGTACTCCGCTGCCCTGGTGTTATTTGCATTCTAGCGGTACCAGAGGCTGCAGCCAGTCTGGAGGCCTCGCTGTGCTGGGTGTTGTGCAAGCAGAGATGAAGGCACTCTGTTCCCCAAAGAGCTTCCTGGTTTCAGGCTAAAATGGTTGAGGCGTGATAATGCCTCACAAAGCAAGAAATTAAGGCTATTTTTCTGGATAATAGATGGAGAAAGAGCCTGGAGCTGATAATTTTTGTGGAAGGATGATTGCAGTGGGTTGGGGCTGGCAGGGCTGCCCAGATCTGGCCAGTCGTTGGGAACTGGTTCTTGGCTCTGGGGAGCTGTGGCGAGGCCCTGCTTGTTATTTCATAGGAAACACAGAAGGGTGGGGTTTTTTTTTTCACCCCTTTCCTTTGAAGTGATCTGTGGGATTGTTCAGCACCACAGAAAGCCTTGGCACAAGGGCACACAAACGCTTTGCTGCAGCATTAGGTAAACCTTTACCAGGGTTAAGGCAGTTGCTTTTGGGGCACGGCTGTGTGATCCTGCCATGGGCACAAATTTCATGTAGCGAGCTGAGGGGGTGGTTTTGGAGCACTGAAGAGGGGAGCTCTGGAGCCCACAGGCCAGCTGGCTGGTGAGCTGCTGTGGCCGTGAGCCCAGTGCCAGGTACCCAAAGGGGCACAGAGGGACCAGGATGTGACTGGGAAGCCCCTAGCCTGGCGGCCGCAGCTCTCACTCCTTCCCAGCAGTTTAGGGACTGCGTGGGGACAGATGTCGCAGTGCTGGTTGTGCTGAAGGAGCTGTCACCGATGGACATCTGTGCCGGGAGCCTGCACAGCATGAGGCAGCGCTGCCAGGAGTGCGAGGCTGGTGTTGATCGTGGGTACTCCTGTGCTCAGCCGCAGGGCTGCTGCGGTGCCCGTCCATTCCCTTCCCGCTGTTCCTGAGTGAGAGGGACCTATGCAGGCTGGGAGGATGATTTTTAGGATGCTGACCTTTGTTGCATGTGATGCTTCTTTTGGAAAACTGGCTCCTCCAGCTTTCCTTTCCCAGACCTGGCCAGTCATGCATGCTCCATATGTTCCCAGCTTACAGTCCTTTTATGACAAGGGCTGAGATTTTTCTCTCTTTTCAAAATAAAGGACCTCTTTCCCAGTTGCACTTATTTCTCCATCTCCCATCACTAGAACATGTCATCCTTAATTAAGGTGTTGATGTCCCAGGCGGTGGGATGGCCGGGCAGCCTGCACACTGTGTTTGCCAGTGGTGGAGCCCGTCTCTCCGTGCTGCTGATGGTTGCTGATGCTTTGCCTCCCTGTCCTGCAGAGCAGGTTTCTTCTTTCCTGCCCTGGGTGGGATGGTTGAGCTCGTTTGCCATGACGCCGGAGAGGGATCCCCAGACTCCCTAGCCGCACAGGAGCGCAGGAGTGGGGCTGGAGCCATGTGCTGGCTGGGTTTGGGTGCTCAGGGGGGATGCAGGTGTCCCTATGAGATTAGTGTCTCAAGCAGCTCGTCCAGCATGGGCCGTATTTGCTCATTCAGTGTATAAATAAAGGTTTTTAAGTGTATGCATTTACTAAATTAGTTTGTCGTCACAATTTTTTAAATGGATCAGCTGACGGTAGATAAATCCCTCTGAAGGTTATTGAGATAATAAAAGGCATGAGAGAAGTTCCTTAATTTATTTGAGTTCTCTTTTAATTTACAGTCTTACAGGGTGAAAGTACACTGAATAATTAGTTCTTATGACTGATCTGCTTTTTTCATACAACTGCGGAAGAGAAAGGGGAGCTGGTGGTGAGGTTTGAGACCAAGCTCGCAGAGAGGGGTTGAGCTGGAGGTGGTACAGCTGCAGCCGTGCGGTGCTGGGAGCCTGGAGCTCCTTGGGCATTGCTGTAGAGGTGCTGGGGTGGATCGGTTGGCAACGTCTGTCCTCTTTGCACATCTGGAAATAAGAAAGTATGGGAGGCTGAGGTGCCTTTCTTGAGGTTGTGGAGTGAGTCAGTGTCTCAGCTGGGTTTGAAAGGGGACCTGCAGAGCAGCTTGCTTTCACGTGGGTCCGAATGCCTTTTGCTCATTGGCAATGAATACAGTGAAGTGGAAAGGAGACATACTTGCAAGCGTGTGAGCTGACAGGCTTCCCACTTATCAGCCTAGAGCTCGTGGTGACCTGCCCCAGCCCCTCTCCTGCCCCGGCTGCTGCTGGCTGTTGGCTCAGGGGGATTTGCTGCTCTCAGGACCCTTGGGGAGCAATCGCACCCTGCCAGTGGGCAGGGCAGCAGCCCCAGCTGAGAGCTCTGGTGCTGCCTTCCACCAGGATTCTACTTCCCTTGCCAGGCTGGGATGCTCAGGGCTGCCGCAGCAGCTCCTTTTTTCCTCTCTAACCTTTCACAGTACAGGCAGGGCCTGTCATCGGTGCTGTTCCAGGGCCTTCTGCTGGAATCATCTGAGGTATTTTGGGATGTACATTCTTGCAAATTAATTGACAGGCTGAGATACCAGATGAGGAAGCAAAATTTTCTTCTCCGTTATTTCATTATGTATTGAGATTAAATTTTTTTTGAAACTTTATTTTTAATAAACCAATCTAAAGCTAGCTCTCTCCTTTGCTCAGCTCACACTTGGATGCTCCAGGCATCATTGTGTCTTCCAGACTAGACAAGATTGAATTTCTAATGGGTAGAAATAAGCACACAAGCACGGGATCCTTTTTCATGTTTCTTTATCCACTGCGTACATGGCTGCCTGGCACGGATTGTCCTGCCAGTGGCTCATGCCTGTCCCAAGCTTTGCTGGGAATGATGCCATTCCCTCATTGGCATCTCCTGACCTCACCTCTCAGCCCCAGACCACAGGCATGCCTCGGCAGCACAGCAGGGTCCGTGCCATTTTAACCTCCTCTGTGGGGCATCCCCCCGGCCAAGCCCCCTTGTCCCAGTGCCACCCACGCTGCTGCCCAGAGCTCCCTTTCAGGCTGTGCTTTCCCTCTGTGGCTCTTGCTGTGTTCCTCGGGCCACTGCGGCAGGAGAGCTGTGATTTTATTTGCAGCTGTGGCACACAGCCGTGCCGCTGGCAGTGAGGTGTGACAGCTGGTACGCACGGGACCCCGGCTGGGGAGCGCTGGGGAGCACAGGGGCAACGGGGCAGCCTGGTGCCTTAGCCATGGGTGTTGCTGTTGCATTTTTTTCTGTTGCTTTTTGGCTTTACTGCTCAGAAACTCTTTCTGCTCCCGTAAGCTTCCTGGGCAGAGGGTGTCTGCGGTGCTCAGTCTCTGCTGCGCTGCACCCTCGTTGCTTGCAGGGGCACTTGGGGCTGCAAGGATGGACCCTGCAGTGGCAGGGAGGGATCTGGAGGGTTTCATTGCTGGGAAAAGCTGGTTTCTCCCGGCATTTTGTTGTTGGTTTTCCCAAGCAATGAAGAGCCGCATGCTCATGTGGGCACTGCCAGGCTGCCTGCGCCCCTGCTGCAGGGATGTTTTTTTAACTGGGAAACTTAAAAAAACCAACAACCAAAAAGGCTTTTTTGTGATCTCTGCTGGCACTGCAGTGGGGTGTTGGGATGCTGCCCACAGCCCCCCAAGGCCTGGGTGGGGATGGTGGCTGCCGAGCCCCAGCCAGTTCCTTCCCCTCCTGGCCGTGCCACGGTGCCTGCTGTGCTGTGGTGCCTGCTGTGCCCTCCCAGCTGCACGGCTCTACCCAAGCAGGGGGCAGGTGAAAATGGTATTTCAATATATAAGAGGACCTGGACTCACTGGGGTTTGAGTGGAGCTGCTGATGCTCCCTTTGGGCAATCTGGTGGATTCCGGATTTCTTGAAACTGGAAATCTGGACTTTCTGAAAAATGGCTTCAGTTCTGTAATCTGCTAAAATCATCTTAAGGAATCTGTGAGCAGGGCATGTGCATGGCCAGTGCTCAGACAAAACAGATTTATTGAACCAGAGGAAGTCATTGCAACTAAAATTTGTGGAAGCGATAAAACAACTTTTGACAACTGGCTCACCTCCTCTGCAGCCGGGAGAGAATATTTTCCTCTTGTCGGATCGATAAACAATTAATTCTAAAGCAGGGAGCTGGAGAAAAAGGGAGACTTTTCCAGATTTCTAAACTCTTAATCAAGCTCTGGGTAAAACATAGATGTGAGAATCTGAGACCTGCTGATAAAATCTTGACCTTGATAACTGGTTCCTCGATTCCTGGTCCACAGACGATACTGTCTTTGCTGAATAAATCTACTTTTAACTATAGAACTTGTTCCTAGGTATTTATACTTCCAATGTGTTTAATGTAGCCTTACTTAATAATCTGCTTCAAAATGCTGACCTTTCCTCCACATTTTAATTGAATTCTAATTTCCATTCAGAATCAGCTTAAATTAAATGAGTTTAAAAACATAGTAAATAATACATATAATTCACTTACTCTTACCATAAGCTGTGAAAGTAAAGAATCCAAATCACTATTTAAACCTGCACATGGCACATCCTTCTTGTTGGCAGAAGCCCTGGCATCCTTTTGCTAAATGGGATGTCTTTGCAGATTGACCAGTAAGAAAGAGAAATTAATTTTAAGCCGGTAACCAGAGTCCAGATGGAAATGCAATAGCATGCCATCAGTTGGCAGTGCTGTGCCAGGGAGTTTGCCTCGTGGCCAGCAGCGCCAGCTGGAATCGGCCCCTGTGTGAAGGTGTGGCCAGGTGCTGCCTGTTGCAGGGCAGATGTTGGGGTGAGCAGTGGTGCTGGTCCTCGCTGCGGGCAGCCCGGGGTGGCTGGATGGGTGACTCCCTGCCCCACATCCCTGGGGTGGATGGAGGAAGTCAAGGCGTGCTCCTCATCCCACCTGTGCCCTGTTTCCCGCAGTGCCCTGGGGTGAGGGTCTGCCTCCCGCGTGAGGCTGCAGGCAGGGGACGAGGAAGGGAGCAGTGGCTCCAAGGCAGTGATGGTCACAGTAAACCCATCCCCTTTGGCGGATGCTGGAGCAGGGCAGTGGGGAAGGTGCTGCGTGCTCTTGGGAAGTGGTGCAGTGTTGACTGATAGAGCCACTGCGACGTCTGGGTCCCCACTGGGTGGGTTTGGGTTTGTGTGCCCAGCTGGGCTCAGGGAGCTTTTGGTGCCTTTTTCTTTGGGGCTCAAATGGTGTGCGGTTGCAGTTGGGTGGTGACAGTGCTGGTGTGCCATATCTCTGGGTTTGGGAGGCCCCAGGTCACTGGGAGTGCTGACAAACCTTTGGGCTCTGGCAGATCATCTTTGCTGCTGTGACTGATGGAAATCGTGGGTTTTAATGACACTTCCCCAAACAGCATTTGGGTCCATAACACCTGATGGGTGCGGCACTGTCAGGCTGTGGATGCGATCAAGCATTGTCTGTTTGCAGGCTGAGAAGGTCTGTTTGCCCTCCGGGAGTTACTGGGGTTGTCTGAGAGCCTGTTTTGTGGGAAAAAGGGATTACAGACCTCTCACAACTTGTGGTTTGGTTTCTGGGCACCGAAGGACTTTCTGCCGTAGCACTGTAGCAGGCATCAAACTGGTGTGAGCTGAACTGGGGGCAATGCTGCTTTTGGCTGCTTTCTGGGCCCTGGGAAGGTGACCCCCAAGGCTGGGGTGTCAGAGTCCTGGTGCTCGTTCCCCTCTCTGGCAGGTGTGGGGTAGGGGCTGCGGCACTGTCAGTGTGGGGCTCTGCGTGCAGCTGTGGCTGTTCAGTGCGTACAAATGGTGGATGCTGCTGGAGAACATCGCTCTGCGCTGAGGGGCTCTGCAGGCAGCCCAGGTAATCTGCACGTCAGCACATCGCTGCTGCAGTCGCCCAGAGCCGTGCTACAGCCGGGTGCTTCCGCTGCGCTTGGGAGGCTCTGGCAGTGCCACGGTGGGAGGACATGCTGGCAGTGTGCTAGTGTGGTCTGGCAGCAGCACTGCTGGGGGTCTTCCCGTGCCCCCCGTGTGAGAGCAGGGCTCGGGGTGCAGCCACAGGAGCCCCCAGAGTGCGAGCGGGCAGGCATTGCACGGGAGGGCTTTTGCAAGGCAGATCTGCCTGGGAAGGTGCTTCATGGAATATGCAAATCCTGGTATGGAGAGAGGCCTAAATCATTATACACATAGCCAAGATTTTTTTTAAATAAAGCTATCTACAGTATATTGCAGAAGTAATTAGGAATCCTGAGCTGGCTGTATCTCGATCTTTATAGCAACATAGCTGATAAAGCATGATTCAGGGACCTCGTTATCTTTTTTTAAAGAAGTTTTTATTTAACTTCCGTGAAGTTGCCATGGTTACTCCTGTGCATGGCTTCCCTGCTTCTCTTGCCTTAAGTGCAGCTGCTAGCGTTGAGAATTAAAACGTCTACATTTGGAGCAGCCCTGGCCTCCCCCTGCTGTAATCCTGGCTGTGCTCTCAGGGGGAGGCTGCGGTTCAGGAGCCTCCGCCATGCCGACCCTGCAAAAGGCATTTTCAGCTCCTGTGCTTGAGCTGTTTGGCTTAGTAAAGCCTTGCCTTTCCTGTGCTAAACAAACAGCAGGAGGAATTTGGAGGGTGCATTTGGGTCCCCGTCAGTGTGGGAAAGAGACACTCGTGCTCCCTGACCCGAGCTGCCTCTGCAGCAATGCACCTCGCGTGGCCATTGCTCTGTGTACGCTGTTGCATGCTAAACGGTGTTAATGGCCCTGTTCATATCTCTGATGTCCAAAGCCAGGGCTGGAGCCCTGGCTCCTTGTGCGGGATAGAGGAAACCTCACTGCTGCTGGAGCTGCTGGCTTCTGCCGCGCAGCCTCTGCCCTTGTACCAGTGCTGGGAGCACTGGTTTTGGAGTCTTCTGCACTGCATTTGGCTGCTGCCAGGGGTATGGTGGGGAGGATGCTGGTGGTTTTGTCCAGGTGTGGCTGTGGACACCCCACGCTGCAGCCCATGTCCCAGATCAGGGCTGCTGGGATAGCCCAGGGTGGCTGTGCCATGGTGGCTACATCAGCGCAGGTGGCCTCTGGCTTCTCCTTTACTTTCTCGGTGACCCTTGGGGCCCTGGCAGCCCTGTGAGCGGGTGTTGTGGGATGCTGCAGTGCCTGTAGCATGCAGGAGCCCCCTTGCAGCTACCCCCAATGCCAGCTGGGGACTAGGGACATGCTGGTCAGGCACTTCTCCTGCAGGGGATGTGCCACCTTGGGCCCCCATCACTGTGTAGCCCCCATGTGCTGCGGGAGAGTTTTCCTTTGGTGCAGGCAGGGGAAGAGGGCTGCTCCACCACGGGCGGCAGCAAGCTGTTGGTGACAGAGATTAAGTGGCTTGCATGTGAGATTCCTGTGATGTGCTGTGGATGCACGCCCGCTGTGCATTGGCACAGCCTAGGAAGTTCCCTGCTGTGTGACACAGGGCTCTCACGGGGCGCAGGGGGGTCCGGGGCTGCCCGTTTGTCTCTGAGCGAGGTGGGGGAAGGTGTCTGGAGGCACTGGGAGCAGGGACCAGCACCCTGGAGTCCTGGCACGCTGTATGTTTTGGCTAATAAGGGTCTCGCTATCTGGGAGTTAATGGAGGCAGGAGGTTTAATGAGTCCTCTTCTGATCCTGCACTGGGAGGCTGCGGATGCAGGCCCAGGGAGCTGAAGTGGGGTATGAGATCAGTTTCCGTGGTGATGGCTGTGACATAAGACACCAACAGGAGATGTTTTGTGATAACAGCTCTTGAGCCAGGCAAACCCAAGAAGTTGGGGAGCTGAGAAGGCAGCAACTGCCCCCAGCCAGCCCAGGGACTGAGTGCTGGGAGGGATGCTGGAGGGTGAAGAGCCTCCAGAATCGAAAAATCAATATTTGAGCAGTTGTTTGATGGGAATGAGAAGCCATGCCGCCTTCTCCTGCCGACGAAGGGCTTTGATTTCTGCTGGCAGAGGCATTTGGGTCTTGCGGGTGCTTTGCGCTGCCGCTCTGATCCGCTGTGCCGCTTCCCATCCCCGCGGCGCTGGCCAGGTAATGAGGAGCCCTGCGTTGGGTGGGGATAATGGCCATCTGTCCAGGGCAGGGCTGAACTCTGTCCCCATTATGTCTGTCAAAGTTTTGTCAAGCTTCCCCTCCTGCTCCTCTCGGCATTTTTAAGCAGTGGAGGGTGGGAGTGTGTGTGGGAGGTGAAGCCGCACCAGAAATAATTCTGCGCGTTAAGGGGTGCGAGCGGCGCTGCGGGAAGGCACCTCTTCCTGGCAGCCCTGCTGCTGGCCTGCCGGCTGTTTGCCTGGTTCAAAAAGTCCCCCAGATGAAGTGAGCAGCTTCTATTTGTTTGTCTCCCCTTTCTTCCTCCTCCCTCCCTTTTATTTCTTTCTTTTTTCCCTTTTCCGTTTTCCTTCCTGATGAAAGATTTTCTTGCAGTGTCAAGGCAATGTGACCTGGTTCCGTAATAAAGAGGAGGCTTATTAGAATTAAAGCCCAACAGTGTTAGAAAAGCAATCTTTGCAAGATTGAGGCCATGAGGGAATTGTAAATTCTCAGCAAAGACCTCATTTATAGACTGGGATGAAAACACGTGCGCATGCATGCACGCACCAAAGCCTTGCACCATGAGGGGACATCTGGTTTTGAGGAGAATTTAGGGGAGGACAAGGGAGCGGAGCAGCACTTGGGTCCCCGTGGATTTGCCTGGGATCCTCCTGTTGGGCAGGCACATCGGTGGCTGCGCTCGCTCTGTGGCCTGGGCGGCCCCATGAATATCCCTTGGGTTTAGGTTTGTTTTCCTTGTTCTTCTGGGGGCACCCTCCCCGCACCCCCCGCATCCCTGTGCATCCCCTGCCAGCATGGCCACCCACCCACCGCGGCAGTGTGAGCAATGACAGCCAGCGCGGGGTGTACAGCCAGTGAGTCAGGCTGCCTGGGCTCCCCTGGTGACTCTTTGGCTCCATGCCAGCCCTGAGGGATGTGGGGCTGCTCTGGCTGCTCCCCACAGAAGTTTCCCTTGGGGTATGATGGATGCTGGGTTGGTGCCAGAGTCGGCATGGAGAGCCAGGATGGGGTATCCCTTCCTGGAGCGAGGCGTGCTGGCTCTGCGGACCCCTCGGCTGGCACTTGCGGTGGGTGCTGTCTGTCAGGGGTGCTCCCTGTACATGCAAGCAGGGCTCGCAGTGTCTTGCAGTGCAGACCAGCACCCGTGGCCTGGCTGTGACTTTGGCCTCATCCTGCACAGAGTGTGTTTCCCTCCTGCCTGCCTCTTTGGAGCACAGATGGGACTTCTCGTCTGTGCCCGGGGAGCCGCCGAGCACATTGCGGTGCTGAGGGAAGAGGGCTGTGGTGGGGAGCAGGTGAAGTGACCCAGCTGCCCTTCAGCAGCTCCCCTTTCTCTGTCTTCATCCTGCTGTTTTTTTCTCCAGGGCTGTGGCTGCAGCAGGGGCTGCCAATGTGTTACCATGGCTGGCTGCGGGGAGTGAGTGTGGAGCAAGCAGAAGAGCTGTCAGAAAGGCCCCAGAGCTCCCGCTGTCCCTGGAGCAGCAGTCCCTGCCATTCCCCACGGTGGTCTGTTGTCATGATTTGCTGTTATCTGTCTAATTAGAAAGTAAGCTCTCCTGGCAGGGAGCTCGGCTGCTTCTCTGGCTCTAAGTGCCACACACACCTGTGGTGCAGTAGAGATGAGGATATCTTAAGTAGTGAAAGGGGAGGGCTGATATGTGAGTGTTCATCAGCTTGTCTGCCTGAAGTCGAGGCTGTGGGAACCCACGCTGCCCAGCTGGCATGAGGGAGAGCTGCCCAACACTGCCTGGCCGAGGGGAGGGGGCTGCTGGCAGCTGGGGATGCTGGGGTTCCTGCTCAGTGATGCCTGAGGTCAGTGGGGGCCTCTCAGTAATGAGGATGCCTAGAGCTGGTGGAGCCAGGTGGCCTGAGCTTGGTGCTGCCAGGGAAAGAGCTGCCACTTCCCGCGGATTTGTGTCCCGGTGCCTGTGGCCAAGGCTTCCCTGCTGCCTTGCCTGCCAGGCCACTGGCGAGCCCTGCTGCTTGGGTAGCCAAGGGGCTGGCTGCACCGGAGGGACAAATACACGTGTGACAGTGGATCCTGCCAATGGATGGGACATTGGGGATCGTTTTCTCCCAGGTCTCACACAAGTGCGGGGGGAAATGCAGGACAGTTCAGTTCAGCTGTGCTGTGTTCCCGTGATCTATGGTGTGCAGTTCAGCTATAGCCTTTGTTGTCACTTCTGCTCCTGGGTATTTATAGCCAGCCAGAGCTGCGCCCAGCCCCGTGCCTGCCTGGCGGCGCTGCTCCCTCTGCACGTCAGTGCTTCTGCACCAGTCCGGGGAGGGCAGCAGGGGCTGCTGCCCTGGTGGGGGCCTCTGGACTTCTGCTTAGGGACAGCACTGGGGAGATGTTCTAGGTCAGGTTGGGATCTGGGTGCTGGTGGAGATGGGCCGTACTGATGCTGGAGGCAGGGGAGCGTGGGGCAGGGACCCCACCCCAGGGTGCTGTGTCACTGCTCTGCTGCCCCTTGAGCAGACAAACAGGGTTTGGAGCCCAAGGTGTGTGTGGGCGCAGTGGTGCCCCTTTCCAGACCCATGCTGGTGTGCCTTGTGGCTGTATCCTGCTGTGTGGCCAATGCAGCCATTCGGTCTGTCCTGCTCCAGGAGGAGCAGGGTGGCTGGGCACTGAGTGTTAGGGCTCTGGCAGGGCTGTTAGAAATGAGAGCTTCTTGTGGATGCTGCTTGGCTTGGTGTGTAGGTGCGTGGCTATGGCTGTGACCGTGGTCGCTGCAGAGCATGTGCTGTTGCAACAGCTTTGCTCTTCCCTGCAGTGATCTCCTCTGATGGGAGCTTAGTGAGGAAACTCTTGTTGCAGACTTTGAAGCCCATAGATGCTCGCTTGCTCTGCGCTGGGGGAGCCACGGCGTTAGGGGAATGCTTCAGTCCGTGACCCAGGTCTGAACCCGAGTGCTGTTTACTTCTGCTTTAGCCCTTGTGAAAGTGGTGATGTGCTCGTGTGTGTGTGGCGTTGCATATATCCTGAGATGTGACTTAGAATTTGGGGTGTACAGTGTGGTTTGGGCAGACAGGCTTTGGGAGCATCCTCATCCTCTCCCATCCTCTGAATCTGCTGCAAAGACTCTGAGGCGCAGCCTGGGGGTTGCAGAGGAGCTTCTTCCCAGAGAGGTCTAAGCAGACCTCGGCCCTGCTGCCTGGGGCCCATCGGAAGGCAAGGCTGGCTCTGCCATGTCTCCCTAACGCGCTGTTAATTTAATGTCTCTTCTAGGAGCCTTTCACTTCAGGATAAATGGTTTTTCTGTCCAGAGCCCGTGTGAGTTACTCTGATGTTTTGCTACTGAGTAGGCGTGGGTAGGGGAGAGTCGGGTATTGGATTGGGAGATAGGCAAAAGAAACAGTCTCTGGGAGGCCATCAGTTTGGATTAAGCTTTGTGGACTGGGATGTAGGGTAATCATCATCCTTCATTTCGGAGAGGTAAGAAAGAAGTCAGCTTCTTTATGGATTGCTATAGCTGCAGCAGGAATTGCTGCCACCCTGGCCATGGGTATGCATCTCTGAGGTGGTGGAGGAGGGTGTAAAGCCAAAGGAATGAGCTGGCTGCAGCAGAGCACGCCAAGGCAGATGCAGCTTTGGAGGTGCGAGCCGGTGCTCCAGCCTCGCTGCAGAGCTGGGTACTGCCACCACCTTCCTTCCCGGCTGAGGTGACCTGCCTGGGGGGCTCACTCGCTGCCACGACTGCAGGGTGCTGGAGGTGGGCGGTGGGTCCCTGGGCTGGCTGGTGTTGATGGGGTCCTGTCTGGGGGTGGGATCCCATCTGTTTCTCCTGCCATGCCTCCAGCAACAGCTGGGCTTCCTCCAGCCGTGTCCGCTGGCAGAGGCTCCCCGATGGGTGTTGGACTTACTCTTCGACCAGAGCTCAGCATCTGTCCCCCGGCACGGCACTGCAGCGGGAGGGACCTGCCACTGCCTCACTCTGTTTGTGGAGCATCTTCCACTTTCAAGTCCTGCGATGGCAGGAGTTGCAGAGCATCTCCCCAGGCCTGTTGACAGCAGTGCTCTCCAGGCATCCTCCTCCCTCTCAGCTGCCCGCGCACGCCCACGCGCAGCCAGCAATAAAAGCCTCAGCCCCGTAAACAAGGGGGAGAGGAGGAGTGATGAAATGGAAATGGGGCAGCGGTCTGAGGCGGGGGAGTGTGGGTGTGAAGCCTGAACCAGTCGAGCTGAGCTGGTGGGGCTGGTGCAGCTGGTGCGTTGCCTGCGTGCTGCCTCTGGCTGTGGTGGGGAGATGCTCGCAGGCTGGTGGGGAGGAGAAATCTGTTTTGGACTCGCTGAGCGGAAGGCCTCTCTTCCCTTTTGTTTGTACTTTTTTTTTTTTTTTTTTTTATATCAGAGTGCTTCATTTTCCAGAAGCTGTCATTTTACATAAACCTCTCAGCGAGGTACATCCATTCCCACTGCCAAAATCTCCATATCAAACACTTGTAACATGCCGCTGAACTGACAGCCCTGACTATACATGCTCCGTGCCTTTACAAAGGGATGCTGCGTTGGTGAAGGATATAAATACACGCATTGAAATGACACGCAGTGAGCTCGCTCTCCAGCTTGCTCTCCCCTGCTCTCTTGCTGCCCAGTTAAAATTTATCTGCAGCCTCGGCACAGGCGCTTGCAGCCCTCCCGGCAGCACCACTGCGCTCGCCCAGCACTGGTGTGGGTGGGGGGATGTGAGGCGGGCAGCTGGCATGTCACACAGCGTGCTGCTGCAGCAAGCACAGGGCTTGGTGCTGCATGCACTGTGGGAGTGGGGTGCAGCTGGGCAGCAGCATCCCTGGGGAGTGTGGGAGGCAGGAGACCGCAGGCAGCTTATGCCTGCAGCCTGTGGGCACGGGAGGCCTTTGCTGGTGCAATGCCTTGGAGCTGAGCACCATCTGAAGTGTCCTTCCCACTGCCTGGGTGCCGGTGGCAGGATGCTCCTGCCTGTCAGGCAAGGGGCTGAGGTGCCTGTGCTGAGGGGAGAGGGCTGGGGCACCAGCAGCAAGGAAACAGTGCTAACCGTGCTGGAGTGCAAAGAACTCTTCCATCCCAGCAAAGCACCTGAGTTTACTTTTTTTTTTCCTTTCTTTCCTTTTTCTTGTAAAATGGAGAACTGATGCAAAGATACCTTGGGAGCCTGCACCCCAGGGCTGGTGATGCGCTCGCAGTCACTGCAGCATCAGGAACTCTTGGGCAGGATGCACCCCAGTCTCCCTGGGAATCCTCTTCTGTGGGTCTGAGCATGGCCCATCCTTGCTTTGCCACCGGCTGGGTTTGTGAACACAGTTGCTCTGGGATGTGGCCCATCTGCCCCTGCCATGGTGCAGCCACTGCTTATTTGCCCTGAGCCCCCCTTGTCTGGTGAGCTCTGGCTCCGTTGCTGGTGGGGTGAGCAGCTGCCCCAGTGCTGGGGATGGTGCAGCCCCAGGGTAACTCACATGCCTGCTGATTCGGCAGGAGTGGGGCTGCTTGGCTTGAAACTATTCTTTTTGCCTCAAATCCCGTTTTAATGGGAATATGGGGACAGAGAGAGTTAAGCAGTCCAATTGCTTTCTTTTCAAAGAAAATTCTTTTCTTCTGGATAAAGTTAAAATCCAACCCCAAATCTCTGTTTCTTTGCAAAGGAGAAGGAAGACAATGCAAAACACACTCCCCCCCCCCCCCCCGAGTCTATCAGTCTTGCAGCTGATGAGCAGAACCATTCCTGCTTACCCTGGGATTCCCTCCTTCCTCTTTGGAAAGAAGTCGCTGTTGTTGCTGACGGCATTGTAGCTGCATGCTGTTGGGCCAGTCATGAGCATTGCTCAGCTGTTCCCCAGGGCAAGAAGTGGTTATCCAGAGAAGTGCTGGGATGCTGGAGCAGGATACAGGGGAGCAGGTTCTGCTTGAGGGCCAAGAGCTCCCGTGGTCCTTTACCCCCTCCCTGGGGCCACCTTGTTTCCTTCTGTGCCTGGATGTGTTGCGGGGGTCTTGTGGCCAGTGCTGACCCCACGGGACTCGGGGTTGTGGGCCAGCACCAGCCCGGGCTGGGGGTTGGGGAAGGGCAGCAGCAATAGTTAGAGGTCGGGGCCACTAAGAGATTGGGGGCTGTGTAGCTGGGGAAGCGGCGGCTGAAATCACAGCGAGCGGTGGCAGCAGTGCAGCAGCCGGGGTTCTCTTGGTTCCCTCCTCCTGCAGGATCTGGAGCTCTCCACGAGCAGCCTAAAATAGACAGAAGCTGCTGGTGTTGGCAGCGGGGGCCATGCTGCTGCGGGGATGAGGCTGTAGCTGCAGAGTCGGTGTGTGAGGCAGGAGCAGTGCTCAGACCTGTCTCTGCTCGCATGACTTGTCAGAGCATCCCACGATGGAGCAGGGCTGGTGCCTTGGGCTGCTCCAGCGATGGGCACCCCATGCCCCCCCTCACACCTTCCCCACCATATTAATGGGCTTTGCTTCATTACAGCCCCGTGAAGGGTTGGGATGAGCTCAGCCCTTCCTGTGACCGTGCTGCTGGAGCAAACCGGGAGCAAAACTCCATGAGGCTTGCTGGTGCGCTGTGGGGTGTGCTCGTGGCGTTACGTGGCTGCATTGCTCCGTTGGTCTTTCCCTTGCCAGTGGAGTGTGGCAGGGTGTGCACTGGCTGGTGCCACCAGCTTTTACTGGCAGAGTGCGTACCCCGTCATTTGTAATGCTACACTTGGAGGTTTCTGCAGCTCTTACAGACAGGAACATTGACGTGGGAAAGATGAGAGTTGTTTTTTTTTAATGTAATACCATTAAAATGGTTTTTAATTGAGTTCATTTCTGCAAGTTCGATGATAAATTTTTAAGCACCTCAGCTTGGAGAGACAGGTCTGCACTTGGCTCCTCTGCTTCTCGTGCAAGAAAAACTCCAGGACCTGCAATGTTTCTGAACTGTTGTTGTCTCCATCCCCAGAAATCCTCCAGGATCTCTGCTCCCCAGCTAAGGGGAGGCTTGGCACGTGCATGGGATGTGGTGGTGTGTCCCCAAAGCTCCCATCCTCCCCAGCTCTGCTGCCTGGGCTGGCACTGCTGCGGGGTGCGGAGATGCTCTGGGTCAGATCTCTGGGGACCTGAGCTTGGCTGGAGCTGCTGGCAGAGGGTTTGTGTTGGCTCGCAGCTGGGGAAGGGGCACAGGGGCCGATGCGGCATGAGTGCCCAGGGCCATGTCGCCCCAGCTGCGTGGGGAGGGTGCGCTTGCAGCCAGGTGCGTCGCAGTGCCCAGGCAGAGTGGTGGGTGGGAAGCCTCTGCTCTGCCTTGCATCTGCAGCTTCTTCCAGCTGTGATGAATCAGCCTTTCCCAAGGACCCGTGAGCAATCTGCCACCACCATTGCCTCAGGTCCTTAGGGAGAAGCAGGCCTTCCCTGGGCTGGGGAGCCATGGAGGCCAAAGGCAGCAGTGGTACAAGCTGTGATGCCATCTGCTGCTCTCACTGGCGGATAGGCACAGATACCACTGTCCCCAAACCTCTCTTTTTTTAGAGGAGAGGTGTGCCCAGCTGGAGATGCTCCTGGGAACCCTGATCAATGATGCCATGCTGGGGCTGGCAGCTGCTGGAGGTTGTTTCTCCGGGGGGCTGTTGTGCCCACTGTGGGCTCAGGGCAGTCCCCACATCTGAGGGCTGGGATTCCCCTTTCTCATGTTGGAGGAAACCATCCAGGCTTGGACCCTGGTTCTGGCACGTGGCTCAGCCCAGAGTGTTTGCCCCAAGGGAGAGGTGACCATTCATCCTGGCCCTGGGAGCCAGCCCAGAGCTGGAATGTGCGTGTGGCTGAACTCTCCGCAGGCTGACGTACGGGTGCCTGGGGAGGGCCCAGCTGTAAAACTGGAGATGGCTGCTGCTGAGAAGGGACTCGCCTGGAAGGAGCGGGTCCGGCTCTGGGCTTGCTGTGAGTGGGTGGCGCAGCACTGCTCCGCTGGTGGGGAAATTCCCAGTTTCTGACTTCCTGGGCAGGGATGGCTGGCATGCATGTGCCGAGGAGGCAGATTGCCTGTGGCAGGAGCAAATTGAGCACAAAATGCTGTGTGGTTTGAGGTGGAGCCCTTTGGTCCATGGCTGAGCTGTGGGGCAAAGTCCCTTTAGCCATCAGAGCTCTGGGGGTGCTGCAGATCTGGGGGGGTTTGGCTGAGAGATGAGCACCCAACCCAGCACTGCTCCTCACCACTGCAGTATGGGCTGGCTCTTGGGTGAATGCAGTGGGTGGCTGTGCCCGGCCCTGGATGCTGGGTTTGCCCATCTGCTGTCAGTGGGGAAGTAGAAGCGGGTGGGGGGCCTTTGGGTAACAGGCTCAACCAGAGCATCGCTCATGGCTCTGTCCCTTGCAGGACCTGGCGAGGCGGCAGCGTGGGCAGGTGGTCCCTCTGCCAGCATTGCCAGTACCTGCTCTTGGTTCACTGCCAGCTCTCCTGCTGGCAGTGGCAGCTGCTGCTGCTGCTGAGCCCGGGCGGGAGCAGCCCCCGGTGCCAGCTGCCTCTGGGCCACCTTCCCTCTTCCCCTCTTTGTCCGGGGGCTTTTCCCTCCCTGCCTGCGTGCGTTACTGGAGGAGTGCTGGTGTCGGAGGGCAGGAGACCTGAGAGCACAGGCGAGGGGAGCTGGGGCTGGGCAGAGGGGTTGGTCAGGCTGTGGGCTCCCACTGTGAACGATGGAGGGAAGATGGTCTCTGCAGGCAGAGTTCATGAACGTTCATCACTGGCGATGGGAAGTTTTTGTACGTGCTGATTAACTGCCTCCCTCTGATGTGACATGGCAAGATAAAATACGAGCGACTGCATTCTTTGACTTAAAACTTAATTAAAACTATATATAAAAAATGTAAGACCCTAGGCTTAATAAAACCTGATAAAATTATACTAATACACTTCAATTTCAATCCAAGGCTCCCTGATGGAAGAGCATGAGAGGCTGAACCCATAACTAGATTAGAAACACCTCCTATGCAATATTTATGGTGCTGTCCTGCTTGAGATGCATGGCCTCTGAGGAAGACTCTGGCACTGTGATGAAGAGGAGTTGTCAGCCCAGCTTACATGAGAACAAGAGAGAGGGCAAGATCAAACAGGCATGCTCCTGGCAGGGAGAGAGGGACTCTGGGGCTGTGCCGGCCCTGGAGGGCGAGCTCAAGGAGGGTGGGATGCTGCTCCCCCCTGCACTGCCATGCCCTGGGGATGTCTCTGTACCCCAGCCCTGCTTGTGCCGCCTGGTGTTGCCACAATCCCTGTCTGCGATGCCGGTGGCCCAGCAGCCATTTGTTGGGGCGAAGGGAAAGGTCACGAGCTCTGGTGGGTGGGTTCTGCCCTCGGGCTCCTGACAGCTGCTGATAGCTGCTGGCCGTTTTGCCTGTGCGGGGTGATTTATTGATGAGATGCTGCGTGTTGGATTAGAGGCTTAGCGCCAGAGCCCTGCAATTAGGAGTGGAGAAAATGAGTGTGTTAGTTCACTGTGCAGGAGTGTGGCCATCCTGGCAGGGAAGGTAGTGGTCGAGCTGCTGTGGGGGTGATTTTGTGGTGGAGGTGCCCCTCTGCTCCAGGCAGAAATCACCAGGAACACCCAGTCCCCTGGCACAGCCCGGAGCATCCCTGCAGCTGCTGGAAGTGCTCACTCAGCCTTACTCTGCTGGCCCCACGTCCCCAGAATTTCACTTTTGGGCACAAATGGGTTTGTGTCAGCGGAGGGGTTTGTGCCTGGGGCAGGTGTCACCTCACGCTGTTTGCTGTGGTTTGGGGTTGCCGGTGGGGCTCAGTGCAGCTCAGCCAGCTGCAATGCCACCTCAGTGATGCGGGAAGCAGCTCTGGTAGACTGCTAATGTGGAGCATAAATCGTGGTGGAGACAGGGTAGGTCAGAGGAGGGAGGCAGGACCAGTAAAGCATTGCGGTCAATGAGACTCCATCTTTAGAGGAGAAACCTGGTTCTAATTACAGAGTGAAGGGAAAACACGCAGCGATGCTTTACAGGGACGTCAGCCATGGGAGTGCTGCCCTATGCTGCCGAGCTGCTGTTGGAGCAGCCTTGCCCATGCCCCACTGCCCACCAGGACACCCTGCGCAGCCAGTGCCACAGGCTCTGGCGTCCTCACCTGCTGCATCGGCTAATGCTGCCTCTGTGTCCCTGGCTGCTGGCTCTCTCCCTGCTACAGTGGGTTTTGGGGGACAAGACTGCTTTTTGACGTGTTTGCACACAGCCTGGAGCGATGTGCTTCTTGGGGTCTGCAGTGACTGCAGCCAGTGGAGCCAGGGGCATTTCTGCTGCCTTTGGTTCCTTAGATTGCACGTAAATCCATTGGAACAGCCCAGATTTTTCTTGGCCAAGGCTGATGCACACCCTGCATCGGATGGGATGCTGAGCATGGCAGGGCCCCGGTGTGCGGTGGGGGCCAGAGCTGTCTGTTGGGGCTGGGGGCTGCTGTGACCATGGAGGGCTCTGTGCCCATCTCCTTACCCAGGGGCTGTAGCTGCAGCTGCCCCCGCTGTTCCCTCCCCTCCTCTCCCTTCCAGGTGACTGGACGCACATCTCCAGGGAGCACTGATGTGTGTTGGTGTTTCTCCAAGGCAGCGGCAGCCTTCTCTCCTCCAGCAGCAAGTGGCCTGGCTTGACCCCATGTGCTGGGGAAACAGGGGGCAGCGAGGTGGGTGCTGGGCTGGCAGCGAGCCCCTTCCCAGGCAGGGGGGCACCTGGCAGGCAGCAGCAGCAGCAAGGTCCCATCCCCTTGCCCTCCTTCCTAGGTCCCTGGGGAGCTGGAAGTAAGGAGCAGAAGGAGAAGGGCTGGGTGCTGGTGAGCCAGTGCATGTCTCTGGCCACCCCGCTTCCCTCCTTCCCCAGGCTTGGCCCCCGGGTTGCTCCCATGCTGTCCCTCTCCCCGGCCTCACGCGGGGATGGCGGTGCACAGTGCTCCATGGAGCTGTATTTTCAGAGACTGTGGGGGATGTCGTGTGTGTAAAATTAGCACTGCCTTGTTAGTCCTTTTCAGGCTAATTCGGAGTGAAATGCTTTAGCAGCGGTGGGCTGATTGTATCAGGAGAACAAGAACTAATTAAATTCACTCTGACCATCAAGCGGTAAATTATTTATACCCAGACAGATGCAATCTAATCTGTAGCATCCAGCCCCACTGAACTTGCATCCTCCTTGGTTCAGGGTGAGGAGCAGATTAAATGTGCAGAGGGGCAAAGGGGGGGCAGCAAGAGGGTGAGGTGGGGGCGGACTGAGGGCAGCCAGGGAAAGCAGATTTGTTTTCCCTTCTGGTGCCAGCACTGCTGTGGGGCCCCTCTGCCAGCACCATGGCCCCTGGCCCTGGCTGGGGAGCTTTGGGCTGTGGGGGGCTGTGGGGCTGGGCTGGGCTGGGCCAGCAGCAGCTGGAAGAAGAAACTGGGTGTCCCCCAACATGGCCCATGTTCCTCCCTCTCGAGGATCTGGCATCAGACCACCACTGTCGGCCAGGGTGGTGGGACAGTGGGGACTGGCCTTTGCCAACATCAGCAGGGAGGTGCGGGAGTCATCCTCCTCTTCATCCTGGGGAGGAAGGCCGAGCACCGTGCAGAGGTGAGGGCAGGGCAGATTTTCTGCTGCTGTATCTTAGTCCCCATGCTGCCGTGCCATCTTCCATCGCTCCCATCCTGTATCTCCCCCAGGCCCCGTGGCCACAGGCAGGACAGGCAGCTCAGCTCAGGGCAGACACTTGAGAGGTGTTATCATCTCCTTAAGGATTTTTTTTTTGTTGTTATCTGACCCCGGTGCCTGATTAGATCATTCTTGCATCTCAGTGGTAACGCGAGCTTTGACTGCTTAAAAGCTGCAGTTCACTCTAATTACTATTGAGCCGAGATCCCTCTTCTCTCGAATCGAAAGGAAGAAGTGAAAAATCATTTGCTGATCCTTCAGGGGGTTGTAAAGGATTCCAGCAACGTGGGAAACTGCTCTGGTTGGGGCTGGTTAAAACAGTGTGTTAAAAATTATCTGGTCGTTATTTACATTGAAGGGACACCAGGAACTAATTGCAGAGCAGCCAGGACCTTGCGTTGCGGGGGTGGTCCTCGCCATCCGAGGGGCTGGGCAGGATGAGCGGTGCTGGGTTTGTGTGTTTTCTGAGCAGGGGAGCAGCCAGGCAGGCACCCAGGGCAGCATCTTCCCCAGGAGCTGCCCTGCTTCTTCTGCAGCCATGGGGGTGGGAGAGGAACAGCTCCTCTGGAGATGATTTTGGCCTCTTGCTGCTTTTATTAAGGTGTTTAAGCACAGGTCGGCTGTTAACCAGTCGGTGCCTGTATGGGCTGAGTTTCTCCCGTGTGCCAGGCTGGAGCAGAGCTTGCTTCAGGGCTGCCCACTAATTCTTCCCAGTAAGAGGAAGCACAGGCAGGCTCCAGGGCTTGCACCTTGTTTGCATGCAGTGCTCAATCACTTTGAACTGGTACTTTCCACAATAAATTTATTTTTCTGTAATACTTGAGGTAAAGGTGCAGGCAAGAGGCTCTGACAACACGACGTGTCGCAAAGCCCCATCAGCGGGTGTGAGCCGGCAGCATGCTCCTCTCCTCTCCAGCTGTGCTGCATTTTGGGATGGTTGAGCCCAAATGGTGTTTGCATTTGCACCGGTGATTAATCTCTGTAGCAGGGGAGGGAACTCCTATTATGAATCAGGCTCATAACTCTCGGCACACATATTTCCAAAGCCCTGTTGAACTATTAATCCTCCCGGCTCCCTGGGGTAGGGAGGATGGAGGAGGAAATGTCACCTTGTGGCAGGAGAGCTGTGATAGGCAGCCAAGCCAGCCAGCTCTGTCTTGGAGATGGCTCCTGGTCTCCAGATCACTCCAATGGACCATGTGGCCTCACAATTGATTTAAAAAGGAAAAAAAAAAGGCAACTGCTTAGCTCTGGCTTTGCTGCTGCTGAGAGGACAGATTTGCCTGCTGGCAGCTATCTACCATTAAATGGATGAGCTATTCAAGTGTGGGTTATGGATTTAGGATCAGCCTGACTGTGCTGGAGAAGACACACGATGCTGAGCCCAGATGGATGTATGGTCCGGGATGGGGGCCCAGGGGGAGCTGACACGCTCTTTTCAGTAGCAGCAGAAGGTGGAATGGAGGAACCTTCACCAGGAGCAGATAACCTTGCAAGGGCGAGAAGCTTCTCCAACTTCTTCTGTCTGCGTCCGTGGGCGGTTTGGCTGGGTCCCCTCCTGGCTGCATGTGAGGGACACTCAGGGGGAGAGCAGGGGACGTGCGGCAGCCTCCACAGGCAGAAGGGCTGAAAGCAGAGCAAGAAAAGCAAGCCCAGGTTTTGGCTTGTGGCTGAATTCGGTGACAGGAGGTTGATTAAACAGGTTCTGCTGGGAGGAGGGAATTGGGAATTTCCCTCTGGGTTTGGGGAAATTGGCTGGAAGGGATCATGGGCTGCACATGTGGCAGTGCTTGGAGGAGAGAGGCTTGGACGTGTTGGGCCGTGGGGCTGGGGCTGCTTCGTCCCTGCGACTTGCTGCGCCTCGGTGCCATGGTTGCGCAGCACCATCTGCAGACCCGCCATGGAGCTGAGAGGGTGAGCTCCTGGTGAGCTCCCGGCTTCCTCCATGCCCCTTCCCCATGGCAAGCGTGTTGCACCTTTGCAGCCTGTCAGCAGGGCAGTGCTGGCAGTCAGGTGTGTGAGCAGCTTGCCGGGGTGGCTGGCCAGTGCCACCACTGTCCTTCTCCCTGTTGGGCAGCACTGGGAGAGGAGCCTTGATTGGCTTGAATGTTTCAGAGTCTGGGAGCAGTTTCCAGGCTGCAAATATCCCTTTCCAGCCCCAAAGCTGCCACAAAAGCCCTTGCTGCTCTTGCGGGCAGCCAGCACATATGGCTTGGCATCCATGGAACCAGTGTGGCAGTGTGGGAGCAAGCTGGACCTGCTCCTGCCCGGCTGACAGCCGGCAAGGAGAGGGACCTGATTTTTTGGTTTTGGTTCACAAGGATCACTTGTACATTGAGCAGCCAGAACACAAAGCAGTAGGAAGGTGTCTTCCCGGTGCTGCTCCAAACAGGGTGGGATGCAGTATGCCCACAGCCTGGGGATGCACCCGTGGTCCCAGTGCTGCCGTCTCTCATCCCTCCAGCCCGCAAGTGCTGCTGGGTGCAGGCAGCGGGTGGAGTCCGGCCCGGCATTGCTAGCGTCATTCAATAAACGCGAGCATTTTAAATATTTTTATTTTTATTTTCAATTTTTGACATTGTTCCTTAACCCCTCTATCGCAGCCCTTGTTAAGCTGTTAAATCACTCCATTTATTTAGTACGAGCATTGCTGAGAGCTCATTTTTATCTTGGTGAAAACCAGACTTGCTCATGGGCACGTAATGAAATTGTATAAATATACCCTTAGCTGGGAATCTAATTTATTTTTCCTGTTCATTATGGGGTAGAAGGCCATTATGAGATGTATAACTTTTTTTTTTCCCAGTGCTGGAATTGAAGGGCTGGTGCGGGCTCTTTTTATACTGATGATTTCGTCCTGATTCAATTTAAAGCTGGTTAGAACTCAAATACTGTAGCATAATTGACAAAGATCAGTGTGGGTTGTAATGCTAATGTCTTGTCTGCGGCCGGCAGCAGCACTGGGCGAAGGCAGGCTGGAAACCACAGGACGAGTGCCTGGGTCGTGGTGTGCCTGGGATGGCAGAGTGGGGCCAAGCTGCTGGGAGCGGCACATCTGCAAACATCCCTGCCGAGTCTGGGAGTGTGGAGCCTGGCTTGCCCCATGCTGTGGGGAGCAGCGGTGGGCCAGCCCCGGGGTCAGCAGGATGTGAGTCTGTCCATTTGTCCATCAGCAGGATTGATTTTTGACTGTATTGATATTGCTATATAGTCATGTTTATAGAGCTATAATTAAGCGGGGCCATTTAGCAGGCAGTGTTAAGTGCTAAGCAGATTTATGGCACGGTTCAGCCTTCTGCGGTGTTATATTTCACCATGAAGTACACCAGGTTTTTATGTGTTCTGCGATTGTGTTCCTTTGACAGTGATTAGTATAATGGGGGTTTCCGGGGTCGTGTTGCCAAGCTAAGGAAACAGCAATTACGGTCCTGCTGCAGTATCAACTTAATTGCATCCATTTGCAAGTGACACAAGCCTGGGTGCACGGGAGCAGCTGTTGGGGTGAGCCATGGCCACCCCATGCCCGCTGGCCCCATCCTGCCCCTGACCGGCGGATGCTGCTTGCTAGGGTTCTGTAGATCTGTCATCGAGCAGAAGGAAGGGTATCTCCCATTCAGGTGCACCATGTTGCTGCCCAGCACTGGGTGGTTGCGATGGGCTCCTGTACACACTTGGCTGGAGCAAAGTCACTGCTGCCAGGGTGCCAGTGGACTCGGGTCCAGCTAGTCTTGCACCTGGGACTGCTGGTGCCAGGGCGATGGGGTGGGAGAGCCCACGGGAACAGGCTTCTCCTTGGGGGTGGCAGCAGCAGCAGCTGCCCCAGGGGCTGGCGGTGCTTCTCTGGCATCACCCGTGGCTGTGTTTCAGCCTTGCTCGCTTCCATCGCGTGACCCGAGCTTGCCGCTGGTGAGCAGCGGTGGGGCCGTGAGGTTGCTGGTACCCCTGGAGGGTCACACGTCTTTCCCCCACACTTGGGAGCTGCATGGCCAGGGGATGAGCAGGCCAAACACTGCAGGCAGAGCGGGAGAGGGGAGCAAACAGATCAGAGGGTGAAAGTGCCACCGGTGAATTTGCAGCAGTGCAATTAGAGCTAACCTTGGCATGCACTTGTCAGCCTTTCCTTTGAACTCTCTCCCCCAGCGGCTTTCCTGAGATCTAGAGATTTATTGGCTCTGCTGTTTGCCATCCTGATAAGTTGCAGTGAGGTTTTGCAGAGTGGTTAATAGAAACCCAGCAAAGGCTGTGGAAGAGCCTTTCCTGAGCATCAGGAATTCCTGTGCCCTTCTGTGGGCAGGTCCCATCCTTTAGCAGGGCATGGGAAGCACCTGGGGGTGCTGGGGAGTGCAAGGGTCCAAGCCCAGCCATGCCTGTGGGTAGTGGGGCTGGCCATCATGTGTGGGGGGCTTAGCAACCTGCCTGCCCAGGAGCAACTGGAGGGAAGTGGCTCTGCTGGAGCTGGGCAGGGTGGGGATGCGTGTCCTGCTGCGGGACGCCAGTCCCTTGCCTGCTGACCTAGAAACAGTGAAGTATCATGCGAGACTCATGGATGCTCTGCCACAAGTGCAGTGATCCTGTCTCTCTTCACAAGTGGAGATGGCGTTGGGAGAGGGCAGTCTTCCTTGCTCTTGCCCTTGCTATGCGCGCTTTCCCAATTCGCTGCAGGAATCAGATGGGCTTTTGCCGACTAAGAGGCGTTAAACAGCTCTAAATACTCTTCACGCTGCAATATCTCCACCACAGCGTTTAATTGAGTGCCACAGAAATGCCTATAAATAAATGTAATATGCCTGTGCCAGTACCCTCCTACAGCATCTCGGAGCTTGCAAGAAAGTCGACGAGTGTCTTGTGCTCAGGCTGCAGCTCCTGCCCTCCTGCTCCTGCCCTTTTATCCCTTTTCCCCCATCTGAGAGCAAGAGGGTCCAGCCCTGCGTGGGTGCTCCCCTATGCTGGCTGGTGCTGCCTGTCCCTGCCTGCCCCTCTGCAAGGCCATGGCTTTTTTGTGCAGCTGGCAGGTGAGCTGTCACGGCCACCCTGGTGTGGCACAGGCCATGTCCCTTTGATGCCTGGTGCTGCTCAGCCACGTATCCCAAGGACCAGGGACCCCAGGGACATCAAGCTGCTCAGTGGTGATGCTGTCCTGCTAGGATGCAGCTTCAGGAGTGGGTATGGGGGGGTGTCTGGAGCAACAGCCCAGTCCTGGGCTGCAGGGCCCATCGAAATGGGACTGGGAAGCTCCTTGCAGGTGTCCCCACTAATGCCGCTGTCCCTGGGGTCTCTGCATCCCCAGGCGCTGGGGCTGGGTGCTGCATCCATCTGCACCCTGGCGTCAGTCAGCAACAGTGAGGAACAAATGCAAGTGTGGCAAATGAGAGAGCAGAGGGAAAAGTATGGAGCATTTCACAGCTGCTTATGCTGTTCCTGCATCTGTATTTGTGTCCAGATTCCTTTGTGATTGGAGACTTGTATACACCAAAATAGATGGATTTCCCACCAGACTGCTTTAAATCTCTGGCAGATCAGACTTCGAGTCCAAGTAGACAAAATGTGTGTGTTGTGCTTTATCTGTTGCAAAAGGTACTTTTTGGTTGCTGGTATGTGGTGCTGTCTCTTGAGAAGTGCTGCTGAATTCTTTCCACGTTCCTCTTCCCAGAGCCTTTATTAGAGAGAATAAACAATGAGCTTAAGGAAAGGGAGGAGCGGGCAGCCGGCTGCCCCTTGTGACCAGCACAGCTGCTGCGGGGAGCGCTGGGTGCCCGGGATGCTGGTGCCACAGGGTGCCCCTGCCATGTGGTCACTTCCCTTGGCTGTGGCTGCAGGGCAGGGGATGGAGCTGGATGTGTGCAACGGGGCTGCCCCCGTTGGCACCCCTGGGTGGGCTGCTCCGGGCAGGTGCTGGGGTGGCTGTGGGGTCCTTGGGACACCCTTGCGCTGGGCCCCCTCTCTTTGCAAGGGAGCCTTGAGGCCTTGCTTAGGATCCTCAGCCAACTGAGATCCCTAAATAGGATCCTCAGACTTGTCATTTGACTGCCTCTTCAGTGCTGATGAGCCACTCTGATGTTACTATTTAAAATCCTAATTGCTTTAATCAGCTCGCCTTTAGCCACAGCGGAGTCCAGGGGCTGAGAGCTCTCCTGCTCCCCTTCTGCCTGCAGCCCCCCACTCTCCAGGCGCAGCTGCAGCCCGGGCACGGTGCGGGGACCCGGCACCCCATGGCTCTGCGCCGCTGGCACGGGCTGCTGGCAGGGCTGGCTGCGGGGCTGGCAGGCTGGTGGGATGGCAGTGGGACTGCTGCGGAGCTGAGTGTGGGTCTCCTGGGAGGGGGAGTACAAGGACTTTAACAGACGAGGAGAAAAGGAGCTGCTGTTACCATGGGCTGAAAGATGCCAGCACTTTAATGAGCTGGGAATTCCCTGCATCCTCTCCTGCAGGTCCCTGTGCTGTGCGCACCTTTATCACCATTAATTCCCCTCCAGGGTAAAATCACATCTGTCTGGTGGGACCAAGAGCACTCCACATCCCCACGCAGCCAGCCTCCAGGAGAAGAGGGACACGTCCCAGCCTGCAGCTGCAGCTTCTCTCGTGGTGGTGGCGGGTGGGCTGCAGCCAGCCCCATCCCTGGGTTTGCTGCCCTCCTGCACTTAGCTTGGCTCCTCTGAGTGCAGCCTTGGGGTGTTTCTCCATCCAGGCAGGCTGTATGGCATGGGGGCTTGGGGGCAGAGCTCTCCTGGGGGCTGCACTTGCAGCCAGGCTCGCTGGGATGGGTGGGAGAGTGCTGGATTAAAATAGCACGGCGCTTCCCCAGCTAGGGAGCCTTGCAGCAGGAGCCACGCAGTGAAAAGACACCCACGCGGCTGCGCCGAGGAGGAGGATGCCGCTGATCAGCGCCTGGCACTGGCTTTGCTGGGCAGGGGTGGAGGGGCAGGAGATGAGGAGACCCAAATCTGTGGGTGCAGTGCTGCTGCTGAGGGACGCCCCTCCCCACCTTCGTTGCCCCTCTCCATTTCTCCTTGGAGGTGTGCAGGTGCAGGGTGATCCCCAGGCCTGCTTCCCTTTCTCAGCTCGAGGCTTTGTGGCTGCTAAAAGCCAGGCTGGGCGGGAAGGGTAGTTTGCCCCTTGCCAGGAGGGAGCTGTCAGGAGAGGGATGGGGGGGGACTGGGGTGTTCCGTGTTGGCAGGGGCCGGCAGCCTGCAGGCAGGCTGCGAGGAAATGAGCAGGAAGCTGCCCACTGCGGCCGGCGATGCCGACTTCCCTGCTGGGGCTGGCAGGCGCTCTGCTGCGGCTCCTCCTCGTTCGCCAAGCCTGGCGGTGTGGAAGGCATTTGCGAGGGAACGGTGCTGGCACCCTGGGTGTGAGCACCAGCTCTCAGGGACAGGCTGCCCCTCGCCTTCTGTCGTGCTGTAACTGGGCTTCTCTGGGGCGATGTGTCCCACCTGCAGCCCCTCCGCCAGTGCCAAGCTGGTCCCAGTCCTTATCCCACTGGGTCATGGGCACATGGCTGCTCCAGCCTCCACGCTGGTGGCTGTGGGGAGCCGGCCTCCCACCTCTGCCTCATGCTGGATATGGGGGCAGAGCAGTGTCCCTCGGCCCTGGGAGCGCCCATCCCTTGGGGCTCGGTGCCTCCCTTACCCAGCCCTCACCAGCTTGCCGCTGGTGTGCTCGGTGATGAGTAGTGCAGGGGCTGGATGGGCAACATGCGGCAGTGGCCCTGGGGCTGCGTTGTCCCAGAATATCTCTGGATGAGCAGAAGGCCTCATACAGTGGATTGTACAACTCACAGTAGACTTCCCAGGGCGCGAGGACATCTCCACATTTATTCAAGGACATCCCTTCTCAATTAAATCCCAGCCTTGGCTAAATAAATGGGCTGTTGAGATCAAAGGTTTTTTTTTTTTTTCCCCCACTCTTTTTTTTTATTTTTTTTTTTCCCTAAATCATTGAAAAGGTGCACTGGAGGGAGAGTGGTGTGTTTGGCTTCCATTTGCCTGGTGGGGAGGAGAAACCTCCATTAAATTCACGTAAAGGCATTTGCCTGCGTTAATGTGGAACTGGTGGATTGTTTGTAAGTGTTGGTTCCAGGGTGATGGCCCTGGGAGGCCACGGTGACTGTGGATGAGCCCGTCAGCATGGGATTGCATGGTGGTGTGGGGTTGCCCATCGTGCACCCAGCGATGTGCAGCCAATTGCCGCTTCACTGCAGCCTCAGCCCCAAAGTGCGGCACCCACCAGCACTGTGCTGGGGCCTGTGGCAGCACAGGGGGAGCTGCAGCCCCTCAGAGTGATGCCCCATCCCTCCCCAGGTGGCTGCAGATCTGGCCCCAGGACAGGTCCCTGTGGAGCTGGGGGCCAGCACTGACCCCTTGCCTGGGGGGTTGGGGGTCTGGGGGTTTGGCCCCTTCCTGGCCACGTGCGGGGGCTGGAGCCCACGTGTCTCCCTGCTCCACCTTGTGCTCCTCAGGGATTGATGGTGTCATTAAAGCATCAGGTTGGCGTACGGCCGGCCCTGCTGCAGGCCAGGATTTATGGTGGAATCTGCCTCGGGGAAGGTTTTATCGCAGCCGTTAAACCGCCGAGCGTGCCGAACGAGCGAGCGCCTGGGGGCGGCTGGGCAGGGACCAGCCTTGTTTACTGCTGGTGCAGTGAGGGTCTGCTCTCGCAATCATCGTTAATGATGGGGTCAGTTTTCTGGAGACCCCTCGGATGGGGGGCAGTGCTGGGATCCCCCCCAGCTGCAAGGGGATGTGATGGGATGCTGCAGCTGCACGGGGGCAGCCATCCTTGTGCAGGCAGGAGAGGCTGAAGTGCTGCTTGTTTGGACAGTGAAGCCCAGGGCTGTGGCTGTGGAGGAGCCTCTGCGGCTGGGGTGGGCACTGGGGCTGTGCCGAGCATGGCAGTTACCTGCTGCCGGTGTCGCTGGCACCGCACTCTCTTCTGCCGCTGGCCACGGCCCAGACAGCCACACTGAGGCAGTGCGGTGCCCTTCCTTCCCATGGTCATCCTCACACCCCAGAGCCTCTCCCTGATATCACTCTTGGCTGTCACCCAGGCTTTGTCCTTCCCCCCACCCCGCAGCCCCCAGTAAGCACTGGAGCCCCCTGGGAGACGGGAGGATGTGCCAGGGCGAAGACCCCGTGCAGCACCATGGAGGTGTACACTGCGTCGGCATGCCCATGCTTGCAGCAGGCACTGTGGGACCATGCTCGGTGGGGACCCCCAGCCCTGACCCCGCAGGGCCAGCCCTTCCTGTGGGGGCAGCCCCAGCCCTGCTGTGGGGCATTAGGCTGCTTTTTCTGGGGGTGCCATTTGGCCACGTGTAGTCCCGGGTCCAGGGGCTGGGTACAATCCTCACAGCTGCCCCGGGGGTCTGCGTGGGCCTGACCTCCTCCTGCTCCCTCTGTCACGGATCCGTCTGTTAAGAAATCGATCCCTTTGCCACCAGCCCTGTCTCCTTTTTCCTTTTAAATGGTGTCACTCTTCTATTTCCTGGCCTCTAATAGATTTTTATATAATCACTACAGTGCACTTTTAAAGAGCGATAGATCACGTTCATTGCTTTTCCCCGTGATTAATTTCCCATAATAGTCCTCTGTAACACCAAGGCAAAGAGAGAAGAGAGAAGAAAACCCCCACATTATCCACTTTGTGCTCAGAGTATAAATGAATTAGATTTAATTTTTGTTTAATTGTTTCCATAGCTCAGCCTCTGCTAACTTTGCAGGATAATTTATTTTGCAGTCTTGGGGAAAAGAAGGGAAGAAAGTCTCTGCAGCCAAGCGGTCTGCCTGTGGATAGTGGTTAATTACAGCTGATAGCCTTATCTGCTTGTAATTACTGGAGTTGCGTTGGGCATGCTCCTGCTGGCGGCTCCTCTTTGCAGGCCCAGGGTCGATCATGGATGAGCAGTGCAGGGCCGGAGCTGTGGGTGAGCCAGGAAGGGGTGAGCTGGGGATGTGGGGTGTTCTAATGCATTTTCACATCAAAAAAGTGTGGGGGTCCAGGCCCCAGCTGAGGAGCTGCTTGGCTTGGGGTGGGTAGCAGTGAGACCCACGGCTCAGGCTGGGCTTATCCCCACAGAGGAAGTGGCACATGTCCTGAGTGCTGGCATGACTCTGCCTGGTGCGGAGGTGGCCATGGCACCCCTGGGACAGGACTTGGTGGCCAGGTGACACCACCAGTGTGGGCAGAGCTGGAGGAGGAACCAGGAGGGCGGTGAGGCATCAGGCTGTCCCAGTGTGGGGCTGCTGTGGAGCAGGTCTGGGTGCTGGGGGGCTGCTGTAGGGCAGGGCTGGACTCCCTGCCTTGTGCTGTGAGCAGCCCTGATGGGATGGGAGGTTAGGGGCATGGTCCTGTGGGACACCCTGGCCCCACAGCTCTGCAGACCGTGGGAGCAGACCAGTGACTGGCATCCTGGGGTGACAAGTAGCCAGGGTGAGGGGAGTTGACTCTGGCCGCTTAGTTTTTGGAATAGCTCGTCAAGGGAAGCATTTCGTGGGGAAGATGTAAGCTCCCTGCGCCACAACCGCAGCAGCGGGGGCTCTCCTGGCTTGGCTGGGTCTTGAGCATCCTGCCCCGGCCAGGCACATGAGAACAGGCAGGGATCTGGCAGTGTTGCTTCCTGCCCACATGCTGCTGCCTCTTGTGCCAGGGAGCTCTCCCAGAGGATCTTATCTCTGATCTGCGGGTCTGAGCTGGTGCTCTCCTCTCCATGCACAGAGTCCTTGGGCTTCCCGGGAATTGTGTCCTACTTCCCCCTACCCTGTGCCAGTGCCTGGGTAGGGGCCATGCCGGCAGCAAGGAGAGGAGGCTCTGGGAATCACTGCCTGGTATCCAGCATCCTCCCCTCTGATGGCCCCTGGCTGCTGGAGCCTGGTCCCATCCTGCCCCAGTGGGAGTGTGGGAAGACCAGCTGGACGGAGCCACTGCATGTCCTCCTCGCCCAGCTCACCCATTAATCACTGACTGCAGGGGCATCCGGCCCCTGCTTAAAATGCACTGGCAGTGCCGAGGTGAGAGCAGGAGCTTGAGAGAGCCTCTGCTAATCTGCTCCCTCGGAGACGGGCTACCTTCGGCCTGTTAATCAGTTGCAGTAATTACAATCCCAACTTTACATGTGGAATGCTAATTAAAGGACGGGACACAGGGACCTGCAGCCTGGCAGTGAGTGGTGTGCCTGGCGGTGAGGGGTCAGGCCAGGCTGGAGGCTGCAGGGGGGTAACCCCTGTGCCCCTGGGCTCATCTGCTTCCCCTCCCTGCAGCTGGGGCAGGCACCGAGCAGGGGACTGGCAGTGATGCTGGGCAGAGGACCGGCTGGCTCCAATTGCTGGCCATTAGCATTGCCTCTGCTCTGTGGTTCCCTGAATGGTGGCTGCTGCTTGCCTCTAAAATTTCTTTGCTGATGTGCATTGCAAGATTTGGTGGGGAAATGGGATATTGCAGATGGGGCTCCGATGCCTTCCCTGCTGCCTTCCCTGGCTCTGTCCTCCCCATAGGGGAGGACATAAGGACCCTGAGCCACCCCTTCTCTGGGATGAGCAGCCTACCTCCCTCTGCATCTTTGTCCTGTGCTCCAGCCTCTGACCATCACTGTGGCCTTCTGCCAGACTTGCTCCAGTGTATTAATCGCCCCTGCACTGGGGGGCCCAAAGCTGGACACAGGCTCCAGATGTGGCTTTGTGGGGGGTGATGGCAGGGCCAGCTGGGGACATGCTGCTGGCTCATCCCTCTGCCGTCAGCAGTGTGCTCCTGCCTGGCCGGCCATGGGCAGCTCTGCTCTGGGGACAGGGCTCGGTGTTTTCTTTCCTGAACTTCATGAGGTTCCCCCTGCGTGGCAGCTCCACTCCCCGAAATACCTGCCCTTGCTGCAGGGGGGGAGATCCTCGCTCTCTGTCCCACGCTGGAACCCTGCACTGCTCTTGCCGCAGCTTCAGCCCTCAGCAGGGTGCTCATGGCTGTGGGCAGAGTCGGCAGATGCTGGTGTGTGGGCAGCTAAAGCCCAGGGTGCAGAGCCCTGGTGCTCTGCCTTGTCCCTGCCTCTGCAGAGCCCCGTGCCGTGATGCTTTGAGAAGCACCCGCCTGACCAGCACTGAGCCGCAGTAGTCCCTTCCCTGTCCCCGAGGAATACGGCATGCCGTCAGCCTGCGGCCCCTCCAGCTCCGCTGCATCCGTGCCCTTGGCAGTGCTCGCCTGTCCCGGGGGGCTGGGGAGCCCTGTCGTGCCGGGGCTTTGGAGGGGATTATGTGAGCCGCCAGGACGGCTGAGAGCTCGGGTGCGAGGCGTGAGCAGATCCCGGGCTGAGCGCCTGCTGAGCCTGGAGGTGATGGATGCTCCTCACTCATCCCTGCAGTGTGCCCAGGCCTCATTAGGTGCAAGTGTTTTGCGGAGGAGGAATGGTGGGGAGAGCCTTGCTGGCAGCCGGCGGAGGTGGGGATCAGCCTCTGCCGCGGCTGGGGGAGTCATTAAAACCCCGGTCAGTAGCAGCCGGGGAGTGGCACTGAGCAATCTGCCGGGGCGTTGGTGCCCTGGATTATTGCTGCGAGCAGCTGAAGGAGAGCAGAGAAGAGGCGTGAGCTGAGAGGAATGACAAAGAGGGGAAGGAGAGGAAGAAGCCCTGGAGGAGGAGGAGGGGGGGGGGAGGCTGGATCAGTGCCGCAGGCAGTGCGGGGTGCTCTAGCATCGATGCTTTGCTGTCCCAGCAGCTGCCAGGTCTCCGCTCCCTGAGCAGGGTGCAGTGTCCTGGTGTGTGTCCTGTTGGCCCTGGGCGCCCTGTCCTTTGGCAGCCCCCTCCCCTTGGTCCCTGGGGCTGCTGGGCTCCTTTCACGTGTTGCTTTTGTTTTCCCCACAGAGAGGTGGAGTTGCCGGGTCACTCCTGATCTCTTACTGTCGTTTTCCCATGGGGTCTTAACCAGGTTCACTAGAGCTCTTCTGTCTCTTCGTCCACACTGGTCATAAATCTGGGGCTTGTCTCACAGGGCTTTGGGCTGTTGCCAGTCTTCAGATGATCCAGCATCTCAAAATGAGGAATGCTTCTCCTGGCATTTCTAACTCCCTCCCATCACCGGCAGCATTGGAAAGGGCAGGGGGGAGGATGCATGCGCTGCGGCAGCTGGCTCTAAAGGCAGTGCTGGGAACCGTGCATCCGTGAGGCGGCCAGGAGGGCTGGTGAGGTGCAGAGCTCTTGAGGTGCACGCACCGGTGCTTGGTTGGGTCTGGAGGGTGCCATAATCCCACTCGCCTGTCCTGGAGCCTTTGCTGCCGAGAAGCCTCGGCAGCATGAATACCGCGCCAAGGTAAGAGAACAAGGGGCTGGCACTTCTCAGAGCAGAGCTCTGTGCCAGGCGGGCTGGCCTTCCACTGCCATGGCATAGGTGGGCACCAGGGCTGGCAATGCGCCTGTGTTTTGCCAGCGCAGCCAACTCATGCTGTGCTGGGGCCGCAGCTGGCAGGCAAACCCAGAAAGTTGCTGTAGCTCTTAGAGGAGCAACACTGGTGGTTGGCATTGCTCCAAGAGAAGCTGTGTTGTGTATTTGCTCTCCTGGTTTGGGATCAAGGATGATCCCTCAGGACCTTGCTGGCCCAGAGCAGCAGGACTGCAGTCCTGTCTCTGGCTGCGCATGTGTGGGATGGTGTTGAAGCCACCAGCATGCCTAGGCTAAGTGTGGCAGCCACCCCGTGGGACAGCTGAGGGTCAAGAGCCCACCTCGAGCCAGAATGAGGGATTCCCATGTTCCCTGGTGCCTGGCCCTGTGGGATTTCCAGCAGCTGATCATGGGGCAGATTCTCTAAAATATAGCCAGTGAGTAGCTGATGGTGAGGGACAGGGTTTAAGATCCTTAAGGAGAGGAGAAGTGGGATGGATCTGATGAGCACATCCCCAGGTAGCCAAGTGTCACCTTGAGAGCCCTGTGTGTGTGCAGGCAGGGGCAGGGCAGAGGTGCAGGCATGGCTCCACGGATGGGCAGGCTGCTGGAATTGGGAACGTTCACAGGCAGCTTGCGTGGCTTAGCAGGCTGCATGCTAACACGCCTCTGCTTGTGCTGTGGAGGGCAACGCCGGCAGAGCTCAGGTCCTCCTGCCTCTCCCCACCAGGACAGCGGTGCAGTGTGGTCCCAAGCCCTTGGTGTGGGGGCTGAGGGCTGGGGGGTCTGGGAGCAGGCAAGTTGGTGGGCTTGCCAGGGGGGTAGCTCAGGTCTTTGCCACCAGTTTCCCATCACTGGTGGCATTGGGAAGGGCAGGGGGGAGGAATGCGTGCACTGCCAGGTGGCTTAGCCCTTTCTGGCCTAAGGTGTGGTCTGTCCCTCTTCCTTCTCCTTGCCCCACCGGGCAGGTGGTGTTGCGGGCAGTGAAGCCAGCCAATGCTGCCCACAGCTCTCCCGGAGTGATGCCTGACCAAAGCCCAGCAGAAGCAAGACAGGTCTCGCCTTGCTTGTATCTTGGGCCTTCTGTATGGTGGCATTTTGGTCTTGTAGTACCTTCTACCCTCTGCCAGGGGCTGTGGCACCGGTGCACTAGACTGGATCTCCTTCCATGGCTGTGGGCACCACGTGTTCCCACTTGCCGTGTGCGGTGGAGTCCTGGGGCAGCTCCTCTTCTGAGCTCTGGAGGTGATGCTCCAAGCTGAGCTACATCTCTCCACTCTGCTCTCAGGAGGAGATCCTATGTGCAATCTGGAGTTGTAGACCTTAAAAGAGCAGAAGCACCAAATTTGTCTTTGCAGTTTATCCAACTTTATTTGCATTTGGCTTCAAATAGCTGCTCCCAGGGAGCTGCCTGCTGCACCAGCTGCTTGTGGTGGAGGCCTGGGAGAGCCTGGAAGAGCTCATCGTGTGGACCACCACTGTCCCTTTATGCTGTGCAGATCTGCTGTCATCTCTCTGATTGATCCCTGCCAGCCTCATGAAGCAGCCCTTTTCCTCCCTTCTTGGAGCTCCTGGGATCTGCTCCGTGGTCTCTCTCCCCCTTGTTCCTCAGGTACCATTTTGCAGCTATATTTTGGTCACATGGGAGGTGGCTTGTGGAGGTTGTAGCGCTGGTCCCAGAGCTTCCATCGACACAGATCCCACTTCAGGATACCTTCATCCTTCTGTGCTAGAAAGTGCTGGCGTTTCTCCATGCAGCTACTTTCTCCTGGCAAAGCACCAGCTGGATCACCGGGAGAGACACACTGAGGCGTTCCCCGTGCTTCCTCTGTGTGTGCCCCAGCTGGTGGCTGGGTCCCTCTTGCTGGATGTGGAAGCCTCCTGTCACCTCCCTTGGTCTCCCTTCTCCGATGGCAGGCTGCCTGTGGAGGTCCTGCAGATGTGCCCCCTCGGTGCCCTGAAAACTCCCCCTGTGCTGGGGATGGAGCCAGGGACCCACGGAGAGCTCACAGGGGGCACGGCTGTCACCCTGCAGCTTTTTTTTGTCTCTCTTCCCTCCTACCCACACCCTACCCCAGGAGCTGTCCTTAGCATCAGTTTGGGCCATGAAAACCAGCCTGGCAGGGGGGTGGGAGGGTTTGGCTCCCACAGCCCATAAGAGCCCACACTCCACTGAGCCCCGTTTTGTACAAACTCCTTGAAATTGCACTGGGTGATGCCCCGGCAGGACCATGGGGCCATGGGCTGTGGGTAACTGGGTCCAGGAGAGCTGGGCAGACTCTCCTGCCCACCTGGAGGTGGACAGGGGAACAGAGACACCATTTCATCAGCCTCCCACTGGAGCAGAGCTGAGCTGGGGAACCAGCAGCTTGGCAGGCAGGGCTGTAGTGTGCCCAGCCCGGGGCTTCGGGGCTGCAGCATGTGGGACCAGCACCACCGTGGTCTCCCCCTGCATGGCTGTCCCACCGGTGGGCTGGTGCTGTGGGGTGGCCAGTGTGGGAGCTGGTGGCAGTGGTGGTGTTACATGGCAGAGCACAACCCTGTGTCCTGGGCAGTCCCTTTCTGAAGCAGTACCAGATGCTTTCTGTGCGGTTTTTCGATTTCATTCATTTTAGGGATTAATTAACGTTTCTCCTCCCTTCCTCCTTCTCCCCAGTTACATACAGCTGCACATGGATTTTAGGGTCGTGCTTGTTTACATCAGTTATATTTACATTAATGGCTGTTTAAGGAAAAACAGCAGAAGACCTGTAAAAACAAATGTTCTTTGTGTCCCACAACCAGCACTGGTGCCCTGTTGGGGTGGAGGCTCCTGAGGTGGGTGCCCTGGACAGCCCCTGCTCAGCTGCCGTGGTGGGTATGGAGACCTCCGCCATGGGCATGGGTGGCTTCCAGCATCCATTGGATACTGGCTCAGAGGCATTCTCCGATGTGTGCGAGGAGCAGTGCCCTGAGATGGGTGGGTGGGTTTTGTGGGTTTTGACCCCTTGGTCCTGTGCCCCAGCAGCAGCAGGAGCAGCTGCTGAGCAGCCAGGTTGGCCTCATGTGTTTGCCGGGGATAAATCCCCATCGCAGGGCAGGGCTGCTGCTAAAACCTGCCTCTGCCAGGGCAGGCAGCGGGTTTGTTCTCTTTCATCAGGAGGTTGGATGGGGGAGAGCATTTAAGAAGAAGAAAGAGAAAGGGGAGGGAGGAAGTATAATTATTTTTTCAAATGGCTTTCAGCTGCTGGATGCCTTTAAAGTTCCCTTTGTGTTCCCGCGGGTCAGGCTGGGCAAAGCCTGGCCCGGAGCGGCATGGCGCCGGCTGCCTTTGTCGGCGTGTCTGTGGTCTCGGTTATTAGCCAGGATACCAAGACCCAGAACCTCAGATCTTCTGTGCGGCTGGTGGGAGAAATAAGCAGAGCTGCCTTATCACGCTCATTTAACTGGTTAATACATCTTCAGAGCAAATAATGCAGTCTGTGGGTGAATTGCTTAACCAACCTCATTACTATTGTGCATTTAGCAGCTTGGAGGAAGATAATACCTTTCAGGTTTGACCCAATTTTAGTTTTTGTTGTCATAACCATGGAAAATCGACCTTCAGAGACCCTCAGCAGTGAGCCTGAATAGGAAGTGATTTACAGCAAAAGTGCTGTGCGGAATACTTAATGCACTTGTGCAGAAAAACAGACTGCAACCATCGTCCTGACATCCCTGTCCCACCTCAGCAGGTGCTGCCCATGCTTATGCCGCCCCGGCTTCTGGGCATGCGCTGCCCGAGTGTGGTCCATGTGGGATGGGGGCCATGGCAGCTCGGCTGTGCCGCTGCTTTGCATCGCCTGCATGATGCCGTGCTTTCCTCCCCACGGCTCTCCCCGAGTGAGCTGGAGTGGGGCTGGTGTGGCACCCGTTTCCCTGGGTGCGGATGAGCTGCCAGCCATCACCGCTGGTGCCGGTGCTGCTCGCTGGGGCGGTGTGGGTCCCCTGATGCTGGGGCCTGTCACCGCTGCCCATGCCAGAGGAGCAGGGTGCATTGCAAAGCAGTTGTTGGGCTTGGTGGGAGCTGTGCCTCAGCCCCTGGGGTTCCCAGGGCTGCCCCTGGGGAGCTGGCAGCCCTGCCTCAACCCCTGGTCTGACTGCTGCAGGTGGGTGCTGAAGCATCCCGGCTGCTCACAGCCACGATGCTGCCTCCAAGCATCAGGGGACAAATAAAAAGGTAGAGGGTGATGTTCCTAACTGCAAAATTGAAAAAAAAATTGCAGGAGGGCTGTATAGCTGTGAAGCCTGAGGGGGTTGTGCCCCACAGGCTGCCTTCCCGGCTGGTGGGGGGAACTGGGAGTGGCTGATGGATCCCCTCCATCCTCCTTCCCACAGCTCCCTTGTGGCACTTTCCAGGACTGTTTTCTTCATCCTTTTGTTCAAGATGGTTTCTCTTTCCGCTTATTGCCTGTCTTTCCCTTCTTTCTTGGCTCTTTTATCTAATAGCAATGCACCTCTAGTACGGCAGGGTGCTTTACTAAGGCTGTGGTAACTCCTTGTTCTCTGGAGCTAGGCTAGGAAAATGCAGATTCTGCGAGCAAGGATGCATCGTGCTCCCCAAGCGCCTGGAGTTGCCTCCCCACTTTGCTCCTAACGAGCACTTCTGGCTCACTCAGCTGGCACCCACTTGCAGCCTGTTTAGGGCTTCTTGAGTGCTGCGGTGCACCCCACGGTGAGCATGCACCCCACAAGCAGTGTGCACTCCATGGGCACCTCTTGGTGCCTGTGCTCTCGGCCTGGCGGGTGCAGCCTGCTGGAGCCCAGCCATGCACGCTGCCGGGCAGCCTGGCCTTGGCTGGACTTTCCTCTCCCCACCACCACTTGCGGGTGCTCGGAGCTGCCAGCCTGTGGCTTTCCTGCAAGTGCCCTTCGTCTGCTTGGTTTGTACCGTGGGAGGCGGTGACAGCCCTGACGCCATGCCGGCAGCGTTCCCATGGGTGAGATGTCACCCGCGCCTGGTGGGGGTGGTTCCCATCCCTTTGGTTTTGTCTGTGGCAGGCAGAGACTTTCCCAGCTCCAGCAGCGGGGGTGCGTGGGACCTTCCTCTTGCTCAGATGGGGAGGAGGGTGGCAGGGAGGTGACAAGCCTTCCTCCCCTTTCCCTGAGGCAGCTGAGAGTGTGGCTTCACCACCCAAGTGTGCCTCTGTGCTGCTGCTGCCGCTGCGTGTGGGTAGTCCCCGCGGCAGCGCAGGATGCAGCTGACAGTGGAGCCTGGGGCCAGGGGAGCACAGGGAGCAGGGAATTGCCCACAGGGCACTGGCTCCCCCCAGCCCAAAGCACAGCAGGGGCTGCAGCCTGCTCCCACCGGGGGCTGTGGCCAGGAGCTGCGGCTGGTGGGGTCAGGGGTGCTGTGGGGATGCTGCAGCAGGGATGTGCTCTTCTCCTTCCTCTCCCTGGGACTGTGCTGGAGTGGGGGCATGGGGTGGGCAGCTAGTATTAGATTGCTTTAATTCTGCTGTTTTGCAGCTAAAGGAGAATTTGCTCCCTCAGTGCAAGAGTTGAAACTCTTTAGCCTTCCTCTGTGTCACCTCTATGGCCATGGATACCTCCAGGTGTGATGTAAGTGAGACTCGGGGAAAAAAACCTCTTCTGTTCAGCATCAAAATCTTATTACCAAGTGCTGTGTTCTGCTGCACAGATATCAGGCTCGGCACAGATAAGTGGGAAATAGCTCCTGATCTGGGCTGGAGCAGGAGCTGTATCTTGGGCTGCACAGGCTCAGAGTGCTGCTTCAGTGCGCTTTTTGCTGAAAGAAAATTCCACTCCCCCCCTGCTCTGCAACCAAGGGAAAATCACTGCAGGTGTTGGCCTTCACAGCCCCCCCAGCTGTCCCCTCCAAGGGGGATTTCTCCGTCGCCCCACTACCGTGGTGAAGCCTGACTAAGCAGGGCTGGGGCTGGGACCAAGCATCTTCCTGGGAGCATGGGGACAGCGGCAGGGTCTCGGTCTCCTGGAAGTGAGCAGGCTCAGCCCCAGTCCTGCACCCCACTGCAGCAGCAGCCACCGGGCTGGCCCTGGGATTGCGGATGCTGCGGGCAGCTGCCCTTATCATTCTGTCTCCTCCCCGGGGTTCTGCTGGCTTTGATAAAACCTCTTAGCCTTCCATGGGAAGGCTTGTAGATCTAATTGCAATGTTTTATTCTGTAGTAAAAGCCCAGTGGCTCCTGGGGGAGATGCCCCATAGGGATTGGCAATCAGCTTTCACACCCTCCTGGGGCTGGACCGCTTTCCCTGCCGGGGAGGGGGGGATGTTGCTGGGCCCCTGCTGGTCCCACACCAGCCCTGTCCCCCTGCTCACATGTGGGTTTGCTTTTGAAAATAGAAGGTGCTGAAAAAATATTACTGCATTCAGCTTGTTTTAGGGATGCTGTTGGGTTTTCCCTGTGTTTATTGTCTCCTGCATACGCTGTGTGTGCATGGGGGTTTTTTTGGTCTTGGATAAACCTGGCAAGATGAGTGTGGAAGCTGTAGCTGAATGAGTTTGTGCTGGAAATAAGGTGTTGGGGAGGAAACCTAGGGGTGCTGCCTCTGGTGCTGCCCAGTGCTGGGCTGAGGTTTGAGGAGAGGGCTCTTGCTTGATGAAGCCTCAGGGAAAATGATTGGAGAGTGAAGCTGGGCTCAGGGAGGAGCTGTCATTGCGGGGATTGTTGGGTGAAGTCCTTTGTGCTGTGTGGTGCAGGAACTCAGAGGAGATGATCCTTGTGTTCTTCCCAGCCCTCGTGCCCAGCTCCCTCACAAGCTTAAACACGGCTTGTGCCTCACGCACCTTGCTTTGGGCTGGCTCCCCTGGTGGTGCTGGGCTCACCGGCTGCCTTTCCCAGGGATGCGGCGTGCCTGACGCTGGCTTGGGCAGCAGCGAGGTGCCCATCCTGGCTGCCTGCTCTGTTCTCTGGCTGGCGGTGCATGCCAGGGCAGCCAGCAAAGCGGAGTGGGGGCTGCATTGGGGGTGAGCAGAGGGGAGATGCCTGCATGATGAAGAAGCCCTTCGGGAGCTTTTCTGAAGGTTTCTGGTAACATACAAATAACCCAAGGTGGGTAGAAGAGGGGCTGTGATGGCAACTGCCTTCAGGAGGGGACAGCAAGGGCACTCCTGCGCTGGGGGGGCTAGGGGATCGGGCTGTCACAGATCGACGTTAAAGGGGACTGGGCTGCGGGGTGTGAAGTGCTGAGCTGTGCTCTAGCTCTGTGTGCTTGTGCTAATCAGGAGCAAAGCCTAATGAGCAGGACTAATGAAGCAGAAGGGGAATTCCAGAAAGTTTGGGGAGGCTGGGGAGTTCCTGTGCTGTTCACCGTTTCTCTGGGGGTTTTCAGTAGTCTCTCCCCAAAAGCAGTGATGAGTGCCTGTCATGGGGATGGTGCCCACTCCTGGCAGCATGCTTGGCATGCCTGGGTTTCACAGCAGAGCCTGATGGCTGCATCCCAGGGCCAGGAGACTGCAGGCACCGGTCCCAGCATGTCTGCGTGCTCCAGCCTGCTCCTGGGGCCTGAGGGGCATGTGCCACCAGAGGTGTCCATCCCCAGTTGGCAGCCAGGGATGCTGGAGCCTGAAGACAGGAGATGGATGTCACCATGGGGCTAGGAAAGGGTGACAGTGTGGGGCTGAGAGCACCTGCTGATCATCAAGCCTCAAGCTACATGCCTGCCTGCTTTCTGCACCCGATTGAGATGGCCGCAGGAGGTTGCCCACCTGGCACCCCTGGCTGTCTCCTCTCTTAGGGGGCCAGGGAGCTGCAGGGGCAGATGTGTGCTGTGTTTGGGATCCCTCTGTCCATCTTCTTCTGCATCCTCCCCTGGCCAGCATCTGAGAGCCTCTGTGGGCTGCCCACAGGCTGCTTACTCTTGCTGCTTCCCCAGGGCTGCTGTGCTCCTGCACCACTGGGAAGTGGCATCCCTGCCTGGGCACTGTGCCACTTTGTTTGTGGGGATGCTGCTGGGATGGGTGTTTGGGGGATGATGGTGGCTTCGCATGGCCCCAGCCAGCAGCAGCCCCTGGGGATCACTACAGAACCGGCCTTGGGGGGGTCCCAGCTCCCTTTCTATTTCCCTCTTGGTTTTGGCTGATTTGAAGGCAGGAGGGTGATTTGTGAGCCACACCACTGCGGGCATTTTGGGTTTTTTCTCCTTCCTCTTCTTGCTTTTTAATGAGCCAACCTTGGAGGACCTTGAGAGATGTTCCTGCAGCTTTGCTGTGACTTATCTCCCGGCCTCTGCCCCCTATTCCGCTGAGGGGATAAATCTTGGCTCCCGGTGCAGAGCCGGCACGCTGAGCCCATCCCACCGCATGGTGCAGGCGTCATAACTCACGACGGGTGGGGGGGCTGCCTGGCGGAGGTCATGGGGTGGACATCGCCGCTCCACGCTGTGATGGATGGGCTGCCCAGGGGGAGCAGGGAAAAAAGTCCCATTACAATGGGGGACAAGCTGCTAAATTATCTCCCATTCAACCTGGGTGGGGGAAAACCAAACCAGACCTGCTGAGAGTGATGTGGGACTGCAGGCTGCCTCCGAGGAGCCTTTGCGGGGGGGAATGGTTGGGTCGGTGGGTATTTTTTCCCGTGGGAAGAAGGCTTTGCCTTTCCTTGTCTCCATCCCATGCACTCTGCTGAGGCTAGGGCTTGTGATCCTGGGGGTAGAAGACCAGCCTCAGTGTCCTGCATCGGAGAGACCAGGACATGGTCCCACTGGGGACCCCTGAGTTGAGGAGCCTCTGTGCACCCCTTGCAGCCAAGCCCCATTCCCCAGGGCCAGACACGCTTCCCCCTCTCTGGGGGCTTTGTCAGTGGGCAGGGTCCTGCCTGCCAGGCTGCCTCTGTGCATGCCGGGCAGCTGGGCCACACTCCAAATCTGCTCTCCAGCCGTGAGATAATTGTGCTGTTAAAAGAGTGGGACAAGTGTGAGTCCCTGGAAGCTGTGGTGTTCAGAGGCGCTGAGCTCTGCGGCGTCCTCCTCCGTTATTAGCAGCGATGCCTACGCAGGGACAGGACTGGAGCTTTTCCCTCTCTCTTTCAGGCTGAGAAGCTGCTGCTGTGAGACCCCAGCGGCTCTTCCTGACAGCTCTGGGGGGCGAAGGCGAGCGTGAGCTCCTGCCTACGACCGCAGCACAAGGTACCTGCTCTTGGCCTCCAGGTATGTTGCTCTCACTGAGCAGCCCAGGTAGGGGGGTGTGTGGAGAAAGTTTTGGTTGAGGATGAAGCTGCTGCTTCCCACGGGCCATGCCTGGCACACCAGCCCTCGATTCAGCCCATCATGTGCTTTGCACCAACACTGGGTACAGATCCCATGCCCACCCATGGTGGCACAAGTACCTGAGGTGTGGGCTCTCGTGAGATGACCTGCCAAAGGGGAGCATTGTGGGGAGAAGCCACAGCTGCTCTGGTCCCTGTGGGATGGGGCTGGGGGTCTAGTTCTGCCCCGTGGGCAGGGCTCCCCGCTGCTCTACGGGCATCGGTCCTGCCCACCTCCCTCCTGCTTGCTACAGGAGCATGGGGGTCCCGGAGCACGTGGGACCTTGGTGGTCCCTCTGCACAGGCAGGAGAGCATGCAAGTGTGATGCACGCACAGCCCCTGCAGAGGTACCAGCTCTGGGGAGCTGTGCATTGCTGCCTCGCAGTGCTGCTCGCTGCATGCCAGGTCCTCTGCTCTGCCCCAGTCCCAAGTGCCTGCTCAGAAATCGTCAAATAGGGAGTGAGATTTTGAGCATCCTTGTCCCTCGGCTGGGGCAGAGGTCATCCTGAGCAGGGGATTAGAGAAGACTCGCCGCTGCAAGGAGGCCGTGCAGATGGATTTCCCTAGCTGCATTAATCAGTTTGAAGGCAGCAAAGGCAGCTGAGCTCTGTGTATCACCTTGAAGCTTTTTTTTTGTCTTTTAGAAAACTTTGGGTGGATGTTATTGCTCATGAAAGCGAGGGGCTGATCATGCTGGGAAGGAGCAGGCGTAGTGTGGGCTGGCACTATTATGCAAGCTTCCCACATGCCGCTCTGCCAGTGCACTCCGTTCCAGAACAACAGCACGCGCCCGCGTGCCAGCCCCGAGCCCACCCCCGGGTCTGCCAGAGCACCGTGGTCCCACTCTGCCCACGTTGCCCTTGCTGTGGGCCCAGCCTGCGCTGCCCGCACCGCACTCCTGCAGAGAGACGTGAGCCCATCAGGTGGGCACGGACAGCGGGGCGAGGGGGATGCACAGTCTCATCCTGCCCACCTCTGCTGGAGGGTGAAGTGTGAGGCTGTGCCCTGAGCTGGTCGTGGGAAGAGGGTCTGTGTGGGGCTGCCCCACGGCACCGTGGTGTGCCAGAGCTGTCCTGTCATGAGCCCTGTCCGGAGCAGGGGCATAGGGAGTTTCTTCTGGGACCTTGCGGTGTGCTGGGGCATGTATTGGTCTCGGGCTGGGGCTGTGCTGCTTTTCGTGGGGGTTTGGAGTCAGGTTGTTACCTGGTGGTGACGTGCATCATGCCACTGTGTGGGGAGGGAGGAGCCCATCCTGGGGGGATGAACCTTGTCTGGCTGGGCTGGTGCAGCCGTGGCTGCCGGGACTGACTCTGGGCACTGGAGCAGAGGTGGGCTCGCTCATGCTCTTCCCCAGCCAGATTTTCTCCGTGCTGCATTCTTCTCTGCCCTTAAACCTCCCTCCTGAGAGCTGTCTCCCTCGCTGGGGCCTTGCAGGAAGGCTTTGGGTTGCTGGCTGTGAACTGCAAACAAGGGTGCTGATGGCATGCACAGGGCTTACTGGGGTGGTAGGGAGTAACCTGGGAGCACAGAAGAACACGCTGATGCAGAACCCCTGCGATGACTTTCCCCATCATCTCCAAAGCCGCCAGACCCCCCCGCCCCGGGAGGAGAGCGCTCCTTAAAGGAAGGCTTGAAGATGAGCAATGGAGAAACATCTGACAGGGGAGCCCTCGAGGCGCTTTTGTTCCAGTGAGTGGGAGTGCGAGATCCGCTCAGACATGAAAGGCTGCGCAGCTCCGTCCCCAAAGTCATGGCGAGGAGGAGGATGGGGGGTGTGCGGCTGCATGGGGAGGTCATCCTGGGAACAACTGGCACCGGGATCCCCACTCCCTCCCTCCCCTCTGAGCAAGTAAATTAGGTCACACTTGAAAGTCAGTTTCTTGGCTGTGGATTTAATTTAGCTTTTCCAGGCTAGTTATCATATAATAAATTCCAGGAGATTTATAGAAAACATGTCCAGGGAGGCTTAGCCAGTGTGTAACAAGATTTGTGCCTATTTCCTGCTGTCGAGCAGCTCCAGTGAGCGCAGTGCTGCCGGCAGTTGCGCAGGCAGGGCTGGCAGCCCCGCGGGAGCTCCCCGGGGAGAGGGGGTTGGCCCCTAGGGCCGGGCGGCCCCAGCTTTGGGGCTGTCACCCCACGGCTCTGCGGGGCGCAGGAGTGTCCCAGACGCGATGTCCTCTGCCCCAGCTCCCTGACAGCAGCAGCCACTGCCATAAATCACCCAGGAGTGGGTGCATTCCCTGTGGCCGTTCATCACTTGTCTTCTCGCATCGGCTCGATGTGAGCAGTGTCAAGTGGGAGCCCGTCCCGGCGGTGCACGGTGTGCAAGCCGTGGGCAGGCGATGCCGGCAGCAGTGGCAGTGTGAGGATCAGAAGCCTAGGGCTCGGTGCCAGAGGGGAGCAATGTGGGGGACGGGGGGCCACTGGGTGCCTTTCTGCTTGAGGCAGGCAAAGTGTGCGGGACATCCCTGCCAGGGAGGACCTTGTGTCCTCTCTTCCCTTGCTCCCAGGCCACAGGTGGCTGTGAGACAGAGCTAAAATCTGCCACTCTTTGCTCTCCCTGCTGCTGGAGGCGGGTTTCCCACCGCTCTGGGAGAGGCCAGGAAGGGAAAAGCGCTTGGGTTTGTCGTGATTTATGATACTTGCAGCATGCCGGCAGCTAAGCGGCTGGGAGAGCGCTGGCTCGGCACAGAGGGCACTGCCAGCCGCGCTCCCCACTCTGTCTCTCGCTGCTAACGCCGCCCAATTAGTGTCTTATTAGTCACTCCGTGTGTTAAAGCATTAAGAACAATTAAGGGTGAGAAGAGTTTCCAGATGTAGTGGCAGGCACTGGAGCTGGGAGCTGGCAGCTCTGCTGGCTGCTCCCATATGGAAAGGATCTCACGCACAGCAGGGCTTGCTGCAGGATCATGGGGACCAGCCTGCGGGCACTGGGGCCAGCGTGGGGTCCTGGGGTCACTGAGGTGCGGGGAGCTGGTGGGCAACCCCACTGCGGTGCAGACCTGGGGGCAGCATCTGCCTCTGCCATCAGCGCCGCAGCCGAGGGCCTTGCAGAGGTGGAATAGAGCCATGGGGTCTGGTGGTGAAATAGCTGTGGGGATGCTTGCAGCCAGGGGCAGCAGCTAGGCACTGCTCCTGTCCCCTTGACAGAGGCGGCCGCGCTGCCCCGAGCGTGGGGGATGCAGCTCCAAGCACCGCTTGAGTGCCTTGGACATGCTCCCCGTTATTAAGTTTGCAAATGAACTCAAGTCAAATATTTATTTATTGGCTGGGCTGGGTGTGAGTCAGAGTCCCTCCGCTCGGCTCCCAGCCGTTGTTGGCAGCGCTGTGCCGCACCGTGCCTTTCCTGGCGAGAAAACGGGGCTGGGAAAGTGCCTGGCTGTGAGCAGCTACAGAAGTGCATCTGGGACACAGCGTGTGGGGGACAACCGCCTCAATAAAGATAGCGCCTGTGTTATGACACTTTGAAGCGCAGCAGAAGTAGCACAAGCAGAGACGAATGTGACTTCAGAGCCCGAGTGCAAGTGACTTCAGCTCCCCATAAATAGTCCCCAGGCGGTGCTGGAGGGAGGAGGCCTGAAGCAGCCAGTTCCTGGGGGCTGTTGTGGCGCTTCTGTGTCTGGTCCCCCTGCACAAGGTAAGTCACACCCCCACCACTGCACCTACCGTCACACCTCACCTCATTGCATTGGAAGGGGCCACCAGCCAGGGGCTGGGGAGGTGGTGGTGGCCTCTGGCAGGTGCAGGCGATGGGGCTGGCTGGGTGCCGTTCCCGTGCCGCTTGCCGGGCACGTACCTCCTCGCTCGTCTGCTGCCCAGGCAGTGACCTGCAACCAGCTTGTTGGCTTGAGCGAATGTATTTTATCTTGGCAGCCTCGGCATGTTTGCCTGCATGGGGTGGTTGTATTTATAGCTGTAGACTCCTCAGCACCAAACCCCTCGCCCTGTGGCTGGGGGCTCTGGGAGGTTTTCCCATCAGCTCCTGGAGGCTTTGGGTGCCCTTGTGGTGTGGAGCCTTTCTGCTCCCCAGTGTGGGAGGACACCTGAGCCCATGTGCTGATTGCCCAGGGCTGCCTCGCCAGTGCAACAGACTGGGGTGTCTCTGGACTGGGATGCTGCGGGCCTCTCCTCACCGCAGCTGGGGCTGGGTGAATGCCGCAAGATGCTGGCATGCAGCCGGGGCAGTGGAGGGGAGGATGGTGGCCTTCAGCATGTTGGAATAATTTCTTTCCTGCTCTCTCCAGGGTGAGGAGCAGTTCTTGGACAGATGGTGTTTTTGAGTGACCTTGTAGCTCTGAGTGATTCCCTTGGCTGCTGAGTAATGGTGGGAGCTGCGGGAAGCGAGCAGTGGTGCTGCAACCTGCTCGTGCTGGTGGGAGTTTGTCAGGGAGCCAGGGCTGGGAAGGGATGTGGGGTGAACCATGGGATGGAGCCAAAGCCCAACAACCATGATGTAATGGCTGCGAGGAAATGAAATGTGCACCATGATCCCCCACTCCCCTTGGCCGTGGGAAGAGAGCAGTGTGTCTGGTGAGGCTCTTCTGACGCTTCCTGACAGCTCTTCCATCCCATGCCCCCGTCTCCTTTGCCTTGGCAGTGAAATTGCTCCTCCTTGTTCCTCTTGCTCTTCTTTGGGAAGAGTCTGAGCTTTCTCCGAGAGCTGAGGCAGCAGTGCCTGTGGGCACGGCTGGGGCCAGGTGCTGGGGAAGGCCCTGAGCTGCTGCCATGGCAGGTGCTGCAGGGTAGTGCTGAGCCCTGCGGGAAGAGGGTGAGTGGTGGCACACTGGGTGGGAGGCCAGGTTATGCCTGCGAGGGTTGAGCTGCTTGGTGAGTGCGCTGGGTGCTGCTGGGGATGCTGAGACCCAAGGGCAGGGATGGACAGTGCAGCCCCCCCAGCACTGGGGCGGGTCTGCAGCAGCGAGGCAACCCCCCCTGCTCTGCTCTGCTCTGCCTTGGCCCCAACCCAGCAGATTAAGGTGGAGCGTGGGATGTACCCCCCGTGAGAAGTGGGGCGCTCTGCTCGCCCGGGAGTGCAGTGCAGAGTTCACTGTCCACACCCCCCTCCCCATCAGCGTGGCAGGAGGCTGGGTCTGGCATCACTGCAGCAGAGCAGCAGTGGGCAGAGCTTGCCTGCCCCCAGGGCTGGGGCCATTCAGCCACTGGACCCCCCTGTGGGAGGTCACCCCGACCAGGAAATTTGAGCCCCAAAATCTGCGGGGATGGTGTCTGAAGGTCTGCGTCCACTGTGTGGGTGCTGCCTCTGCAAGCCAGAAGGCGAAGACAGCTGAGAGCGCAGCAGGTAGAAAGGCTTTTGCAGGGTGAAGTTTGCCTCACAGCTACGATCTAGGACTGCCATCCTAAGAGAAATGACCTAAGCATGGGTAGAACAGCACTTCTGAGGGTCATCTTTGCCATTGAAGAAGAGTTGCTCCTGGGAGAGCCTTAGCATGCTCCTTTGACACCCTTGCAGCTACCCACCAGCTGCCTGAAGGCTGCAGCACCAAGAGGTGTCCTATATTGAGGAAGGAACAAGGAGATCTTGGCACCAACCCGGAGCATCATTTGCATTCAGGCGCAGCTCCCTGCTGTGAGGGAGGCGGGGGCCCCGGCAGCACCTCGGGGTGAGGAGCATGGCTGGCACACCAGCTCCAGCTGTTTGAGCATCCCTTGGGACTGCTGTGGAGGGAACTGTGTCTGGGGCTTCACGGTGCTCCAGGTTTCATGTTTTTGTGCTTTTCTGCCTCAACTTTGTGTCCAAGTTTGCCATCCAAGATTTGCACCTCTGCTTCTTCAAAATGGGAGTTGCCATCTCACTTCAGCAGCCTCTGCCTCAGCACCTCCCTTTGCCTCCGAGGGAAGATGCCTCAAGCGTGGTCCCAGCTCAGCTGCTCTTGCAGAGCCAGTGGGCTGCTGGGGCAAGGGGGGACCGTGTCATGTGTCCCCTGGGGCTGACAGGGGCCGTCAGGAGGAAGCTGCCCACGTCAATACAGCACAGGCTTCTCCAAACCTTTCCGTACAATTCCTGTAACGTATTCTGGTAAACCACAGCGGGCCTATTGCTGTTCCCACCTGTTCCTGTGCACTCTGGGGATGGAGAGCGTCTCATGTCTCCATAGCACAGACCACAAGGACCAGCCTGGGCTGGGCAATTCCCAGCTGGATTCAAGTGGTCTGTCGTAGTGTCCCATGGGATGAAATGCTGCTGGCCCAGCTGGGCCGTGCTCGGGGACTGCATGGAGAGGGCAGCTCCTGCCTGGCAGCCTCTCCAAGCTGGGATGTGGGACTGTGGCAGGGCAGAGGGGAGCAGTGGGAGTCTCACAGGTCTCAGAGTGCAGCAGGTCGGGGTGTGGGACCCAAAGCTGCTCTGGGGGTAAAGTGCTCCTGCTTCATGTCCAGGTGAGGTGGGAGCATTGCACAGAACAGAAGGATGCATGTACCCTGCAGTGTCTGCAGAGGGGATGGGGACTGTCCTCCCCAGGGTGCCCCGTGCCGGTGGCAACGCTCCCAGGCAGGAGAGCTGCCTGTGAGGACAGGGGTGGCTGTGGGGAGAGGGGTGGCTGTGGCCAGAGGGCTCTGCCCCGAGGGTGGGAGGAGGGATGGGCCCTACTGGGTCCCCTGCCCCTGGCGCTGCGGGTGCTGCTGGGGAAGGCCGGGTGCTGCTGGGTGCTCACATGTGGTGCATTGCCCACAGCCGCCAGTGCCAGGCTGCCTTGCAGCATCTGAGCAGCTCCAGTTACTTAACATGCAGCAAGTGTTGTACTCGGAGAAATTTAGACGTAATTTTTTTGTGCTTGCATGTAAATGTGGGTAGGTGCTGTCCTGATTGATGGCAATTAGCATTTTCTAACGGTAACAGATGTTCAGATTGCCAGGAGGCTGGTACCTAACGCCCACACTGCCATCTGTTCCACTGGGCACTGCCTGGGGAAGCGACACCAGCGCCGCAGACCTGCGAGTCCTTGGTGGGGTGTATTTAACAGTATTGTGCAAGGGTGTGTGGTTTTGGGTTTTTTTTTTCTGAGGGAAAATAATAATAATAAAGACGTTTTCAGGTTTATAAATAGTACACTGTTTATTATGGGATGGAAACTTTCCATCTGATTAGCAGCCTGGATTTCTGCATGGAGTTAGGGAAGCAATCTGGACAGTGCGTGGAGCAGGGGCACCTGTCCTGCATTTTTCCAGGGCTGCAGTGGGAAGGGGCTCTGGTGCAGCAGCAGGCAGCTGTGGGTGAACCCGCTGTTCTCCGCTTGCTCCCCGCAGCAGGCAGTTGCTGCTCTGCGGGGGAAAGGGCTGCTCAGCTGTGAGCCACCGCTTGGCAGTTCCAGTGACAGAAACGGTGAAACATTCGAGTGCCATTTGAGTTTAAAGGCTTGTTTAGGAAGATGCTCAGACCCCCAAGCCCGGTCCCAGCTGTCCAGGTGGTCCCAGCCACAGCCCCTTTTTCACCTGGATGGTGCCTGTCCCTCCCCATGCACAGCAACCTCCTGATTTCCTTCCTGCCTCCTTTTATTTGCAGTCTTTTACACCCATTTATACTTGTGCCAACTGTCCTTTAGCTTGAGTAGCTCCTCTCCCTCCCCAGTGCCTACTCCCTACTCATATTTACAGAGAAGAAGCCTTGGCTGGACCTGGACAAGCTCCTCTGTCCTTCTGTCATTCCATCCACTCCCTGGAGCAGCTCTCTGTCCCCTGGGCAGCCCTGCCCTGCTCCTCCATCCTGATCCCTCTCACACATGATCATCCAGCTGTATGGATCCAGCCCCAGCAGAGCATTGCTCAGCGGCGTGGCTGCTGCCTGCTTTCTCCTGGAAATCTCTTCGCCAGGCAGCCTAGAAACACACTTGCTTTTTTCACAGATGCAGGAGATGTGACTCATAGTCAGCTTGTAACTGAGTAATATACCTAGATGTTTCTCTGTGTGTTTTTCCAGGTTAGAGCAGACGTTCTCGCGTAGTCCTTATGTTCAGCATTTTGAACTTTGGGCTGTTTGGTCGCTCCGGGCTCAAGGTCTGCCAGCCTCCCTGGGCTGAAACCTCTCCTCTTGCACAGCAAATGCCTCCCTTGGCCCTCGCTAGCCCAGCTCATTGGGGTGCTGCTGCTGCTGGCCAAGCCACTTGCGTTCCCCTTGTCTGAAGGAAGATACCACCTTTTTCTGGTATGAGCTGCGTTTGGTAAGGCAATGTTACATCTTACCTGTTTGTCAAGTATTTCCACCTTGTTTTCCACTGAGCTGCTGTTCTGCACGTTGGGGAGGTTGGGGGGCTCTGGGGGGTCTCTCCCTGCCCCTGGCTCCTTTTGTGGCTCCGTGCTGCTCTTTTCCAGTGCTGTGCCCTGTTGCAGCTCAACATGTCTGTGGCTGGGCTGTGAGTTGGGCCAGTTCTGTTGGGTTTCTGGGATGGAGATTTCCTCGTTCCTCTGATCTGAATTCACTGGATGCTTTGAGTTTTGCTCCTGCTTTGGAGACTATAGCTTCAGTTTCTGTTCCTCTGTTCTGTAAAGCAGCCTGCAGACAGCAGTGTGTTGATCACAATCCCTTCTGAAAGCTCAAGCTAATTGTTCAATCAATTTTCAGACAACACCTATGTTAGTTTTATCTCTACTCATCCATGCTGTGTAGCAGCCTCACTTTTTTCTGTATTATCTTTTTATTTACATAACTAATGAACCTTTTACTATTTTGCCAGAGCATCTCATTCAGCACCCCCGGCAATCCTCACTCTGCCCTGTGCTGCCTGGCACACGAAGTTTTCTGTGCTGCTGCTGCTGCCTCCCCCCACCCCCCATCCCTTGCAGGCTCCCTTCGTTCGGGTCAGGCCCCACCAGCCGGGTTATTTACCCGCTCAGCTCTGGGTTTGTTCTCTGGGAGCTTTCTTCTGCTTGCTGAGGACTTTATTTACTTCTCCTGCATTAAATAAAACTCTGCTGGCCTTACAGCTGAAAGGCTGCAGCCTCTTAGGTCCTCTTGTCTTTACTCTTGGAGCTAGCTGTGAGGTACAGATATATTTTTGTTTGCTATCGTGACTCAACATGTGGCCATCTGAGCCAAGGTTTTTTTCTGCAGCCATTCCTCCTGTTCGTGTCTGTGCCAGGCCCTTTGTGTGGCAGGAGGACAGTCTGTGGAAGCCCCACACTGTTCCTGGAGATGTCAGGCTTCCAGAGAGGTGCAGACGATGCCCTTTATTGTAAGCTGCAAACTGCCATCAAGGCATGAAAAAGATTCCTGCTGGAAGTCATGCACCCGTCAGGGGAGAAGCTAAAATATAAATGGATGCAAAATGATGAAAAACTCGAGAGATGTGGTTTGCAAAATGTTAGTGTCGTTGCTGATTCCTCTCAGAAGGAAGACAGAGTTGCAGGGGCAGGGAGTCTGGTCTAGAGGAACCAGCAGTTCCCCCCGAATCTGTTTGCTCATCTGGGAGAGGCTTCCTTAGCTGGGCTCGGGACATCCCGCTGGCATGTGTGCAGGGCTGATGCAAGGTGCCAGGAGCGAGACCACGCCATGGAGGTCCCCATGTAAATGAAGGAGTTTGTTATTTCCTAGAGGACAAGTCAGCTTGAAAAGGCGCTGGAGGGAAAACAGAAATCTGAGCTCTTTTCCCTTAAATTGTGCCTGATGAGGAGACTGACCCTGGGTGATCTGGCAGGCGGGTGCTCGGTTCCCTGGGGTGTGCCAATGCGGTGTGGGGGCATCCAGAAGGTGATGCGAGGCTTTGGGGAGCTGGCAAGGCGCAAGGTGCTGGGTGCTGTGGCCGGGCAGAGGTGCTGGTCACCGGTGCAGGTGGGGCATGGCTCCCCCTGGCTCTTGCCTGTCCCTTGCCCATCAGTGCGTGACATTCCCCACTGGTTCCTTTGGGTTTTGTCCTTCCTGGGAGAGCTCCTCTGTCTGTAGCATGTCCCAGCTATTTCTGTTATCCTGCTCTCTGCTGTTTGTTGCAATGCTGTAATATGGGTGATACTCCCTGGGAGAGTAGATGGCTGCTGCCTGCCCCTAGCTGCGGGAGGGAGCTGGGAGGCTCTTGGTAGCACTCAGTTGTGTCCCCAACCATGCTGGGCTGGACCAGGTACTCCACATGCCCCAGTGCTCGCTGGGGTGGACCGGCAGCAAGATGATGCTCTCACCTGGGTCTGGTGGGGCCAGGAGGGATCTGCCCCTGTCACCCCTGGGAGCTGCAGGTGCTAAACCCATGCATGGGGGCCATTGCCTGACACCAGCAGCTGACCCACAGCATCCCTGTGGTGCCACCACAGAGAGGAGCCCTGGTTCTCTCCTCACCTGCAGAGACTGCATCCCCCGGCTGCTCCATGCGGGGCTGGGGCCGTGTAGCACTTTGACTGGCACAAAGTTGTTTCCATGACACATGATTAGCTCTTCCCTGGGCATCATTAACATTTCTCTAAAAAGACCCTGGCATTCTGCCATCTGCTTTGTAAGCTGCTTCGGAGGGGAGGAAATCAGCTCATCTCCTTGGCAAACTGGGCCAGGGGATGGAAGTTTTCTGATGCAGCTCAGCGTCCAGGGCAGGAACCTGCTCACCGGTGGGAGCAAGTGTTCCCCAGGCCTCACCATGGATTTCCCAGCGCACGACCATTACCCGGCCGTACCGCTAGGCTGCCGGCAGCAAGAGGGGTGGTGATTAAATGACAAAAGGTGAATTATATAGAAAGTGCTTTCCTCCTCTCTGGAGAGCTCCCACGCTTTCTCTGAGGTTTGATTCTGAGGCATTTCTGTATTTTTTCTTTCCCTCTCCCCCTCCCAATTTTCCTTTTAAAAACATGAGCCAATTGTAGTGTGCACAAAGGGGAATACTGGGAGCCTGGGCTGGATGCTGTGAGCTGCAGAGCTCTGCTGAAATAAATCCTGTCCTTGGCACTCGGCTGCTCCAGCTTGGAGAGGCTTTGCTGGGCTTGGGGGAAGCAAGTGAGCCTGGTCCCCCAGTTCAGTGTCTGGGGTTTCCCTCTGATGTGCCCAGCTAGGAAGAGCCTCTACATCATGAGCTGAACCCTTCAGCCTTGCTGAGCCCTGGGACCCGCATTCTGGGCAGCCTTGTGGGGGAACCGTGCTGGCCAGTGCATCGACGGGAGCTGAGGCAGAGCTGTGCTTGCTGTTGCTGGTGTGGCGACGAGAGGCACTGCGGAGGCTTGGGACCCTGGAGAGCCCTGGTGTCCTCTGCTTCCCAGATCCCCCTGGCATCTCCCTGCCACTGCCTGGAGCATGACCCTGCCTCTACCGACATGACGGGCAGTACCCTTGCACCCCTGGGTGCTGCTGGGGCTGCAGGGGTGAACCAGCAGCAATGTTCTAGCAGCCTATCCTGCTCAGGATTCAGGCTCCACTCTGCATCTCCCTCTCCGCTTTCCTGCCCCGCAGAGCCCGCCATGTCCCCAGACACCAAGCTGGTGTTTTCTCAGGTTGGCAGCCAGGCTGTGCTGCTCTCCGGGCAGGGACAAGCCTCTGCTTTAGCCCATGTGCTCTGTCCCATCAATACTGACTGGTAGCCAGCACATTCACCCTTTGGCTTTTTTTACATGCCCATATCCAATGTTCATGGCAGTGGGAATGGAGTGAGCCACACCCAGGGAAAGGTGACCCCTGTTACTGATTACTTTTTAAATTCTGGCAGAGCTGGACTCTGGCCCAGTTGTTTCCCCCTCAGAGGCAGAGCTGTGTGTTGGCGGGGGAGGAGAGGCTGGGGGCAGTCGAATAAATCAGGTGATGGATTGACTCAGGGCCAGGTTGGAAAGGTTTATCAGCTGCCATCACCAGGTGCTTCTCTGGCTGCAGCAGCCTGGCTGCTGATGGCAAAGGGGCTGGGGTCTGCACTGGCACAGCCCGGGAAGCGGGTGTACACCCCAGGACCCCGCAGCTACCATGGCTGCAGCCAGTAGCCCGGCAAACTGGGGAGCTCTGGTGTAAGTTCAGAGCTGTGGGATTGCTTCGTTTGTCCATGTTCTTGTCAGGTTTGGCACCTGGCAGCACCCCTGCACTGTGGCTGCCACGTGGCACTGCCAGGGTTTGGGATCAGCCCTGGAAAGACTCTGGGGCAGCTGGACCAGGTGGGGTGAGGCTCAGCTGCTGCTCGGCACTGGAAAACCCAAAGGCACATCTCTCTCCCCTTTAAATGAGATGTTGGTCCTGGTCAGAGTCAGGCTTGGTGTGTGGCAAGGAGGGGGGTCATGGGAACCACCATGTCAGGCAGAGGAGCTGGTGGGCAGTGGGCAGAGGAGCCAGTGGGCAGCTTTGGGACAAGCCAAAGCCTCACCCTGCTCCAAGTGAGTTCAGACCTCACTGCAGAGCTGGTCCCAGAGTGCCGGGTACTCCACCAGGGATGTGGGCTGCGTACGGGGTGAGGGGCTACAAGTGTGGGCAGGCTTCTCCCACCCTGTCTTTTTTTTTGGTTGGAAAAAAAGTCTGCTTTGCTGTATTTGCCATTCTTCCCCTCACTTGCTTTACAAATTCACCTGGGAAAACTTACCCAAGTGTTCGCATAGGTGTCACCAGCCCGACAGCTTGTGCTGCTCTAATAAAATGGCTCTGTAGCAGAGGGTTTGATCTATTTTTAAAGTGAGCTCAGCACTGTCTCCTCCCGCCCTCCCACCAGCAGGCTAAACTAAGCCTGAGGGCTCTTGGGAGAGTGGCAGCAGTGCAGGGCAGCTTGCGAGCCTGAAGCCTTCTCTCCCCAGGCTGTGCCGGCGGCAGTAGCTGTGGCTGGGGTGGCCGGTCCCATCTCCTGCTCTCCGTGGCCAGGAGATGCTCTGGTGCGACAGGACCAGGGAGCCAGAGAGGGCTCCCTTCGCTGCTTTGTCAGAGAGAGGAGCTCTCTGCATGATTTTTATTCCTTCAAGCAGTGAATGTGCTGTATAAATTAACATACAGAAACTTAGCTCCGCTTGGAAGTTTGGTATTTTCTCCTCGTTTGATGCCCTGTTATTAAAACTCAATTTTCTGCGAATAATGTCCTTTAAATAGAATTCGTCTTCCAGCGATGACTCATATCAAAGCAGCAGCTCCTAGCAGGAGAAGGCAGGCACGAGGGCAGGTCTGGCACTCACAGCCTTGGGAATCCCCATATTGGCTCCTGGTGCTTTGCTGCGCTCAGGGGAAGCTACTCTGGTTCCTCTCCTGCCCATCCCGCATTCTCTGCCTGCTCAGGCTGTCACTGATGCCCAGGGACTGGGTACAGGGATCAGATCCCCCAGCATGGTCTGGGGTGTCCCCTGGACACCAGGGGAGCCTGCAGGCCCATCCCTGCCTGGCCAGGAGTGGCAGGAGGTGACCGTGCTGCCTGTGGCTGCCCACCCACCTGTGCCGCGGTGCAGCCCGAGTGGCACCGTGCCGCTGCCTCCTGCCTGCACTGTCTCCTGGTGCTTGCAGTGTTACAGCTGGGGATGGGATGTGCTCCTAGAGCGTGAGGCTGCGGTGAACCAAGGGAGCGATGTATCACCAAGCAGGCTACCTGTGTCCAGCCTTGCCAAGTGGTGGCCAGGGGGATCTGGCAGCAGGACGTGGGGCATGATAAAATCTGGCTTTTTCCCTTCTGCATCTGTGCCTGTTCTGTCTGGTGCTAGCTCTTTGCTTGCACTGGTCCTCAGTCGTGCTGCTCTGTAGCTGTGCTGTGGGCAGATGTGGCTCCAGGGAAGAGCTAATCATGTGTCATGGAAACAACTTGGTGCCAGTCAAAGTGCTACACAACTGCAACCCTGCGCGGAGCATCCGGGAGGTGCGGTGCTGGGCTACTTGTTATGCAGGCAGATGCAGATGTGCATCGAAGGGACGGTGTTGCTGAGCCGACGTGTACCTGTCTGCAGCTGGTGAGTGCTGGGGGACCAAAGGGAGGCTGGTGGGCTGCAGGGAGCTTCCGCTCGTCTGCCTGGGCAGGCAGGGACTCGGACCAGGCTCTTCTGCACAAGATGGGGACATAGTTTGCACATGGCTGCAGTTTGTTATCAAGCGCCAAACATTTGGCTGGGCCTCCTGGGGAAAGGATCTCTGCCCCTGCAGTGAGATTGATGAAGCTTCTTAGTTTTTCATTTCCCAAAGGGAAGGAAAAGTCCTCTACATGCCATGGTGAAGAAATGCAGGCTAGCAGCATGGTAATGGCTCTGCTCAGTGTGTGGCTGTGTGCAAGCCAGCGTACCCAGACATGGCTGGCCGGTGTCTGCAAGCACAGTAATAATTTATGAATTGTTATTAGAGGTGCCAAAGGGTGGCAGGAGTCCCCTGTGCCCGGGGTGGCTGGCAGACCGAGGGGAAGGCAGGAGTGGTGCAGGTGGGTGAGGGGGATCTCGCAGGTGCTGTTAGTGGGAGCACACCAGTGTTGTGGCTCCTGGCACATGGCGAGACCAGCACTGTGATGTGGAAAGAAAAGGAAAGGGAGGAGATGCGGGCAGGAAGCAGTGATGGGGAGATGTGGGGGACCTGGGGGAGTCCCCTGTCCAGCCCTCGGTAGGGAGCTGTAGCCTGGGCAAGGACTGGGGCAGCCTCAGCTTGAAGGAGCTGCCAGGGGCTGGGTAATGGAAACGTTGCATCAGTGGGGACTGTCCCACTGCCCGTTGGGTTACATCTTCTGGGAAGCAACTGTGTGCCCTGCAGGTCTGTGCCTGCACTGTTGCCCATCCTCCTAATGGGCAGAGTGGCCTGCAGGCTGCTCAAGCACTGTTTGCTTTAGCTCCTTGTTGGTGTAAAACCCTCCATAGACTGGGGAAGGGGAAGAAGGGGAGGGCCGGCTGGCAGAGTAACTCCCATGCCGTGCTGTGCACTGCAGCCGTGGTGATGCTCTGTTGTCCATCACTGTGGGGCTGCCGGTGCTGGGCGAGCAGCCTTGGTGCCTGCACTTTGGCAGAGCATCAGGTGTAGCTGGATGAGGGACCCCGTGGCTGTGCCTAGCCCATAATACAGTCTACCACTGCTGAAGACAGCATCTCAAACCTGGTCAGGGCTCCGTGTGCATCTCCTGAGACCCCTGACCAGCGCAGGCTGCAGCAGGTTGTTGCCTGGCTGGAGCAGACAAGAAGTGGCAGGCGGGTGCTGGAGTTAATTGGGAAGGTTGTGGGTGGAAGGAGTGAGTGGCCGGGTGCTCAGGGGCATAGCTCAGCGCCCCAGCAGAGCGTGGGCAAGGGGAGCGGGAGGTCAGGTGCTTTGCCAGCCAGCACTGTTCAGCAGCGCAGCGTGTGGGGTGCTCGGGGCTGGGGGAGTGGGCAGAGGGACAGGGGAGGGTGAGAGGTGTCAGGGACAGAAGTAGGTGCGGGAATTGTGTCAGGGAGGGAGGAGGCACCTTTTAGGTGGTTTAGGTGCTTACTGGGGCGGGGGGTCTGTCCAGCAGGCAGGGAGGCAGGACGGATGGTGCAGGGGCTGAAGGGCTTGTGTCCAAAGCTGTTTCACCACCACTACAGCACATCTGCATCAGGCAATTTCCCCCTGAGGAGGAAGAGGAGGGCACAAGCAAATATTCCAACTGGTGGTGTCAGACTGGGGCAGCTCTGAGTGGTCCTGAGCTCCTGCAAAAATGAGTTTTCTCCCGCCTCATGCCCTTTCCCTGGGAAGCCACTCGTTCTGGTTCAAAGTTTCCTGCCAGGATTATTATTCTTTCTGGTCTGGCATCTGTTAAGGTGACAGCAGCTAGGGAAAGGGTAGGTATTGGAACAAATTTCTCATAAAAAGTAGCTAAGTTGATGAAACCATTACGGTGCCTGCATCCTGCACTCAATCATCGTGACACGCCGGGGGAGAGGTGCACGTGCTGCCGTACACCGAGCTTTCCTGCAGGAGAGTGGGGCCAGCACTGCCTTCCTGCAGCTCCTGTCCCTGGGTGGGCACACGTGCCCCTAGCCATCCCCACTGCCTGTCCCGCAGCCTGGGCTTCCCCGCATCTGCCCAGTTCTCACTGGTGCAACTGCCGGTGTTTAACAAGACAACCTCTCTGGCAGGGTTCAGTTGCCATGGCAGAGCAGGGCGCTCATCTCTGGCAGAGTGACAGCATGGAGACAACATCCAACAGCTCTGCCACGGGCAGCACCTGCTCCAGGTCTGGCAGGGTCGATGCAAGTCTCTGCAACCATCTATTGGGGATGGGCAGCGGAGAACTGTGCAGGCAGCAGAGCCGCATCAGGCTATCCCGCAGGAGCAGGGTCTGTGCTGAATCCCCAGGGCAATGCTGGCGGGCAGAGTGAGCTGGGGCTGGGGGGCGATGGGGCAACCAGGGAAGAGAAAACAGGGCTGAGTTCTGGATTTGCAGAGTGTTACCTGCTTTTATTAAAAATCAATGATGCACTTGAGCGGTCCCACTTTGTCTCCTTGACAGCCAGGCCACTGCATCAGCTGGGATGCGGGGTCTGGCACTGCTCATGGCTCTTGTTATCATCCTCTTCTCTCTGCTGCTTGCCCCACTCAAAAGCCAGCCAGCCCATCTCCAGCTCCATCAGCACCAAGATTTACGGCCGGTCTCTGCTGATTGCTTGTCTCACTCTTCTCCTGGTTTTATTCCTATGATCTATCATGCTCTGCTGTTGCTGTGCATGTTGTGCAAAGCCAAGGAGTTTGTCAGGCAAACTCCTGCCTCGTTGTCGCCAGTTCCTGCAGAGGGAAGCGTGCGTGATGGTGTTAAAATAACAAGGCAGGGTCTCCTTCCCCACCTGCCGTGCCAGCTGGGCCCTTCCCCAGTGCCAAGGGGGTTGAGGGTGGCAGTGGCTGGCAGCTGCTGCCCGCAGGACCCCAGGGCTCTCTGCTCCCCAAGCAAGAATTCCTTATTTAATTGGCTTTTTGTATTTCTGGAGGAGCAGGGCTGGTGCATGCGAGCTGCTGTGTTACGGATATGTGGGCAGGCAGCTGCCAGCTGAGCACCGGAGCCTGTGAGACCCCCAGGCAGTGGTGCCCCACGCGGTGCAGGCACTGGGGATGCTGCAGGGCTCTGTGAGGGCTGGGGCAGCCCTGGGGGGTCAGACTGTGCCATGGGCTGCCGGTGGCTGGATGCTCCCTCCTGAGAGATGGAGGGGCTGTGGCCGCTCCAGGCACACTGGGCTGTGCCATGTACTGTGCAGTCCGTGCTGCCAGAGCGTGATGTGTCCCTCCTCTGTACCCCTCACCAGGAGCCCCATCAATAAACACAGCATCCAGGGAGCTGCGGGCAGGGTTGGAGCTTGCACTGTGAGGCAGGGGAGGCTGTTCAACCAAGGTCACAGCTATTGCTGGCCGGGACGTATCTTTGTGGGCCACATTGGTTCTTACACATGGCATCTGCCATGCTAAATATGGTGAGAGTCTGTTTGCCGGCCCTGGCTCAGGTCTGGGCGGTCTGTCCGTGTCCAGCCAGGCTCCCCTAGGGCTTTAAATTCTGCAGATGCCTTTTCTTGCAGAGGTGCTGCTCTGGGGACCATAAAGAGCCAAGAGGACTCCAGAAATGGCAGCTTATCTCTAGACCAGGTCTCAGAAATTTTTTTAATCCCTTTTCCACCCCCACAGCCTGCTTCACGCTAGGCTTGAAGTGGTCACCCATGTTAAGTGCTTGCTTCTAGTCTGGGTATTGAGCAGCGGAGGCGGCACTGGGATATGAAAGGAAAACCCTTTTTCCTGGAGGCGTTGAGCTATTCCTTACTCTGACCTAGATGTCAGTTTAATGCTCCGGCAAGTCCCAAGACTCACATATGAAGTTGCCCAGGGGAAGATGATATTTCAGGAACACAGAAGCTTCTCAGCAGTGGTAAAGTGCATGAGCTTTCCCTGGCAGGAGCCTTGCAGAGCCTCCGTATGGTAGTGACTGCCATGCCAGCCGTGGAGCGGTGCCCCCCTCTCCTCAGGGGATGCAAGCACAGTGCCCGGGCACCAGGACTGTCGGCAGTGCTCCAGCATGCAATGGCAGTGCTGGGCAGAGCCCACAGTGCTTCTGGGGCTGGGGACTGGAGCGTGACCATGAGCCACTTGTGGTGCCCTGTGCTCTGCAGTGTTGCCGCACTGCCATCAGTGCTGCCTGCCTATTGCTTGGCCTTCTTTCCCAGAGCAGGAGTATTCCCAGCTTCATCACATGGATCCACAGCAGAGGCTGTGAGCAGGCTGCGAAGAAGAATGCAGCATGAGTTGAGGATGCATGCTTGCCATGCTGGGTCAATCCGCACTTGCACGCTTGTCCATCGCTGTGGCTGTCAGGTCCAATCTCCCATGCAAGACTCCAGCAGCCAGCACTGAACACAAGGAGCACCGCTCACCTTCACCTCTCTGCTCTTCTCTTCCCATCTACCTTAAACTATTTTAATGAAGTGCACTCTGTCCCCCTAGGCACCCCCAGCCTAAGCCCTGCTTACACACAGGCTCTGAAGTGTCTTAGCCAGTGCCCAGGTACTGAGGAGGTCTGACAAGTTGGGGAGCTGTGGGGAGACATGGAATCTCTCTGAGTCCTGGTTTTGGAGCTCTCCAGGGGGTCATAGAGCTGCTGCCTGGTCTGTCTTCAGGCACCAAAAGAGCTTGAGCTGTGACCTTAGGAGGTTTGAAGGGGTTGAGCTGGTTCTCTGCAGTTGGATGGGGGTTCAGAGGTGGCCCCACTTCCTTCAGCATCCCCATTGCAGGACAGCCTGTGCCCTGTTCTCCTCCCGTGTGCTGCTCGCACCGGGAGGGGAGTGACACCACTCTACATCTTCCTCCCTCCACCCGGGTGGTACCGCAATAAATCATTGTGAATGACCCACGGCTCCACACGTCTCTGCAGGCAGCATGTGCGGTCTTGGTGTCTGAACGTGTGTGGTGCAGCTGAGCTGGGTGCGTGGCAGGGCTGGCAAGAGGTGGCTCTGCCCAGTGCTGGACAGCAGCAGCAGTGCTGTGAGGCCACATGAGGCTGGATTGCATGGGTTCGCTTTGACAGATCGATTTGAAGTGTGGTGTTTTCATTCTGGTTTTCTTATTTATCTTTGATTCTGCTGCAGCAGCTGCAGGTGGGGAGAGAGGAGCAGGGACTCTGTACAGCGCAGCTCGCTTGCAGTCATGCCAGCTGGCGGGGGTTGTCCCTAGCTGGGTCCCCAGCACAGGACAGGCTCCCTGGGGCATTGCCCAGTGCACTCTTGTCACCCATCACCTTCAGCAGGGCTTGGGACTGCACAAGAGTCATTGACAGCATCGGCAGTGAAAGCTGGCAGCTGCCTGGAACGAGGCTTCCCTCGTTTTCTGCAGAAGGCTTTCTCCCTCGTCAGGCACATCTACGGGCGGTTGGAGCAATGGGGGCTAGGGGAGGGGAGCGATGCTGCCTCCCTGTAAGAGCCCCCCAGGGAGGGACAGGGGTTGTTGTTTGTGGGAGGGCTGCTTTGGAGCTCTGCTCCTAGCCTGCAAGTGCAGCAGCATGGAGAGGAGATGGAGAAGGAGAAGCTTAGTGGGGTCATGGAGGGAATTTTGTGCTTGTTTTGGTCTCTTGATGGTTTTTTAAAATTTTTCTACCTTGTGGCTTGGTTTACTTAGCTGTCAAATGGAGGTCAGATGTAACATCCTCTTGCATACTGTGCAGTGTAGCCTGCATTTGCTGTTGGGTGCCCTGGTGAGGCAGGAGCCTGTCCCCTGCCCTGGGGCTCTTCTGTCAGCCCCCAGTGCTAGCTGGGGACTAAGTAGTCTTTTCTGCTCTTGTCTGGTGGTTATGCCCCCTCTTTCCTCCCTTGCTCCCCGGTGCCCCCTCTGCCTGCTGGGCTTTGGTGCGTTCCCAGGGGTCTGCAGGGGGCTCACCCTGCTAGGTTCCCCCTCCTGCCTGTCACTGTCAGAGCCTTTGTATCAGTGCCTGCCCAGCAAAACCGCTGTGACCAGAAAGTTGATGGTTTCATCTACTGTTCCCCCGCACCTGTGAGTTCCCTTGTGGATGATTTAGAGCTGAAAGCCTGTGCTCTGGCACTGGGAGAGGGTTCCCGAGATAAAATAATCTCTGCCAGCAGCTGAAGTGACAGAAGCCCCATTAACAGCAGCATATGCCTGAAAACACACACGTACTGCGAGGGAGGAAGATGCAGAGTGGGGGGAGTGCAGGAGCAGCAGCCCACAGGAAGGGGGGGATGCAATAGCTGGTAATTACTCTGCTGCCATTGGGATGCTCCTTGCTAATTTACAGCATTCGTGGAATCGGGATGAGATTCTTCCTCCTGAGCCCGGGCAGGGCTGTCCCCTGGTGCAGGCAGCCGTAATTATCCACATTTAACTGAGGGCTTGTAAAATCTATTTGTCTAGCAGAATGTGAGTATAATTGCTGTGAATTAAATAAGGATGCAGTTGTGGATGGAGCAGGACCTCGCCTGACGGAGAGCACAAAGTTGTGTCTCCCCGGGCTGCTCCCTGGCACCCCGTGCCAGTGGGGAGGGAGGCTGCCGCTGGCCTGGAGCGGGGGAGGATTTTGGGGGTTTCTGTGCATCGCTGCGTCCCCAGCGCAGACCTTCCCACCCTCTCTCTTGGCTGGTCTGACTGGAGTGGATGTGCTGACAGGAGCCAGGCAGCCTGTGAGTATTCCCAATGATCTACTGGTTTATCTCCTCTCTCAGCTTTGGTCCTGGGGCCAGGGACTGCCCTGGGTTTATTTTACTTGATGAGTGCATTTGCAGCAGCTGGTCCCCGCATGCAGCCAGTTTGCTGGGCCGTTCCTCAGACGTAGGTCAGTGTGATGAAGTTTTTGCCTCGGTAGGCTGCTTTCCCGCTGCTTGTAGCCTGTTCCTCCTGGCTTCTGCCCTTCCTGCAGCCCCGTGCTGGTTCCCACAATGTGTCCATACTGGCAGCCCTGTGGCGTGGGGTGCATCCCGGCTTGGCTGGGGGCTCAGGCACTGTGGAGCTGCCTGGCAGGGTGGGGAGCAGAGGCTGAGTGCTACTTGGTGACTTTTCAGGTGGCACCAGGAGGGCTGGCAGAAACCCAGGTGCCCCCCAGGTTCTGGGTGCTGTATGGGAGACCTGCCCAGGCTCTCCCCTGAGTACCCTCCACCGTCCAAGGCAAGCTCCCAGGGTGTTTTTAAGGCACTTGGAGCTTTGCTCCCTGAGAGGCGGTTTCCTCTGCCTGGGGCGGTGATGACAAACCTGTGACTTGGACCTGCTGAGCCTGGAGGAAGCAGCACTGGGGTGGTAATGGCTTCATCTGTCCCCTTGGCCTGGACACAGCTTGCTGGCTGGGCAAAGGGGCTTGGGGACTGTCCTGCTTGGAAACCGAGCTGGCCGGAGGAGAGTGGGAGCAGGCGGGTGGCAGCTCTCTGTGGCTCTTTTTCCCCTGCAGCACCTGGGCGGATGCTAAACATCCCTTCTCTGCATTAGGGTCATTGTGGCTGCAATCTGCTAATGGCTCGATTGAAAGGCTTCCCGTAGCTGTGCAGTGAGCTTGCGGGTGAGGAAAGGTGTATGTGTGGTCGGAGTGCCTGCAGCATCATCAGGATGCTCGGACTGCTCTTGGTGTCTGTGCTGGAAAAAACACTGATGGCATAGGAAATGTGCAGAAAAGAGCTACAGAAATGGTTCACGGTCTGGAAAATCTGCTCTGCTGCAGGAGATGTAGCCTAAGTAGGTTGAACTTTTCATCCAAGAGAAGTTTAAGAGGTGGCTTTGTGACGTAGGTCGTTTTAGGCTGTGATCAAGAGATTTCTGTGGGTACAGAGTGCTCTAATTTAGCAGGGAAAAGACATAACAAAATCCAGGCAGTGAAAGCTCCAGCTAGACAAATTTTGACTAGAAATGAAGTGCATATTTTTATCAGGGAAGGTAATTAACCACTGGAACAGCTTAAGCCTGTGGGGGATTCTCCATTGCTTGACATCTCTGGATCAAACCCGGATATCTGTCTGGCAGGGAGGCAGTAGCTTGAATGAACATGGGATTAGAGCATGGCAGTCTTCGGTCCATGTTCTTGGGCGCTGTGCTTGCTAGGTCTAATGGCCCTTCTGGCCCTAAGCTGTAATAAGCAATAACGTTCGGTGTTGATACTTGGAGGTAGGTTAAAATTTAGGTTATGGCAGGAGAGACTAAGCACTAAAGCACTCAAATGGTAACTGGGAGAGCTTGTTGCTCTAGGGAAGGAATCTTGTTTTCTCTGGGGATTTTGAGAAGGAGGTGGCAATGTGCTAAAGTAGCCCTTGAGTTGGGTAAGAAGAAAGTGAACAATGCCATAGGCTGGCATGAGGGCTTTGCTGCTGGAGCACCCTGGGAGCCTCTGCTGGAAACAAGCTCTGGCAGAGGGCTGCTTCCCAGGAGGTTTTAGGCTTAGGCAGCTGCCTGCTCATGCTCCAGGTATGCCTGTATATACCCCCGGGAGGTGGTGGGAAGGGGGCCAGCAGCTGCCTTGTCCCTCTCATCTGGAAAGGGTTGGTTCTGTCTCTGGGACATGCGGTGTGTGGTTGTGGGTTGGTGCTGCTGCAGGGGTTGCAGAGCTGCAGCCAGACTCTGCTCTGCAGCCAACATGCAGCCAGCAATGGGCAGAGTTGCTCTGCGTGTCTTACAAGGTGATGCTCTGTCTGCACATCTTAGCATGTTGTTGGCCTTTCCCCCATGTAGCATATCAGGGCTTGCTCATTTTTGTCTTTGGATCTACAATAAATACTCGTTGTCTCCCCAAAAGGCTGCCTGTTACCTGGGTACCCCCTCCCTGGTGCATGCTGGTTGCAGTTCCTGCCTGCTGCAGGGCAGCCTCTGCTGCCTCCCCTGCAGCCCCAACCCAGTTCTAGCCCTGTCCCTGTTTGATATCTGCAGGAAACAAAAGAAAACTTTCTGTTCTTAATTATGAAACTCAGACACTCCAAAGACAGGCCTGTTTGTGGGTTTCCAGCCCATTTTTTGTGCCCAAGCTGTAATGCTTCTGGTTAGACCATGCTGCTCTGCTTTATTTACAAGTGCTGTGTAACGGGATCTCGGAAACTTTTCTGAAGTTAAAGCTGTGTTCCCTCCTGTATCGAGAGACCTGGTTACCTTCTGGGGGAAGGAAATTAGACTGAAGTGTCCTTGACACATCAGTGTTGGCTGTTGCTTGTGTGGTTCCTTCTCCTGAGCCATGTCACCATGGACGAACAGGCAGCTGTCTGTCCCGCAGCCCTGTGTGCTCTGTGCTCAGCAGCATCCCGGGCAGGCACGGGGGTCTGACCTCCGCCATCAGCTCATGCGGAACCGGGCAGCACATTGTCAGAGCAGGTAGGACATTCACTCAGCGTGTGTTGGGAGGGTTCCCAGGGCCATCCATCTGCTCCTCCACGGCAGCGTGAAATTTGTGCAGAGCCAGCAAACCAATGGCCACGGGCCGGGGCCAGCCTGCTCAGGAGCCTTCCACCTGGCCTGCGCGTGCTGGGGGACGTAGGCGTCTGCTTGCTGGCAGGCCTGGGCAGGAGCTGCCTGCAGTGCGTTGCTGCCAGGTCCTCAGCTGGCACCCGGCATGGTGCTGGTGGCTGACCGCGTTCTTGATGGAGGAGCATCCTCTCCTGCTGATTAGGGCTGCAAATAGTGACTGAGTCAGACTCTGGAATGGGACCATCTTCCCAGGTACCATATTTTTCCAAATAATTTTAAATCTTTCCTCTGTTCAGAGACCAAATCCTGTATCAGAGGGGGGAGTGTCACAGGACAAGTGGTGTTAAGTGGTATTTCTGTCACTTCTCAGTGAGGCAGGGACTCATGCCTCACCGCTGTGGGGCGATGTGCCCCCTCTCTCCCTGCCTGTGCTGCTTGCCCGATGCTTGTGGGTTGCTCCGCAGCAGAAGTTGTGCTGGTCTTAATGTTTCTGTGCATCAAGGACTGCTCATTGAAGGCAAAGCTGGTCCCTGCCACAAGAGCATCTGTCACGTGGTGTCCTAGGACTGTGGGCAGGCAAGCACGGCAGCAGCCGGTCTGCCCCAGCGCAGCAGGGCTGGCAGGGAAGCACTGCAGCCCCTCACCAAGGATGAAGTGTTATCCCATGTGTCTGCACTGATGCTCTTTGCCTTCATCCTTGAGCCAGCCGTCTGCAGGACCGAGGGCACCCTGGCCTTGCTGGCTGAAGGAAAGAGGAGAAAATGGGGAACATGGCATGAGAAGGGTTAATGCAGAAAGATTTTTACCCTGTGGCGTAAACACTACAGAATGCATGTTTGCCTTCATTTGCATATTGAAACATATCCTAAAGGCCCCTTGTTTGGAAAGTTCTGTTTTTTACTCCATCTTCCTATAGAAGGGAGGAAATTATTCATAATTAAAAAGCAATAATAATGTGGAATGAAGGAACCCAGCTGTATAATACCCAGCACAAAAGGGGGAGCGTGGGGAATCTATTTTTAATGGTTTCCACAGCAACGGATATTTTGTTTACAGTGATTTTCCTCCTGTGCTGTGAGGCTGTTCCCAATTTACATTTATAAGAAGCTCTTGCATAGGAGGTCCATCACTGGAGGGTGCTCTGGGCACTTGGGGAGGATGCTGAGAAGATAAGATGCAGTTGTGGAGAGGCTGACTGGCACTTGTGGGATGGGGTGTGATGAGCAGGACCCTTGAGAGCCAGGCACCTGCCTGGGCATCATGCCCTGACTGTGGCATCCCCACTGTCGCCTGGGCTGGGCTGTGTGCAGCTCTGGTGGCTGTGTGACACAGATAAACCAGTTTAAGACTCAGGTTTACATCTGCTTTCAGGAGCTGAAAGGTGACCCTGCTGGCTGGTGCATGGACCTGCTGGCACAGGGACCCTGCCTCTGTCAGGCACGAGCTGCAGCATCATTCTCTTGGGAAGGCTGTATCTGTGCTGGTACTGGAGGAGCTGGGAGCTGAGCCCCTGCATAAATTGGGGGGATGCTGGCTGCTGGGGGGATGCCTGGGCTGTGCACAGGAGGGCTGTGCCATGACACCCTGCTGGGCTGGGCCGGGGGTCCCTTGTGTCTGCTGAGCCAACCTGTTTGCTCTGAGCAGCCAGATTGGTTTCCCTGCTGTACCAGGACCTGTGTGCTGGGGAGAGGAGGGCAGGACTGGCTGCTCTACCTGCACTGCTGCTGTCACCTGCCTGGGCTGCAGCTTGCCCTGGGCACGGGCGATGGAGAAGCCTTGTGCCTGGCTGGGGTCTGCAGCTGGTGCTTCCTCGGGGTCACAGGCACTGGAGAGAGCCCACATATAGCTGCTGCAGTGTAAATAATGGAGCAGCGGAGACGCTGATTATTAGAGAGCTCTTTCATCTGGCAGGCGCAGGCACAACAAGATACAGTAGCTGGAAATTGAAACTTGCCTGATAGGTACAGGTTTTTAACAAGGGCTAATAGACCAATGGAGCAATTTGCTGGGAGCTCATTGTGTTCCTTGGCACTGGGTCTCTCCCTCTGTGGCTTCTGAAAGCAGACGTGAAGTAGTTCAACTGCGAGCATTCACATTGCTGCAGGAATAGCTCAGCTCCCTAGGCAGAGAGCGCCGGACAGGGCTAAGTGAGGGCAAAGGGGGTTTGTCCATGATCCCTTCCTGATGTCTGGAGGATGTTCTTTCTCTGGGAGGATGAGGAGACAGATAGGGGGTCTTCAGCTTTTTGAGGTTCTCTCTGTATTTTCTTCCAGGTGAACAACCCTCTGCCCTTCCCTGTACCTGCCCCCTTTATCTGTGCATCTCTAGGGATGGGGGCTCAGCTCTACTTCAGGATGGTGACAAATGTGCCAGCCCAAGGATGCTGGGTCAGGACTGGCTTTGGCTCTGCTCTCACCCTGTATGACTATGTGAGGGTGTCCCTTGAGAGCAGAGCTGTGCTCTCTGGTATGTCACCTGGGGTACCCCCAGCTGCTGGGTGGGTTTTATTTCCAGCTGCAGGAAAGCAAGGTTGGCTCTTAGCTCGTGCTGTGGCCTGAAGCAGCAAGTCTGGGTTTAACCACCCAAGGGAAGGTGAAGCTCAGGGGTGGAGTAAATGGTGTTTTGAGGGCTTTTTGGGAGCACAGGTGATCCCAGCCAGCCTGCCTGGGGTCGTGTTGGCCCCTTCCAGCTGCACGGTGGGGAGCTGCTGCCTGGAGATCAGCTCCTTTTATGAACCAATAAAAGAACGTTTTTATCACCTGTTCCAGCTAATTTTCTGTGGTTTGTAATGGCTTTGGGAAGCAGGTAATTGCAGTGATTGCATTACATGTGTAGGCATTAAAGGGAATTGAGGGGACTGTTTGTTAATTAGCTGTACTTGTGTGGAACCTGAAACATATTAACCTTCATATAATCCCAAACTATTAGGGATGAAGAAGGGATTTAATGATGGGAGAAGCAGAAAAACAAAAAGCAATTACGGCTTTTTTTCTCAGCATTTCTGGTGTACTGGAGTGAGGGGGTGACTGGTAGAGCAGCCCAGCAGGCAGGCTCAGCAGTCTGGGGGGGCAGTGGGTGGGCCCCACGAGGGTGGTGGTGGGGATGAGTGGGGCTGAGAGCCACAGGCAGGTGCAAACTCCTCCAGCAGCAGCATCCCTGGGCAGGAGGATGAGCAGGGAGACCAGGACACCCATTTAACCTCCTGATACAGCTGGTATCCCAGCTCAGATGAATCAAAGCTGAAAACAGACGACTCAGATGCTATAGAGGCAGGCACGTGTGCCGGGGAACAGCGATCTCTGCTGTGGGCCTGCCTGGCTCTTCTCAAGCAACTCTGCAAATGTTGAACTCTTGAGTGCTCTCCTGACTGTGGGTCTGCTGGGCACAGGGCAGCCCGATGGCCCTTCAGAGGGGTGGTGGGTGGTCTTGGGCTGCGGCATCTGCATGGGGTGGGGCAGGCTCCAGGCACCCCTTTCCCTTTAAGATCCCTGGAGATGCTCTGGAATGGGGAGCAGCCCTGCAGTGCAGCTGCTGGCTCAGCTGTCCAAGGCTGTGGGGATCTTGCTGGCAATTGCGGAGGGGCTTGTGCCCCCAGGGGCTGAAGTGCAAGTGGAGGGAGGGGGTGATGGAGACCCTGGCCTCTGTGAGGGCTGGGGCAGCGGGTCTGAGCGGTGGCCAGGCTAGGGTCAGGGAGTTGGGCTGGGAGAGCTGAGATCTGGAGCTGCGGGAAAGTATAAATAGTGTTTCCATGGCAACTGTTCAACATAAACTCTTTCCTCCCTGATTATGGAACAAACCGATCAGTCCTGGGCTGCTCCCCCCCGTGGCAAAACCCTTCAGGAGTTGTTATTTTTCATGCTCTTTCGCAGGAGCGGACAGTGTTGGCACCGTGAGCAGGCGCTGCTCTGCAGCGGTGGAAGGCGGCACTGCCGGAGCTGGGCTGGGAAGGGACACGTTAGATCCTCTCTTGCTTTTGGAGGCCTGGGCTGGAGGTTTGGAGGCCCAGCACGGGCTCCTCCAAAGATGTTTAATCTGCCCTTGCTCTGGTAGCACAGAAATGGGACAGACTTCTTGCCTGTGGCTCTGTCACTGGGTGCTGGCTCCTGTTGTCCTTGGGATGTGAAGCCTTGGAGGGACTCGGGGATCCCTGGTGCTGCACATCTGGCTGGCAGCCTGCTAAGGCATCCTGCTCTGTTCAACACGTGCAGAGCAGTAGCTGCCTCTCCCAAGGGAGAGCTCTGTTTTTTCCCTGCTGTGCACAGTAGTAGCATGTGCTGTGACTACCGCGACATCGCCTGCCCAAGATTGTCAAAACCTGGCTGGGCGCATGAAGCCACTAAGACAGCTCCACTTTCCTGCTGGGAGCCCTGGTGCCTTCACCAGCAACCGTTAATATCCATCAGCACCGTGCAAACAAACTCCCTGCTCCATTTATTCCACCCAGCTCCCGATTTAATTAGGTTTTCCAGTTTTCTGCTTGTCCTGGGCCGATCGCTCCTTAAAACAGTGGAGAATTAATTTGCACCTGCTGTCAGAAAGCGTCTCTCCCCAGTTAGAAAAATAATTAAGCCATCATCACACATCAGGGGTAATGAATCACTGAACTCCATTCCCTTCACAGGTCGTTTGTTTCCTTCTACACTGGCAAAGAAGGTGCAAACTAAATGTGAGCAGCTGCCAAGTTATCCCTGTTCCCTCCCTGCCCGATTTCATTCTAGCTCCATGGATTTTCCAGCTAAGCTGGACCACGGCCTTTTGGAAAGGTCCTAAGCAGGCAGGCGAGTGAAGTTTCCTGGTAGCCCCCAGGGATGAGAGAACCTGGGTTTGCCCCTTCCCACTGCCCTGCGCGGGATGTGTGCTGAAGGGACAGGCGCTGGCTGCTCACCCTGCATTCTGACTGTGGCAGCATCCTGCCAGGGAAGGGAGCTCTGTCTGGGCATGGGCTTGTACTGTGCAGACAAGCAGTCCCATGGAGCCAGCCCCTGAGCTGATGAGGGGTGTGTGGTGGCATGTTACGGGCAAACAGCAGACCTGCCTGCGGTAGTCAACGTACCCCTAGTACCAGGCTTCTGGATGGCTGCTGCAAAATGCAGATAATGCTGTTCACGTCAGGTGTCAATAGGAACGCACCAGCTGGAGTGGCTGTGGAGGCTGGTGGGGAGGAAGGGGGTGGTGGAGCAGGAGCTGGTGCCTGTGGGGCTTTAGCTGTGCATTAACCAGCAGTGTGGCAGATCCACCGGCATCCCCAGCCTGCAGGTCTGTGTGGGGCCATCCCTGGTGAGTTTGTTTGATAAAACATGTTTTAGTTGTCTGAATATGGTGTAATGCTGGAGAGAAAGTGATACAATTGATGGGAGACAATGTGGCAAATACCTTGTGTTTGCGTGATATGACATAATTACTGGCTTTGGGTGTAAATGTGCCCCCAGATCTGGGGTCAGGAGGAATTTTCCTCTAGGTCATATTAGCCTGGGGGTTGCTGGAGGCTTTGTCCTTTTCTGCAGTGCAGGTGGGTTGTGCTTAAGGTGATCAAATGAGGACATTAATGAGCTGTTTCCAGGATCTCAGTCCACCAACTCCCCTCCCGTACTGTGTTGCACTTGTCATTTCCGCTTTTACTCTGTGGCAGGAGCTCACTGCACGCTTATGGGCCCCTGGTGTGTGGGAAAGCCATGGTGGGATGCTTCTGCACATCCCTGTGGCCTGTGATGGAGGCAGTGAGGAGACACCATTCACTTGGAGAGATCCCAGATCTCTGTGCGGATACCTCAACTAACACGGCATAGCCTCTGCTCTCCTTTCTTATTCGGATGTGGGTTTTATCTCTTCTTGAGGGTAAGTGTGTGCACAGGAGTGTCTGAGCTGAGAGCCACTGGGCTCAGGGAAGTTGCCTCACGTTTGGGTAAGGCAGTGATTCTGGAGGATGCAGCACAGATGGCACCTTTCCTCCTATCCCCTTTTCTAAGTGCCAGGCTGGTGCTTCCCCCTCTTTGCAGTAAATCGATCTGTCACTTCACATATGGGAACCATTTTGGGCGAGCGAGAGTAGGATGGTTTCATCCAGGGTGGGAAGGGGCTGGGAAGGCAGGTGAGCTCCATGCACCTGTACCAGCTCTGAATGAAGCTGCTGGGTCACTGGGGACAGCTCCCTCCTGCTCTTCCCTCTGAACAGCTCGGCCTCAGGTTAGCAGTGCTCCGGGTCTGCAGGGACGCTGGTGGGGATGACTGCCTGCGAGCGAGGCCAGCATACTTCTTCCACTTGCAGCTGATGCCCCGTCTGGTCTCATGTAATCTGCAATGAATCTTCCCTGTGCACTGTGGTTCCCGAATGCTGGGACTACTTGGGGAGCTTTCCTAATGGAAGTGTTCCTCATATCAGAGTGCTCGAGACATGGTGCGAGTGTGCCTTTACGCTGGTGAAAAGTGCGGGTGGACACGCTGGCCACGCAGGGCCATTAACTCCTATTCTGTGGGCTCAGTGAACGGGGATGAAGCGCTTGCCTTTGCCGATTTGTGCTCACACCTGCTCACATGAAAGCCCAGTGCCCACTTCAGCGCCAGCTGATTAAATTAAAGTCCTTGTGAGTTTGAATAATTTTCCCTGTGAAATGTGGCAGATGGCCTCCATTAGGCGTCTGCTCCCAGCATCTGCCAGGATGTGATCAACCCCCTTTGGAAAAATGCACAAAAGGGAGTGGAAGTGGAGAGACCCGGGGATGGGAGCCCATTCCTTCATCCATGAAAAGGGAACCAAATATTCTCTTTGGAAGCAGTTGAAGTTGTGGAGGAGCAGCATCCACATGTCCCTCCGGCCCCTCTGCGCACTCGCCACTGTACCCAGCAATGGCAGGAGGAGGGATGGGGCTGCTGCTCCTGGTCCACCAGCCCAGGTCACCCCAAGGGTAAGCAGAGCCCTAAAATTGGGGCACCTTGTCCTGTCTGAGGCTGCGGTGTCCCCCTCCCTGTGCTGCAGAACCGGGTGGGCTCCCAGGGCACCTGGCCCCGCTGCTCAGCCCCCTCCTCCTGTGCCGGGACAGCCGGGGCACTCTGCCGGCGCTGGCAGGGCTTGGGGATCCTGGCACCGAACCAGCCCGGCCTCCAGGCCCTGCTGCCAGTCCTGCGAGCCCTCCTGTGCTCTCGCTGCGCTCTGTGCTGCAGAAGGTGCGTGACTATCGGGCACGCAGCCGCGTGCGGGTGCCCCCGTGCTGCGATCCCGTCACAAGGGGCACAGGGCGCGGGGAGCAGCGTCTGTGCGGGGGCGTCCCGCCGCCAGCTGCAGCATCCACGGGAGTACAGCCCTCGGAGGGGAGCGTGCCGTCGGGGGGCTGCAGCGGGACCGTTAGTGACAGACGGCGTGTGGCACTGTCGGTGGGAGAGGGTGCGCTGGTTCGTGTGACACCGGGGGACAGGCTGTCGCTGCGGGGGGATGGGGCAGCCTCCCCCCGGTGGGTGTTAGCGGCGGGGACCGGCTCCCCCAGCGGGGCGGACGGGCGGACGCCGGCGGCGGCTCCCTCTGGCGGGGCCGGGCTGCCGGCAGGTGGCAGCTGCTGCCCGCGCTGGGCCGGGGTCGCCGCGGGGAGCGGGCTGGCGGCCCGGGGCTGAGGCTGGGGCTGGGCCCGGGCCCGGGTCCGGGAGGGAGACGCGGGGCAGAGCCGGGCGCTCCGGGGGGCTCCAGTGCCTGGTGCGCTGGCCGCCCGGGCTTTCATCCTCCTCGCCGGGGTCCCGCCGCTGCCGGGGGGCACACGCGTGGCCGGGCGCCCCGTGGGCTGTAGCCCCCTGGCAGGGGGCTACCCCCGGTGTTGTGGGGCAGCGGTGGCCGCACGGAGGAGGGGGACGCGCTGGGGCGGCTGCCAGCTCGCAGGCAGGGGCACTGCTCAACCAGAGATCGATACAAATTAAGATGGTTTCCCTTGAAAACAGCTTAATAAAGCGAAAAAGGCGATAAAGCCGTGCTCAGCCCTCTGCGCGCTGCGGGCCAGAGCTGGCGCTGGGCAGCTGCCAGGGAAGCTGGCTGGGGATGGGCAGCAGCGGCTGCGGGGGGGTCCCCCCTTCTCCCTGCTTGCAGCGGTGCAGTCCCCCCTTCTCCCCGCTTGCAGCGGCGCAGGCTGTGCTCCCCCGGCACTGCGGGGAGATGACAGCTCTGCTTGGCTGCTGCTTAAACACATTGGAAGGTACCAATAAAAACCCATTCCCTGCCCCAGAGACCTTGCAGTAGGATTAGATGCTGTAGCTTGTGTTTGGGAGCAGAAACTGTGCTAGGGAGGAGGAGGAGGAACTGCTGGAGGCTACCCAGCATGCCTGCGGTGGCGGGGAGAAGGCTGCAAGTTGGAGGATAATCCAGGGGAAGAGTCTTGTGTGCTTGCCTGCATGCGCTGAGCATCTGCAGCCGGATGGGGAGGTGAGACGGTCCTTTGAACCCTGTCCTGTGCAGTGGGGAAGCTCAGCCCGTGCCTCTGCCACGGGGCCTGCCGCATCCCTCTGCTCTTGTGCCCTTATTACAGATAGGTGTTCTCCTTTGCTTGCTAATTTAGCCACTGTCGTGTACTTTTAATTAAATTAGCATCTTTTAATACATTTTGTCCTGCTATCACGGCTTAATGTTTTTCCAGCTGCAGGGAGCTCAGAGCTCTTCCAGGGCCCGTGGTGTGTGCGCACAGCCATGCTGGCATAGGGGTGTGTGGGTGAGCTGGCATCAGACAGGGTGCAGGGTAAGCCTTGTCCTGGCGCTGTGTCCCATCTGTTATCACCTGCAGGTCCTTGGGGTCTGTCAGGAGGGGGAGCACAAGGAGCTCCATCCTCACCAGGTGTTTGATGTCTCTGGTAGGGGGGGAAGGGGATAGAGTCATCCCTGGAAGCTCCAGGGCAGCCTCTGCTGCCTGCAAATTTTCAGGATCTGCCTGTTATCTGCCAGGCATGGTGCCCACTGCCGTGGTCAGCCAGGCTAGCACATCTCCTGCCCTTCTCACCCCTACCTGGCTGCTCCCCTTGGAGATGGGGGGCAGGCAGGCTGGTCAGCACCAGTGGTCTGCACTGTGGGCACTGCTGCATCCTCTGCCAGGGCCAGGCAGGCCCTCTGTGCCCTGTAATGGATGCACTAGACTCTCTATTGACATTTTCACACAAGTCAATTCTCTTCTTTAAGTGACCTTTAAGTGTGATGCCTGAGTGATAATTGGCTAGCAGTGAATGCAAGGCCCTGGCAGGATGAGTCTCTGTCCTGCTGGGCTCCCCTTTGGTGTGCTCTGGCTTGGGAGGGCACACTCCAGTGGGCTGGGGAGCACATGGGTGCTGCAGGTCCGGGCGCCCTGGGGAGGTGGGCAGCAATAAGTGCTTGTGTCTACATGGTTTTCTCCTGAGGAGGGTGCTGCAGCTGCCACCAGCTCGTGGGTGGGCTCCCTCAGGTCCCCTCTCCCTGTTGCCACTGATGGGGCATGGTGTGGCAGGACTGGCCTCCCTGCTGGCAGTTCCCAGGTCTCTGGGCTCCTGGTCTGGCGTGGTGGTGAGGGTGTTTCAGGCTGTCAGCCCTTCCAGTCTCCAGGAAGGTGTTACAGCAGAGCTAGTATGGGTGCTATGGGTGGGATAGTCCTGGTGCAGCCCTTCCACTGGGCCTGTTATGGCAGCATCCTGGCAAGGCGAGGGACTGGTCTGTCCCTAGCCATGGAGACAGGGGTCCAGCTCTACTGCTAACAGAGTTACTTAACCTTGCGTGTCTGCTCCAGCTGTTTCCAGGCTCAGTGAGGAGGGCTCCCATAGTCACCCTGCCTTGCTGAAGTGCAGCAAAACACCTCAGTTGTTAGATGGTGCTTGTCAGCTGTATCAGAGGAGGACCAGATAAAGCATTCCAGTGAAGAAGATAATTGAAAATCAAAAAAGACTTTGTTAATTTGATTAGGCAGAGCCGTAGTTGAATTGTTTTTCATCAAAAGAGATTTAATTTTGACATGCAATTAAATCCTTCTGCTGTACTGGTGCCCTGTGCGTTCCCAGCAATAGGGCAGGCTGGGTGGGGAGTTTACAGGGCCGCAGAGATGAAATGTGCTGGGGGGGTCAGAGGGGAAGACTACTAAGGGGAGTGTGAGTGCCTGACAGGCGTGACAGGAGTGCAGGGGTGAGGAGCATCTGTCGTAGCAAACACTACTCATTTAGCACTGACATGGAGTTGTGGTTTAACTACTGTAACTAATTGCATCAATGCAGGAGGTGGCTCTGCACCTGCTCAGTCCCCACACCCCAGGGCTGTCCCATTGCCCTGCCAGCCCAGATCTCTTGGGGGTAAAGCCCTGACCTGCAGGGCTGCAATTGTGTGAAAAGCTGGGTTTGCTGGCAGCTGGGTTTGGTGCAGTGGCTGGAGCAGGTTTGCCGCAGGAGCTCCCTCCAGCTGCTGGGAGCCGGGGTGGGCAGTGCGGGCATTTGGGTCCCTGTGAGCTCCAGCCATGCTTCTTGCCAGCTGCTCCCCGCACTGGTAAAGCGGAGGATTATCTCTGCTGCTGAGCTGAGGTGCCCTAATCCATCCCCACTGCGCTGGCGGTGGCCAGGTGGAAATCCCGCAGTTGGGGTTGCGCATTTAGAGCTGGTGGTGAGAGAAGGAGCTCAGTGGGATGTGACAGAGCTTTAAAATGTGCAAAAAAAGTCTGTGCGCCTCTCTGGGTGGGAGCAGAGAAAGGCCATCACAGTGAGAAAGAGCTTTATGAGGAATCACGGGAGGTCTGTGTGCTGCAGCCACAGCATTGCATAGCGTTCAGCCCTGGCAGTGGGAGCTGTGCAAGAGGAGAGGACACAGGCAAGGAGTGTGGGACTGTTGATGCTGCAGCTCACCAGGGCTGGGCTCTGGCTGGGGCCCTTCTGCTTTTGTGGTGCTGCTGGCAGGGCTGTGTCCCAGCTCTGCTCAGAGCTGCGGGCTGGTTTGACGTGGGGTGCCTGCTGAGTTGAGCACCGTCCTTCCTCTCCCTGGGTTTGTGTCAGCCTCGCTGGGAGCACACTGGCTCCTGCAGTGCTCTGCACTGCCCTTGGCAGGGAGGGGGAGGGGCTCTAAGGTCTTGGTGTTTTCGGAACCTGTGGTACCGTGAACTGCCTGTATGCCCTGCCCACACCTCTCCCTGGGCTCGGCACCAGTGGCAAGGCTGGGAGCTCTTGGCACTGGAGGATTTCAGCTGTTCTGATCTAATTCTTCTTAGACTGGATGGAGCCACAGAGAGATTTTCTATTACAATCTCACTCTTCCACTTGCCAGCCCAGAAGAGCACAGCTCTGAGAGAGGATGGACTTGGCCATGCAGGAGGCTTTTTAATTCCTGTGCTCTCTGCACTGATGGGCCATTCATGGAGCCTGGCACGAGCTCTGTGCTGGTGCCCCGGGCTGGCAGTAGGCTCTGCTGGTTGCTTCTGGGCAGCAAAGGTCTCCTTCCCCACGAGGGCTGGCAGAGCCTTTGCAGCCCTTGCCCTTCCCCTGTGGTGACAGGCTGGGGAGTGAGCAACAGGGCTGGTTTGAATTGGATTTCCTTGTCTGGAGCATGAGGTAGCCAGTCTTGCCCGTGGCCCCTCTTCTCTCTGCCCTTTGCTGTCCCTTTTGCCTCAGCCTTTGTCTCTGTTCCCCCATCCTGCATTGCCATCTACTTGGCTCCCCCAAGACCTGCTGCAGCTCTTGCTAGACATGCCCTTATCTCCTGCTGTTTTCTGTATTGACCAGCCTGACTCCATCCAGTTAACTGTGCATTGAGCTCTCCTGCCCTGTGGCTGCCCAGCTCTCCTGGCTCTCCTGCTTGCTCTTGTTGTGTGTGTGGGTTCCTTTGGGTGCCTCCATCCTGCACTCGAAATGGCAGTGCTTGATGCCGGTGCAGATGGCAGTAGGAGGACAGGAACCCACTGGGGGATGCTCAGTGTCTGCTGTGGGAGGTTGAGCCCTGCTCCAGGGTGCCCTAGGCAGAGTGGGAGGTGGGGGGTCCCAGAGGCCCTTTGTGCATTCCCAGTGGGGCTGGGTGCTCAGCCAGCTTGCATTGCTGCAGCCTCGGCAGCTTGCGATGCTGCAGCGTATGTTTCCACCTGTGAAATGGGTGCCCTGCCTGTCTGCCCAGGGCTGTGTGGGTGAATTGGGTATTGATCTGCCTCTTCCCTCTCACTCAGTTCCCTGGGGCTTTCCCCCAGCCCCTGCACTGAGGTGGGCAGCAATGTGACAGCGTGACCCTCCTGCACAGCTTGGCTGCTGGAGCCAGAGCTGACATATCTTTCTGCTAAGGCTGTTCCAATTGTCTTTGAAAATGCTAACTGCGAGCCAGAGGCACCATGTGAGGGCAAGAAAACACCACTGCCCACAGCATCCAGGGAACCTCTGCCTGCAGGAGATGGGGAGGATCTACCCACTCTGGGGACACGCGATGAGCCCGTGCAGTGGGATGCCCCTGAGGATGCTGGAGCATGCTGCCGCACTGGGTGCTGGGATCAGGCGCCGGTGGCCCAGAGGAGCTGAGTCCTATATGAACTGTGCTTAAAAGCAGTGCTGGCAGCTTGTGTGCAGACGGGACTTGGGTGTGTCTGCAAGGCTAGGAGGGACAGCAGTGAAAACCTGTGCTGTGTTTGTATCCCTGTCCTGATGAGTGGTGGTCCCAGTTTGGGAAGGTGCAGGTCCTGAAGCGTCTGCAGAGCTGATGCTATGTCTGGGTAACACACCATGGCATCATTGTCCTGATCCACGAGGTCCCACAGCAGGTGCCGTGCCCACTGGGGTGTGTGCTCAGCCCTGCAGACCCAGCAGCACTGGGGCAAGAGGATCAAGGGGAGAGGTGCGGATATCCTTCATCCCAGCCCTGGGGCCAGCAGCGTGCAGGCAGAGAGCAGGTTCAAAGTGGGCACCTGCAGCTGCCTGTGGTTTGGGTGCAGCAGCCCCTGTGAGCTCAGTGCAGTGTTTACCACTTCCATCTTGGCTTGTTGCCTTATTTGTTCTCCTCTAATTGAGCAAATGCGCTGTAGGCAGTGAAGCTAGGCCAGCATTGACTTTATTAGGGGAAAGCATCAATACAACGCTGCACGTTAGGAGGCTTAGTCTAACACTGTCAGACTACTGGATTTTAAAGTTGCACTTTATTCATGATGTTTTGATTTCTCTTGCTCTGGGGACTCTGACTTTGATAGATTGTGATGCGGTACCAGAACAGCATGATATACAAGAGCACTTGCTTCCAAAACAGGCATTTGCCACAAGAGCCCAACATTTTCTTGACTTTTTTTGAGACTGAAAAATGATGGCATAAAGAAATTTTAAGCTTTCTGCAGTTCAATTGTCCAGAATTAGCAAGCAGAAAGTTGATTTTACTGCTGACTGGTAGGCTGTTAGAGGTAGTTACACAAAGCTAATTCCTGGGTTCATTTTGCTGCGTTTTGCCACTGCAGCAGCGCTGGCAGGAGCTGTTTTCGCTCGTGAAGTTGGAGTTTCTGGCTGCCAGTTACCAAATATTTTTTTTTGCAAGCGAGCACCCACTCTGCTGCCGTGTTATTGTTGGTCTTCCAGACTGTGGTCTCTTCATGCCCCCCTGCTCTCCCGGTCCTCCTTGTGCTTGTGAATTTTGCAGGTGTGAGGGGAGGTAGAAATTGCAGGCGTAGACCCTGTGTGTATCTGTTAATCCCTGTTGTCAGGATACGGAAGAGCTATCCGTCCTTCTGAATCTGGTTCTTGAGGATGTGTTATCAAGTATGCCAGTGATACATGTCACAGGATATATTTTCTGCTAACACATTTCTCATGTGCGACTGTGCTGGAGTTGTCGGGTGCTCGTTGTCTCAGCACTAAGTACAACCCATTTATCTGCTCTTCGTGCCATAGGGGCTTCTGTTGAAGCTCCCCTAGAATTAAGTATGAATTAAATGTACCATTAAAATAAAGTGTTATCACAGCCATTTAATGAGTTTGAGTCTTTAACAGCTTCATTTTCCTGTGTTTGATGGCCATGCCCCTTTTTATTTCATATGATACTCATAGGTTCTTATCAATGCACTTATGTTACTCCAGCACAAGCACGATGTGTTCCCAGCCCTTCTGCCGGCCTCTGCTGTCTTGGCTCAGGTGTAAATAACTTTCCCGAGTTAGGCAGGTGAGCAGCTATCCTGCTGGGGAGCTATCTCTGCTCCCTGGGGATGTCCCAGCTGTGGAGGCTACCCAGCCCTGGTTCTGCTCGGGTCTGGCTTGGGGTAAGCTAGCCACATGCCAATCAACCCAGCTGTTGGTAAAAACAGTGGGGGAGTGCTGTTACACTGCACATGTTAAATATACCAGAAGGGATGTGATGGGTAATTGGCTGTCCTGCAGGATCGGGCCCTTTCACACAGAGGGGCTGGGGGAGCGCGGGAGCTGGGCTGTGCGTCAGTGCCTTGTCCTGGGGCTCTTGTTGGTGCTTTGCAGCTTAAGCATTTATTTTTTTTTTACTTATTCCCTAACTCTGTGGGGAAGGGAAGTGCAGGAGAAGCAATGGGTGCTGGGCGTGGGTGGCAGGGGAGCACCGGAGCTTTGGGCAGGCAGGGGCTTGGGGGGGGAGTGGGAACTGGGGGCACCCACTGCCTCCTGCCCTGTTCCTGCTGCAGGAAGGTGTAGTTTGTGAGCGTTAGAGTTGTAGAACACTGCCCCCCCCCCAATGTGTCAAAACAGCATTTTTCCATAGCCTTGTTCTTGGAAATGTTTGAACTGTTCTCACTAAAACTTCCCTCAAAATTTCAGCCTGAGGCAGATGCTCAATATGGGAAACATGAGAGCGAAATGACTTGCATTGCACAAAGACACAGGCAAGTGATAATAGGGCTTTTTAAAGTGTTGGGGAATCGCTGAATGGTGGCACTGCAATCTATAAAGCCTTATAGCAACTTGGAGATGAATGGGCTGCCTGCATCCCTGGCATCTTTCCAGGCTTCAGCAGAGTCCCTTGCAGGTGGATGTGACCTTTGGGAACTCTGCACTGGCACCGACCACCCAGGTCACATCCACGTGGGCTGCAAATCTTCCTCATCCCTTACTGCATGACCCTGCATGCAGTGGAGCATTTGCAGCCTCAGCAGACCTTGCTCCTGGCCTTATCTGGCACCTGCAGCACCTTCCAGCAGCGCTCTCCTTGCTGTCCCAGCTGAGGCTGCGGTGCTGCCTGCGACACCAGGGATCCTGCAGGGCTGGATGGGGATGCTATGGACTTGGGGGGTCTTTCTGCCCTGCTGCTCAGGGCTTAGGGTCCCCACAGGGAATGCATTGCAGGGGCAGAGGGAGCTCTGCCGAATGCACAGTGCTTGGTGTGGTGGAGGAGAAGCTGGTCTGGCGAAGGCGCCGCACAGCTGCCACCCTGGCTGGGCTCTGATAGCCGTGTAAATACGCAGCAGGCAACTTGCATCAGGCTGGGGCGGCTGTATTATTTACAGAGAGGTTCAGGGAGTCTCTGAGGAGAGCCAGCACAACTTGCATATTAAAACAGAAAGTGCAATTAACAACAAAAAAAGGGGCATTTTTATAACATTTTTATTGAAGTCTTAATGAACAAATAAAGAAGCAGAGAATATCTGCATATGCATTTGTGAGATATAAAACTGACTGAATCAAGATGAAGCAGCAAGAAGCCTTGGCTTCTCTCATTTTCTGCTAGATAAGTAAAACAAAGCTGCAAAGAAGGGAGAGGAGAGGGGGAAGAAAACTATAGTGCATGATCTGGGAACTGGGAGACCCCAGTATGTGGTTTCTGTGAACCCAGTAAGACGCAGGCTCAGCAGAGCTCTCTGTTGTCCTCCCCTCTGAGCTGTGCCGGGGGATTTGGAGGGATTTCTGAAAGCATATTGGAAAAGAAATTGGAAACTGAAAAAAAAAGTAGAAAAGCATGGATCTGGACCCATAATTTGTACAGGCAGCAAGTGCTGTGCTGCCTGCAGGGCTGGGGGCTTGGTCTGCTCTGAGGAGGGGAGGGGGTTTGCCCAGCAGAGGCTGTGGGTGAGCCAGGGCAGCCGGTGAGGAGATGGCAGATGGCTTGAGCATGGGTGACGGGGCTGTTGGATCTCCCCAGGTAATGCGGGTGGTGCAGAGCCCTGTCTGAGAAGCCTGCGGTGGGGATGGTGCTGGTGGAGGGGAGGGGTGGGCAGGCAGCTGCAGTGCCAGGACACATGGGCATGGAGGTGATGTACTGTGGTGTCAGGGCTGGAGCTGATCCCACGGAGGGAAGTCTTTGTTCAGAGCATGGATAGGAGTTTTAGGCATCACCCCAAGACCTGCAGTTGTACACCAAGTGCTGGCTTTGGCTTTGTGTCAGGTCGAGCCCCAGGATCCTGCATGCAGGGTTTGGGGGCCCTGAGCAGGCAGGGAGAAGGGAGCTGGGAGGCCAGCAAGATGTCTGCAGGTATTACAGGCTACAGAAACGCCTGTATTAAGAGGAGCTTATCTGGTACTGAGGGCGATGAGGCGCATCAGTCAGCGTCAGAGAGATGTATTGACAAAAGAGTCAGCGTATAGACTGAGCAGGGCCGTGGCATGTGCTGGGATGCTGATGGCAGAGTGCAGTGGTGTGGGAGAGCTGCTGCCCAGACTGTGCGGGAGGTCAGAGCCGCAGCCACCTCCTGTGATGGATGAAGCTGCTGCGCTAGTCCCTGCCTGCTCCTGTCTGTCTGGGGAGCGGAGATCCATGTTGCTTTGGAAAACGCTTTGCAGCTTTTCCGTGTCTTGGAGGCATCATGTGTAGCCTGTTCTCTCTCCTCCCTTTTGGGTTTCCTGGGGCACCGGCAGACCCCCTCTTCCTTTTCGACACAGGCTGCTCCAGTGGGACTTCTGCAAAACACTCCCCAGAATGATTTATGATACTGTTTCAGCTAACTTTTAACTGTGATTGCTTCTCCTTCTTTTCAGTAGAATTTAACTAGTTTGCCTGGAATATTAATAATTAAACATCAAGGAGTTATATCCTAAGCAGTCTTTTCAGATGAATGTTTGTGATTGTTTTAAAGCGCACAGTGCCGGGTTTTAGTGGCTCTTTGATAGAATTTTGCTTCTTTTAAACTGCTGACACCAGTAACCCTATAAATTAGCAGATGATGGAGGGAAATCTCCTGGCTGCTTCTGTTAGTTTTTATAGTTTGATTTGTTAATAGGAGTTTTGGGTCACAGCCAGGAATTCCTTAACCAGCGAAGGGAAGGGTTTGCCCCACAGTGTGGTGGTGGTCACCTGGTTCTGTGGTGCTGTGCCATGTGCTGGGCAGGGCTGTGCGTGTGCACGGGCCAGCACCGACCTTTGGCTGCACATGGGAGCAGAAACACGTTGGTTCTGGCAGTGTGCAGGCATGCGTGTCTGCACACCACTGCATCCCTGCGAGGGGAGACATGGCACTGAGCAGGTGGGAGGATGTAAATGCACCTTGGCTTCGAGGGTACTCTGGTGATTGTTGCTCTGTGCAGCGAGACAGCCTTTGTGGGGTGCTTTGAGCACACTTTCCCTATGGGAGCAGATGTGCTGGGCAGTGAGACAAGGCTCAGCTGTAATGTGGGCAGGTGATCCTGCTGCAGCAGGGATGCTCAGCAGGTCGCGGAGGCTGTAGCCTGTTGCTGGTGTCTGCTGCAACTGGGGCTTGTTTGCAATGTCTCTGATGCAAAGGAGGGTTCTGCCTCCTTTTGCTTGCTGCTACGGAACTACCCACAGCAGCTTGTGCTGCCAGTGTGGGATGATGGCTTCTTGGGCATCATTTGTCTCATTATCTGCAGAGCACGTATGAGATGCTGCCAGCATGGAGTGCACATGGTGGCATTCACCATCCCCCAGCATGTAGCAGGGGAAGGACCAAACCCTGCTGCCTACCTGCCAGTAAACAGAGTTGGTTGTGAAGTTGAGGCACTGCGCAAGCATGGGGAAATTGCAGCGGCCAGCTGGGATGGGTTTAATTGCTCCACTCGTGAGCATATGCCTGCCATCCCTGCCTGCAGCCAGGAGCAGTCAGGGCAGCTGCAATCCAGGAAATCATCTTTTCTAACATGTGTTTCTGAGAGCGTGGCTGAGGCAGGAGCCTTCCTCACTGCATGTCCTGCCTGGGCTCTGGCAGTGCCCGTGCTGGGGGCATGAGGCTCCTGCCTGGCCAGTGCCAATGTGCTGATGGCCAGAGAGCCCTGGGTGGGAGGGAGGCTGAAGGCAGAGAGGAATCCCTATGAGCAGAGGGAGCGTGTGTTTCCTGACTCCAGAGTGGAGATACTGTCACAGGAAAGGAGCTAATTGCACATTTTTCTGTTTGCTCTGAGCCTGGGGAGCACCCACTGCTGGGTGCAGAGCTCCTGGGGCATGGAGTTCCTAAAGGAGGGGTGTTTGGCATGCAGAGGTGCAGGGGAAGGGTCTGGGCTCCACAGCAGCGCAGGGGAAACCAGCCAGTGTGTTCTGGGCTCTGGACAGGAGCTTTTCCAGTGGCAGGAGCAGCACTAAGAGCCAGGCTTGTGGCTTCAGTCCTGTCCTACGTGTCTCCCACCTGCAGGATGGCTGCTGGAGGGGGTCTGGGAGGGGCTGTGTGCTCTGGGGTCCCATTCCCACACTGCCGTCCAGGAACGAGCGTCCGCACCAGCCTGTCCTGCTCCCACCCCTTGCTGTAGAGCTGAAGCTTCATTTATTCTGAAGGGAAAAGAATTCACATCTCTCCGACCAACGTGAACCCAAATACAAATAAATTTCTCTCAAAGTGCAGTCGTCGGAGAAAACTAAAGGCCGTTAGTCAGGCTGACATCAGAGGAGCCGCATTCGCTCTGACAGGCAGCAAAGGCTTATGTTTTATTCACCAGGCCTGAAAAATACCTTCCCGAAGAGGGGGACCATAAATAAACCAGTGTGATGAATATTACACAGGATAAAAACTGATAAAGCAAGGGCCCTAAACATGAGATGCACAATGAGGTTAGAAAAGCACATGGTTTTCATTACATCTAATCCTGCATGGCAGGCTAGGGAGGTGAGCGGCAGGGTGGGAGGGGGAAGCCACCTGTGGGGATGCTTTTGATCCCCTGGGGATAGAGGAGAGGTTCGACAGGCTGAGCTGGTTCCACTCGTGGCCACACACCTCCACCCTCCACCAGGACAGGCAGTGTGGGCAGGGCCAGGTGCAGCCCCTGGCCTGGGGCAGAGGAAAGGGATCAAGGGGCTGCAGAGATGCTCCCAGCCCTGCCTGGGAGCCTTTGAAGCAAGATCCTGGCCGCCATGGTCTGTACCTGGAGTGTTTCCTGGCTGTGAAATGTCTGTGCTTCTTTGGGATCTCCCCTGTGGGGTTTCCTAGAGTCTCTCTGGCCCTAAAAAGCCCTGGGGTTTGCAGTTCCTATAGGGCGCTGCAGGATGGTGAGGCTCAGGGCTGAGCTGGGTGAGGTGTGGGCAAGTCCCTCATGCACCATGTTTCCTCACCATCTTTTCTCTGGCCATGGGTTTGCCAGGGCTTCACTGTCAGCACTGCTGGGCTGTCCCTGCCGTCGTGGCCCTGCAGCACCCACCCCCTGGGGTCCAGACAGTGGAGGTGGGCTCAGCCCCACAGCCCTGGCCTTGCTGAAGGCAGCTGATGGGGGTGCAGGTGTGAAGAGAGGAGCTTGGGGTGCTGCTGGCATTGGAGGGACATCTGCTGCTGTTGTGTTTCTCGGCATGAAATGTCTCTTGGATATATTGGTTTTGAGAACAAGTAGTGAATTATGAAGGCTGCAATCATAACGAGTGTCTTCAAAGATGAAGTTCCCATGTTTTGGAATTATGTTTAAGGGTGTCTTCTTTCTGCAGCCACGTGTGGGTGCTGGTTGTGCTAGGGGTTATTGCAGTGTTTGTTTTGTGGTTCAGGCCATGGTGCAATGCCCCTGGTGATGCCAGTGTAGGAGGACAGTCCCCATCTCCGTGTGGTGGTTTCTCCATGCCCCAGTGTATCTCTGGGTCAGGGCAGCAGTGCTTCAGGGGAAAACCCCTTCTCCAGGTTACAGCGAGTCAGAGCTTGGCTGGGGCTGGGGCTCCTGGTGCTGGTGTGCTCCTCCAAGAGTTGCCAGAGCACTGATGTGTGCCCTGGGGGTACCAGCCACCGCTGAGGGAGATGAGCTGTGTGCCAGCTCTGTCGCTGCCCTGGCACAGGGACAGACAGTGGTGGGGTCTGCAGTGCCCTGGGGTTGGGTGGTTGCTCCATGTGCCCACCCTTAAACCGGTGTGGGCTGTGTGAAGCTGCAGAAGCATGGTGTAAACAGAGTAAACATTTACTAAACAAAGCTCTCTGCCGGATCAGGAGAGGGTGTCAGAAGAGGTGTTGCCATGGGTATTAATGCCGTTTTGAAACTGTTGCAGAGTTGTTATTCCATATCCCCACAATCCCTCTGAAACTCTTTGCAGTCCAGTAAGGGAAGTATCACATTGCTTTCCCTGCCCAGGGAATGTCAGGGGCTCAGTGCAGCCATGAAGCCCCTTGCCTGGCCCAGCCCCTGTTGGTGGGGGGCTCAGCGGTGGGCAGCTGCTCCCACCCAGCCCCTGTGAGGAGCCAGTGGTGACAGACAGTGTTCCCCTGGGGAAAACACCTCTTCCACTGTGGGTCCAAGCCTAGGGAGAGGAGGAGGAGGAGGAGGAGGAGGAGGAGGAGGAGGAGGAGGAGGGCTCTGGGTGGAGCAGCAGCTCCTGGTGGAGAGAGAGGAGGAAAGGGAACAGTGTCAATGGTCCTTGGAGCCGTAAACACCAGCAGGTCAGGGTTAGTGCTGGCTACCTCAGCCCTGGGGCTGGGAGGTGTGTGCTGGGGCACCGTGGTCTCAGCTCCTCCCAAGGATGTGCCATGGCCCTCCTGCCTGCTCTGGGTGATGGGCAGGATCAAGTCCCCTCTGTGACAGTGGACAGCCAAGAGTCTGGGGGCAGCTGAAGCCATTGGTCTGGACGCTTTGCTGGAGGGTGTGTAGTGGTGGTAAGGCTTGGGCAGAGCTTGATGCACAGCGCTGGGATCCCCCCAGCTTCATCTGCCTTTAACTTTTGGAAACGTTTGCCTTTCCTTCTCTCCACCCAATTTAAGAAAAAGATAAGCAAGGCTCCTTGGGAAGCGACTGTAGGGCAGTGACTTTGTGGAGATCCCTCCATGTCTCTGAACAGCAGGCCATGGACAACACAAGAAGTGTTTCGTTCAAAAGCCACACATTCAAAGACTGCAGAAGGAGGTGTGCACGGATTTATGCACTGTAATCCCACATTTGGCAGACTCTGTGTAAACTGTGGCAAGCCTCCTTTGAAAAGTTCCTCTGCTCTTCCTCAGAAACCCCAGGCTGGACCCCGTGGGGAGCCGGAGCAACCCCCTGCCCTGCACCTCCCTGCTGAGCAGGAGGCAGGAACCTTGAAATATGAGCACTTAGGGTTTTATTACACCATTTAATTGCTGCCTGACAGTCTAATCCACCATTAAAAACACCAAAGCTCAGGGGAATTCACCATTGTTATTCAACATGTATATCTCTCCTCTCTGCTGCCGCTCAGAGATCCCATCTGCTGCCTCCTTCCACCCCGCTCACTCCTGGGATGCACGCTGGCCAGCGCTGAGCACGCGGCTGCTGTGCACTTGGTCTTGCTGGTGGAAACCTCCTCTTCTCAGTGGAAGCGGTGGGTGCCAGTAAGGGAAAACACAGTGGGCTGCGGTGGCATCCTCTGCTGCTGGCAGGAGCCCCGGGGGCTTCAGGGAGAGGGCTGGGGCTGTTGGGGTGAAGCTGTGCGGGTGGCTGGGAACCCTGGTACTTACAGGTGGCACAGCTGGTGTGGCCTCCTCCCTGGCCTACGGGGATGCAGGGCCAGTGCTTGCTGTTCCTGGGAGCATGCACATGGAAATGTAGGTCCCAGCTAGAGCAGGGTGTGGGAAGTCTCCTCCCCTGAGGCCTTCTGAGTTGGGACCTCTCTCTGTCCCTGGGGTGGCATGCCAGCCTCCTCCATGCCATGGCATCCTCTGCATTTGCCATGAGCTGCAGGGCAGATGTTTTCAGATCCCAGTGTTTTGCCGAGCGGGGCTGTGGGCAGCTCTCATCGTCAGTCCTGGGGATGGTACTTATTCGGTGCTCACAGTCTCCTGCAGAATGAAAGGCTAGGCCGTTCTTGCTGTGTCTTGGAACAGGAGCTGAATGCAACCTGAGCAGTGGCAAGCCACCCCCCCTAGTCCTCAGCTGCCTGCTGCTCTGCAGATGCAAAATACAGTTTGGGAAATTGCTTTTCATGTTGGATAAAGGTTTTGCAAAGCTTTTTCTCTTCTGAGCTTGCAACTCTGTGCCACGCTGGGTGCTGGGGTACAGAGGAGGCATGTACTGCCATGCTCATATATGGCATCTGCATCCTTCTCCTCGCTGGGGCAGGATGCTCCAAAGGGGTGCAGGACCTGACCACGTGCTCCAGACCTCATGTTTGCCAGTCACGAGGAGGAGGAGTAGAGTAGCCCTTGCTCCGTGGGACCCTGCTGCCTTCCCAGTCAGTCCCTGCCAGCGGTGGAGGCTGGGCAGGAGCAGTGGGCTTGGCCACTTCTCTGAGCAGTTCTTGCTCACACTCTCCTAAGCAACGATTTGTCTCTCTTTTTTTTTTTTTTAATTTTGGTTGTGTGAAAAATAATGGTGCTGGCTGCCATGGCAGGATGCATTGATCAGGGGAGCTCTTGGCTGCCAAGGGGACATGGAGGAAGTGTGGCTCCTGTGCCACGGCAGGAGCCCCCAGACCTGTTGTGGGGGTGAGAGCCACAAGGCCCCTGCAGACTGCGTGACTGTGGTTATCTGAAATTACTGGTTTGTTCCCCTGGTTCTCTCCTGCGTTCAAGTACCACGGCTTGCTTCCCAGTTCCCTTCCGTGTGCTGTCCCCAGTGAAAGCAAAAGGCGACCATAGATGCTGCTGCTGGGGGGCGCAGGTGGCCCGGGTCCTCTGTAAGTCGCAGCTGAGACCCTTAAGCCAGTGGAACTGCTAGGGGTGTTTCATCGTACCTGTCTCCACTCGACTCCTGTAGCCTGGGCCTGCTTTTGTTCCTGGTGCAGGTCCTAGCTCTGGTGGGCTGGTACATACAGGCTGAGGTGGGAGCTGCCCCCCTGCCTCTGCCCTGGGGAGCCAGGTGCTGTGCCAGCGGGGCTCGTGGCAGAGGGGAACCGTGGCACTTTGTGGCTGAGCTGCTGCTGCCGTGCTCTGTGCGCTGCCGGCACCCGCGCATTGGCACCTCTGCAGGATGGATCAGCCTCACCCGTGCTGGCAGCCTGGAGGGGTCTGCGCAGCCCTTTCCGGCAAAGCCAAGCCAACGCCACTGTCCGTATCACAGGTGGATGAGCGGGGCCGTGAAGAGTCCCAGCAGTTTGCATACAGCTGCTTGAGCATGGGATAGTGGGGCCAGGGCAGTCAGGACCCCAGGTCCTCGGTGCCACATTCCAGCAGCACGGCCCTTCTCTGCTGTGCTGCACAGGGGTTCCCAGGCTGCTCTCCCCTGCCTGCTGTCAGCACTGTATTAAAAAAACATAATTGATTTTCTTTTCTGCCAGCGCTTAACCTGGACTTTCCCGCTGCAGCAGCAGAGGGCCTGATTACAATATCTCTGAAGAGGCCAGTGAGTTATAGTAATGGACACTCTTCTAGCTGTCTGTGCCACTCATAAATCTATCCCCTTCTGAAAGTGCAGATGGTCCATAATCGTCCATCATCCCAAGCAGAGCGCTGGGCAGCACCAGGGTGGGTTTCTCCTCTGAGGCTGCTTTTTCTGCAAGCTAAACGGAACTGCAGCGTGAGCTCTCTCTGTAATGGAGTGTGAGCAGCCCCGCCGTCAGCCGTGATTTAGGAGGGAACGAACAATAAATATCCTGGAGGTTGGGGCTGTAAGCAGCAGTGGGAGGGGAAGGTAGCAGGGCCAGGGGTGTACTTGTGCAGTGCCCTGTCTGCTCTGGCAAACGTGGTGTGACCCCTGGTGAGGTGGATGCTCAGGGGGGGCTTTCTAAAGGCTGCTACCCCGTTCTCCTCTCTGCACCAGTGCGTGGGGCAGGAGCAGCAGCAGAAATCCCAGCTGCATGGTGCCTGTGGCCCTGGTTCCTTCTGACTCTGCCTGGGAATAATGCCAGCTCCCGGCAGCGTCCGTCCAGGCTCCTGAGGCTGTGGTAGGCAGGAGGGGACTGCTGTGCTGGCGTAGCCCCTCTGCAGGCAGGAGCCTGGGCAGTGTGGCAGGGAGCTGCTGCCTTGCACGTGGGCAGTGTGGGGCTCTGGACAAGCCCTGCACATCATCCCTGCTCCTGCCGTTGTGGGTCTCTGCGCTTGGCTGCTGCGAGGTGCAGCATGCTGTGCTGTGCTCTTCTCTGCAGCAGTGCCAGCCCTGTGGTGCAGGTGTTCCCTCTCTGCCTGGGATGAACTGGGCTGAGCAAAAAGCTGCTGCTGCTTCCAAACGGGCAGCTTACAACCTGTGCATAGGCAGGGCAGCCCTTTCCCCCTGCACACAGAGCAGAGCCTATGGCATGTTACAGGTGTTTCTGGTGATGTCCTTTCCCACATGGTTTGATGTGCTGTTGGTGCTGCCTTATCTGAGTCCCCACCATGTGCCAGTGGGCAATGCGTGCTGGTGGCTGAGCAGCACAGAGCTCCTGCCCAGGGCTCAGGCTCTGTCCCGTGGCAGTGCTCTCTGCTGGGGGTGCAGGAGTCAGCTCCTCCTGAGCTGTGGGCTGGCAGAGCCCTGGTAGCATGCACGCAGAAAACTTGATCTGGTGATGGCTGTGCTTGAGGCTTGGCTCAACAACCCCCCAGGGTGCCTTGCCCTTGCTGCTGAGTGTTGACTGCCTGTGCTCCTCCGGGCAGGGCCTCGGCAGCTGTGCCATCCAGGCAGGAGCCTGGTGGGGTTTTGCAGCTCTGACTGGTGCCCACTGTGTCAGCAGGATCCTCGGCAGTTGTCAGGGACCTGCCTGCGCTGCCTACATCAGAGCAGGTCCACAGAACCTCCCTGGGACTTGTCCTCCCTTCACCCTGTTGCTGCCCATGAGCATGGGCTGTCTTGCCCGGCCTCTGAGCTCTCTGTCCCCAGGTCCCTAGAAGTTTCTTGCTGGCTTCAGCCCTGACTGTCGATACTGTCCCCATCCCTGCCATGCCGCCCGGGCTCTGCCCATCCCTGCGGGAGACCTGCATCGACATATTGATGCTGACGGCCATGACACGGGAAGCCAGCGATACCCAGCTGTGGTGCTAAATGTCTGTATCGACTCTCCCACCAGTGTCAATTCCAGCTTGGTTACAGTGATTCTATTTGGTATTTAATATCTGAAACTTGTATGTCTGTGCCTGTGAGTGTTGGGGATGCAGGTAGACCGCAGTGTGCTTGCTCAGAGCCAGGCTGGGATTCCCTGGGCTGGTGCTGAGGACCTTGCTCCTTGCATGGTGACTGTCACCAAGCCCTCTCCCAGGGGCAGATTTGTCCCTATGCCAGTGGTCCTGGGAGCAGGCAGAAGAGCAGACCCAGGGCCAAGAACCCCAGAAGCCTGGCTCCTCACTCCGTTCCTCCACCCTGGGCTGCCTGCAGGCAGGGTACTTGCCAGGGGTTTTAGGAGGAAACAAGCTTTTCTCCTAGAAGCTTGTCCTAGACTGATCTGGAGCTCAGAGCAGCCTTTTATTGGTGCTGCCTTTACAGCTGAGCCTGAGAAGCTGCCCCTGCCTTGCCGAGTGCCCTTATTTACAAGAATCCCCCTGGCATGGCCTTTAAGCACTTCCACTAACATTTTTGCATCTTGCTTATTGCAAACCTGGGCCCGCCGAGACCCACGTGTGGCAGGCAGGAGCACTAGGCTCGCTTTAAGTGGTTTGAAGCTCTTGCTGCCGGCCGTGAAGGGGTCTCTTTCCTTGAGTAATGACCTGGAATTTGATCATGAAGCTTTGATTAGATTGTGAGACTGGAAGTGTAACTGTACGGGATCAAAGCAAAGCAGGCGCTGCTGTGAGCTGGGACCTGCAGGGCTGAGGGAGAGGAGCCCTTCACTGCCAGCCACTTCAACAGATTAAAACAACCCAACAGCCTGCTAAAGGGGTTTGAGTTTCTAATGATGCAGCTGCTCTCCTGCTCCAGCGGGCATGTGCAGCCCTGCTGCCTTGGTGGCTGCTGGAGGATGGTGTGCCTCTCTACCACCAGCCCCTTGGGTAGGTACTGCCCAGTGCCAGCAGCCAGCACCTCTGTACCAGGGGTCAGACCTGCTGGGACTTGGTGAGCTGAGGGGGAAGGTCCTGATGGCTGTGCAGTGCCTGATGACACAGCCTGTCCCAGTGTGTCTCCAGGGGCCACGGGCCCCCTGCAGCACTGGTGCTGGCAGCAGCACTGGTTGCCACTGTAGCCCTGTGCACGCCAGCATTGGGGCCGCCAAGGGCAGCGCTGGGAGCCAGGCAGGACGGGGTAGGGAGAGCAATTGCAGCAGTGATTAATGGCCCGCTGGCAGGAGCTGACAGCTCGCAGTGCCCATGGTGGCAATGAGCAGTTGGATCCTCTGCTCCCAACAAGCTGTTCCAAGCCCCCTGCACTACTGGGGCCATGTCCCGCTGAGGGCAGCCCTGCGTGGGCTCTTGATGCCAGCCAGGCTACTGGAGCCATGCCGACAGCCCATGCCGCAGCAGCTCTCCCTGCTCCTGCCCACTGCTGCGGTGAGCAGGGCTTGCAGCTGGTTTGGAGATTCTGGCAGCATCGGCTGGGTTTATTAAGCTAATAAAACAATGTTAAGTATCCGCACACTGGAGCCCCCTGAGGTCTCTTTATGTGCAGAGAGGAGCCGGGGGATCCCAGTGCCTCTGCACTGATGATTGCTCTGTCACGCTAATAAATAGAGAGGAGCAGGTAGCACTGCGCCAGGCTGCAGGGCGGCCGCTGCACCTCCCGCCAGCACTGGGCTCAGGGGGATGTGCATTTGTCTCTCCTGATGTACTGCTATGCTGCTGCTTGGGCACCCTGTGGAGCACCTCCATGTCCCCTCTTGGTAGGCAGGGAGTGGAGCGGCAGAAGCTGCCCAGCCCCCGAGGGCTGCGCAGCTCAGGATGCTGGTGGCATCTCCCTCCACCAGTCCCCTGGTGCATGTGGCTGCGCCATGCTGGAGCCGGGCTGGCAGAGTGTGGTCTCACACCACACCTGGGGCTATTCTGCTCCTAATGCTGTGGCTGGGCTGTGCTGGTGGCACAGAGCTGTTGCTTTATAAAACCAGGCAGGGTCTCCCTGGCTCCAGGCTGGTGTAAAAACACTGGATCCTGAGGCACGGATGCCTCATGCTCCCCGTGGGTTTGCGAGGGGCCAGGCAGCCCAGCAGCACCCTGAGAGCACGGCAGCAGCGCTGCCCACAGCTCTCCCTGTGCTGCAGTGCATCCATGTGGGGTGGTGGTGATAGGCAATGCACTGGCAGCATGCAAAGCAGGCCGTGTATAATAGATAATAATTAATAGACTGCTCCAGCGGCTAGCTAGGTAAGTAGATAAATAATTTTAATTATCCTTGGGGAGGCTGTAAATTCGCCCACAGCCCTTTATTAAATTCTCTGTTTACAACAGTCATTTATATTGTGTGTCATTTTGCATAAAACCCCCTTGGGGCTGAATAACACTGCGTAATAACGGCTCCGTTATTGCCAGTGCCTCTGCTCGAGAGCTGCTGGCAGCATGGGCAGGGACCCGGGAGATGGTGGCTGTGGGACACAGGTACCCTGGTCAAGGGGCAGCTCTGAATCTCCTGGGAGGCTTCGGTGTGCTCCTTCTGAATGTGAGGAACTGGGTGCTGTGGACCCAGCTGTGCCGAGGTCTGCTCCCCCAAGGGGTCCCCCAAGACCCCTGCTCATTCCCAGTAGAGTGTGTTTTTGTGCTGATGGCAGGGTATTTTCCCCCCCTTTTTTGCGCATGTCTCTCAAAAGAACCATAAATTCCGAGCTGTGAAATCCTGCTGCGTCAGCAGTCTGCAAAATGAATTGATATTAAACGTGACGGAAGTCTCTTTAATTCACCCTGGCCAGTTTCTGCTTCTCTCCCTGAAGACATAATTGAAAAGTGGAAGAATGGAGATTGCCATCGTCCCTGCCTGGAATAACACTGAGCCATCTATTACTGAGAATCTCATTAATTAAGGATTATTTACAAATAACTGTGCTCTTGGTGTGCTGCACGCGCTGCCCTGTCCACGCATGTGTGCTCCCTCCTGCTGCTGTCACATGCGTGCCCACACATGCTCCCAGAGTCCATCAGCCTCCAGGCACCTGCACATCGCTCCAGCTCCCATGGGGCTTTGGGAAATGGTTTTGCTGAGGCAGAGGGTTACAGGAGCCGTGTGAGTGAGCCGTGATGCTCACTGTGGCAGCACTGACCTGCTCACCGCAGTAACCTCACTTGCAGAGGACCGTGGTCCACAGACTAATTTGTTTTCAATGGCAGTTTTTGGCAGAGTCCCTGCCAGCGTCAGGGCAAGAGTCTTTGGGGGTTTAAAATTACTTTTACAGGAACAGCGTGTGTTTCTCTGTGCCTGGATGGGTTTTGTAAGGACTTTTTCAGTGCATGAGGGGCTGGGTGCTGCTGCTCAGCCACTGGAACTGACCAGGCTTGTGCCCAATGCCCATTGCTTGCTGGGCCGAGGGGGATGTGTGCCTGGAGAGAGTGGGGGGCGGGGGGGGTGGAGTGGCCTGCAGCCCATACCTGAGCCTGACAGGCTGCAAGGAGTGGTTTTGTGTTCTTGGTAGTGGCTGCTGGCCCCGGGGAGCACCAGCTGGTGATGGTGGGTGGCTGCGTGGCAGCTGCCTGGCACTGTGCACCCTTGGGTGGATGGTTTGCAGAGCAGTTGAGCAGGGGGGAGGCTCAGGCTGGCACTGCCATGGGGGCGCAGCTCAAGAGACGTGCTGGGGCTGCCTTTTGGGCAGGGGCAGCGTTTTGTGGTGCCACCCTGACGCACAGCAGTGTTCAGGCTTGCTCTGATTCGGGCATGTGCGAGAGAGGTAACTTTGCAGAAGGCAGTCAAATAACCATATAGTTTAATATCCTCGCGATCTGGGCTGACATTTATGTCATTAATTTTAAAACACTTTATTTCTTCTCTATTAAGTTAGACTCATTTCCAACAGACTAAATAACTCTCTCTCCCTAACTGCAGGCTGGTGTTTTATTGTTTCCTTCCCTATTTAGTTTTTGTTCCCTTTCTGGAAAGCTCAGCAAGATGGAAAGAGGAGAGTGCTGTGCTGGTGTTACCTGTCTGGGTGATCCTAGGGAATCCCAGCAGACAGGCAGCTCTCACCTTATTTCCTCTGGAGGATACAGTGATGCATCCCTGTGCCTCTTTGGAAATGTGCTATGATAGAAAAGATTGGAGAAATTGGACATGGGGACTTTACAAATCTCCTTTCATCCATTTCCAGAGTCTGGAGGGATCATGTCTTGTAGTGGCTTCCCAGGATTTACAGTCCTGAGCGATGGCTCTACGCAGGGAGGGGCCCTGGTCTGGTAGGTCTGTATGTGCAGAGAGCGATGATAGACACCAGCATGCCGGTCCTCCTGTCCCATCAGTCGCTACCTCCTGCAGAGCGAGTGCCTGTGGCTTTGTTCTGTGTGGTTCGGGCAGGATAAGGGTGATGTGACAGTGCTGGGACTGGACCAGCCCTGATGAGACCCTGAGCTCATGCGTGTGAATGTGGGAGGGGTTTTCTGAATCTGAAAGGGAAGTTTCTGCCTCCCTCCCCATCCCTCTGCCTTAATCCTTTCCCAGCAGCATCTTCTCCGACTCCTCTTCTGGTTTTTCCCTCCTGCCAGCCCTGAGCCCAGGGCCTGTGTGCTGCCATCCCCTCTGCTCACCGTGTCCCTCCAACAGTGCTTGGACCAGTCACCCTCCTGCACTGGTGGGGCTGTGTCCATCCTCATCCTCACCCTTGTCCTGCCGGAGCTGCCACCAGTCAGACCCAGGCTCGCCGTGTGTGGGGTGCATGGGGGTGGTTTCAGGACCCTGTGCAGGGGAGCGCTCCCCAGCCATGCCAGGCCAGGGTTATTAGTTATTTTTAGCAATCGATGTTATTGATGCCGTGCTAGCTAGAGGAAGCCACTGGAGGGCTGTTCTTCCAACTCATTACATTTAGAGCTGAACTATCCCCTTTTTATATAAATCCTGACACATAAAGATAAAATACATAATTTTCCATAGTGCTGCAGCCCAGAGTCCAGGGCTGGCACTGGCTGGGGCCACCCTGCACACACGTGTCTTGGGGAGGATCCCCTGGTTCTGCTGGGAAGAATGTGCTGGGCTGAGCGGGGCCTGGAGCAAATGTGCTAGAGACACAAAAACTGCTCCAGAGGGGCTGCCACCCCAGCGTCCCATGTGTCCCCTCTGCTGTGTCCCTCCCTGGGTCTGGGAAGCCTCCTGAGGATATGTCCATGCTTCACTGCCTAGGATCCTACTCTCCTCCCAGCCAACTTTGTAAGGTTCTGAGCTGCTGCTGATAGCAAACAGGGGGCAGGGTTGGAAAAAGTGTGTGTATGTCAGTCTGACACCTGCAAGCATCCTGTCTGTCTGACATCTGTGTTACTGCTCAGTGTGCGCTGTCTGCGTGACCTACTGGAGATGCTGCTGTGGGGTCCTGAGGCCCTCTTGGGCTGTGCTGGGTGGTGCTCACCATAGGCTGGAGGTCTGCAGCCAGCTGCTTGCAGGGAGGACTCAGGCTTTTGTATGTGGCCAGCAGTGATGCTGTGCTGAGATGCTGTCCCAGCCTCCATGCCCCCTCCCCAGTCTGGTGGAAGCCCCTCGGCAGGGCTGAGCTCCCCCTTGCCTCTGCCCTCAGCATTGGTGCCTGGTGCTGCAGGGGGGCTCCCCCACCCTGTGAGAGCCCTGCTGCTGCTGCTTTCATTAGTGTTAATACCTGGCCAATCTCTTTGATTAATGCACTGAATTGAGCAGGAGAAACTAGTGCAGAGATGAAATGGAAACCCCAGGCTCCCTCCCAGCTCAGTCGCTACCCCAGCCCGCTCACTCGATGGAAACTCAATCCCAGCCAGAGGGATCGATGCTAACACACTCACTGCCCGTGCTGCACTGGTCCCGGGGCCTGGGGGGAGGCATTGCTGTTGGGGGTGGGAGGAGTGCTGCCGGCATGCCCACCTTGGGGGGCTGTGCCACCACCCGCGTGGCCGGAGGGTGTGGGATGCCCTCTGGGGACAGACCCCTGAGTGTGACTATCCCTGACCACAGCAGCAGGGAGCAGGGCAGGTGAGCAGGAACAGCCCAAAGCAGCTGGGGGGCAGGACAGTGTCCGGATTTCACTCGGGCCAGCATCCCCGCTCCTCCCAGGTTATGGCAGCATATCCATCTAGAACTGAGCATGCAGAGCTGCTCCCCCAGTGCCCTCCTCGCCGTCTTGAGGGATCATCCCTGCCCGGGCACAGGGCAGAGGGTGCCTGCATTTCCAGCGAAATCAGCCCAGTGGCTGCGAGGTGGCTGTCCAGGCTCGTGGAGAGGGCTGTTTCCATTTACTTCTGTAGTTTTTCATTTCACAAATTAATCTGCTGAGAGCAAAACCCAAACCTTTTTTTAAAGCAATGCATCAATGCATCCCTTAAGGGGAAAACACTCACATGGAGGTTTTCCTGCACTTTAGTTGTCCTCTGTGTCTCAGTTCTCTGCTTTCAAAACGCTCGCCCCTGGCCAGTTCCCCATGCGCTCTGGATTTTTTGGTGCTATTGTTTCCAATCAATTTTACAGTAGGCTTGTATTTAGGATAAAAGCCTCCCCTGTCCCCCACTTGCCCTGGTGCATTTTGTGCCCCTGCACTTGTGCTGATGCAGCCTGGGAGCAGTGGGGACTGAGCAGAGACCCTGTGCGAGGTGGCTGCCCCTTGCCTGTGGGTCACCTACCTCTGCTCTGGGGCTTGCCCCGTGCCCGTGGGTCCACAGCTGAGGATGCCCTGATACGCACGGCTCTTCCATGGTCTGACCCCGCTCGTAGGTGCTGCAGCTGCTGCAGGCTGCTTGGTGTTCCTGCAGGCTCCTCTAGCGTCTCCGGTCCTGGCCATCCTCCTGGCCGCCACATCCCTCCCTTGCTCCACACCAAGTGATCTTGGCGGTGGTCATCCCCAGAGTGGAGCCGTCTCCTTTTGTCATGTCCCATCAGGTTCTCCCTGAAGAGGTTGAGCCGCAGGTTAATTTATGGTGTACGGGGGAGCAGAGGATGGGAATAGCATCTGCCCTCTAAATAAGTCATGAAGCAGGATCCCAACAGCACAATTAGAACCCTCCATTAATGATTATTTATGGGGCTGGGAATGCTTATTTAACCTGAATATATTAATTATTAAACCAAATTATAATATTTATAACTGTATTTACAACAAAAGGGAGCGGCATGTTGCTGGGGCTTTGGTGAGGGGTGTACTGGTGCCAGAGGGTCCATGGGCAGCACATGGTGGCTCACGGGGACCAGAGAAATGGTTTGCCCAGAGCATCCCCCCGCAGCAGGGGAGCCCACCCTGCCCCAGCTGGAGGGGGATGGGTCCTGGCCAGTGCTGAGCTGGAGCAAGGGAATGCTGCTGGGCACGACTTCTGCTCATTCCTCTGCCTGTGGGTGCTGTGCAGCTCACGTCAGGCCCGGCATCCTGGTGAGTGGCTCTGAGCTCCCACTGCCCCACGCGTTTCCCATGGAGGAAGAGGGAAGAGTCCTGTTTGCCCTGGCAGGGCGCGATTGACTGCAGCTCTCAGCAGCCACCGAGGGAGATGGGTAGGGAAATCGGCTGCTGTTAGCAGAGTCCCCACTGAGTAAAACACCCAATTGAATTGATTTCACTTGCAATTGGAAAGTCTATTGGCGAAGCAAACAGTGTTATCCGCCCGTAATGAGCTGAGTGAATGCTCCTCTGAGGAGCATGCTGCAGGGATGCTCTGCTGCGGGGGCCCTGCCTGTGCTGCGCAGTTGTGCCCACACTGCCTTGAGGGGCTTTTTTTTCTCAAAACCAGAGTGGGAAGGAATCATCTGCTGGGTTTAAGGGTGCAATATCCAGCTAACTGGTGACCTGCAGGGAGGACAAGCTCTGCTAGCCCCGGGTTGCTTTCTGTCCCATGCTCCATTGTCAAGCCATGCCAGCAGCCCCAGTAGTGGGGTCTGGAGAGCCTCGTAAGCCCCCTCTGGGGGTGGTCCGGCCCCTCCAGTGCTCAGGCTGAGCACAGTCTGTGCAGGGTGCAAGCCATAGTTGGCAACAGGGAGGCAACTGGTCCCCCCATGCTGCGGGTTCTGGGGCCACCTGGCAGACTGCTGTGCCCACCGCACTGCCCCAGTGAGCTCCCTGGGGCAACTGGGGGGGTCCCAACCCCAGCCCATGGCACTGCTCACCATGCAGAGCACCTGTCAGGTACGTGGGACCAGATAAAATACCCTGCTGCCATGGAGGGGTCAGTCAGGCTGTAAAGCTCCTTTGCGCCGGAGCAGCAGGCTGCTCTCTGCTCTGGGCACAGCAGGTTTTTCTGAGAGGCAAGAGCACAGCACTTCAACGAGCAGAAAAGCAGCTCGGGGGATTTCCAGATGCTGAGGGCAGCTGAGAGGAGACCTGTGGCTGGATTTCTGCAAAGGTTCAATGCCATTGTGACCACTAACAATATTTTCAGGTGTGCAATCTAGGATAATGACAAGGCTAATCAAATCTCCAGCATAAGCTGTTGGTTTTGGGGTCAGGAGGGAATGTACTGCACCTAGAGCAGCAGTGCTTAATTGCTTTTGTCTTCCTCTGAATCAGAGGAGACAGCTGGGCTTGGTGGGCCACAGGGTCTTATGTTCAGGTCTCAGCTGTGTGTGGCTGGGCAGCTGCTGCCTGCTGGAATTTAGGTCCTTTGTGGCAGAGCCATGGCTCCTATTCTGCTGGCCCTAGCAATTGCAGGAGATAAGTGAAAAAATCACTCTGTGCTCCCAAAGACGGTGTGATTGCAGGTTCCGTAGCCTATTGCAGATAAAATGATGATTAAGGGGTCCTACCCTATAAGCAGACAACCATGTTGACCTTATTTAGGCTCCTAATCAATTTGCCCCCGGTGTGATTAATTGAGATGCTTGTCATTGATTTTTCCATGAGACAGGAGCAGCTGAGGTGGGATTCACAGGGATGCCTGCAGGGAGAACTCCGGGTCTGTTTGTGCTGTGGCAGCAGTGAGTGCTCTGCCAGGTGGGGATTATCCCATCTCTTCTCTGCCGTGGCTCCTGGGCCCGGCTGCTGCGGGGCTGCCTCCCTGCCTCTGTCTGCAGGAGAGGGCGAGGGCCAGGCGCCACAGGGCTGGTCACCGAGGTCCAGGTGGGATTTAGGCTTCCCAGGTGTCCTCCTGCATCCCATAAATGATGCGGTGGATCTGGGACCCCAAGAGGGACAGCGCACTCCTCCCGAGTGAACCGGCAGCTCTGTGAAGAGCCCACATAACTGGTGCTGCTGTTGGTCCCTCTGTCCAGACCTGCCTGCCCTCTGCCCAAGGTCCTGGCCTGCTGCTTGCCTGGACACTGTCCCTCCTGCTTACAGGCACACCCTTTACGTCCTCCTTTGCCACTGGGTGCAGTAGTGCCAGCAAGAGGGTCCCTGGAGTGTGGGCTTGGCCTGGGTGCACTGCAAGGGGCAGCAATGACCCCCTCACCAAGTGTCCCCACCGGAGCTGCTGTGGGATCACTGAGTGCTGAGGCCCCTGCGTGAGCTGCTGGCAGCTGCCAGGGTGTGAAACGCTTTGCCCAGAGCCGTGCGTTGGGGGTGAAGGACCTACAGCATGGATGATTGGAAAGGATTTTCTAGCTAAATTGCTGAGCAGATGGATTTACCCTGGACTGGTCCTTGTGGACTCTGGAACATTTTCTCTTCTGTCACAGTTCCTTTTTATGACCTGCCATTTGCTCCAGCAAGTGAGAAGAGAGCCCTTAGCGTCCAGCTTCCGCTCCGGCTGCCGTTCAGGAACACATCGGCATCACTGCCGGGAGCCGCTCACTCCTTTTCAGGAACAGTGCCCAGGCCTGGCAGGACACCCCTGCCCACCTCTGCTCCCCAGCCACACTGGAGCATGCCGGGCACGCAGGGGCTGTGCCGCTCCCCCCCTGCCTGCATGGTTGGGGCTCTGGCTGCAGGTGCTGGAGGGGTGGGAAGGGGCAGCTCCTGCTGAGGCAGGAGGAGCTGGCAGCTGCTGGCTGGCCTTGGAGGGTGCTGTGCCAGCGATATGGCGGTGGTTTTTATAACGAGCTGTGAATCGTTATAGTGACCACCTGCAGTGTGTGCTGCAGCCAGCTTGTGGTCTGGCTGGGGGTCTGCTGCTCAGGGGAAGACTGATGCCCCATCCCGTCTGCTGCACCATCCCCTCTGCTGCCCCAGTGCCAGGAGGGGCAGCACCAGGAGGCACTGGTGGGTCTCATCTAAGGCAGAGCTGTGAGTCCTGGCGCTGCCAGGGCAGCAGCGATGGCAGCAGGCTGGGGAAGTGCTTCCCACCACACCCGAGTCCGTGCTCCAAATGTGGTTTCTCTCTCTGCCTGGCAGCCCATCAGCTCTGCTAATTACACACAGGCTGATCAGAGCCTCGGGCAGAGCAGCTCCCAGCCGTGGTGTGTGCTCTCGGCACCCCGCTGGAACTTGGCGCCTCTGCATGCCAGGTGTATTTTCTTCCTCTTGGTCGTCTCCCTGGTGCTGGTGACAGTCCTTTGGGGGTGGTTTCTTGGTGGGCCCCTCTGTGGTGGCAGCATGTGCAGAGGGACAGTGGTGGCCCTGGAAGGGCAGGCTGAGGCATCCCCTCACTCTGCCATCAGCACTTCCATGCCATGATTCAGCCAGTTACTTTGGTTTCCACCATCCCTGTTTAGGCCTGATATTTCTCTTTCTTAGAAGAGGGAAGGACGAGACACTATCTCCCGCCAAAAGCCCTTCCCCTTCCTCCAGCAGTGTTTCTGCCATTTACATTAAAGGCTATAACAGGCTGGAGTAAATGGAGCAGGTTTGCAATTAGTTTTCAAAGTACTTATCTCATTAAAGTAAATGAATTATTGATTTAGTGACACTCATGCTTTTAGTGAGCGGCACAGTGCCATCACCACTCTGTTCCCTGGCTCACAACAGTGGTGGCCAGTCCTCGCATGCATGTTCCTCGCGTGCATGTGTGTGCGGCCCTGTGTGTGAGCAGCAAGTGGCCTCTCTGCCTCTTGGCTTCGTAGCCAATGCAGACCTGCGCTGGACATGAGAGCCATGTCTGTAGGAGCACAGACGTGGGTACAGCTTTGCAAGGGGCACCTGTCACAGTGTAGACAGGCAGCAGAGCCCTCCAGGGAGGGGTGGGCTGGTGACCTTTGCTGCCTGCTGAGGGCTGTGCCCAGGATGAGGTCTGGACCCTGGTGCCCTGGCACACTCCTGTGGTCACAGCAGCCACACCACAGGACACCTCCTGCCAACCCATCCATGCTGTGCTAAGGATGACAAGGGAGGGAAGAAGGCAGTCCACTGGTGCCACGGGGCACTCGGCTTGCCTGGTGCCTGACAGCCTGGCAGTGGGGCTGCCAGGCGGTACGAGGGGGTCAGGGCTGGTCCCATCCATCACCCATGCTGCTTGCGGCTCCTCCGGCCGCCCCGGCACTCGCTGGAGCAGGGAGAGGGATGCGTGCCAGGTGCTCGGGGCTGGACGCTGCCCGGCGGAGCATGACTGCAGGAGGGTGAAGCAGTGAAGTGCTGTGCTAGAGCCAAATGCTTATGGCTGAACCTGCCACCCCCAGCCAGCTGCTGATTCAGCTCTTTTGCACTTCTCTGTACAGAGATTTAATCTCTCCTGTAAGATAAAATACTCCATTAATGGGAACCTGCCTACTCAGAGCCACCCCTCTCTGTGTGCCAGGCAGGAAGGGCTGCACTCTCCCACCGCAAGGAGCTGAAGCTGCGGCTGCTAGGAGAGCACTGGGAATGGCCCAGGGGGCTCAGCCCCGCATGGGCCAGCTGTATGGCTGGACACGTTTCCCCTTCACTCCTGTGCCCCAGCGTCTGATGTGGAGTGGGACAAGGGACTGGGGGAGGGATACCAGTGGGATAAGCTGGGAATGCCAGACTCCGCTGGTGGTGCCTGCTGTGCGAGTGGGTGCCACATGGCTCTGCTGCGGGTTTCATGGACGACATGTGTTGGATGCACTTCATCCTTCTCAGGAGTCCAGTGTGCTGGGAGGGAGGAGGTGGTGGTGATACTGCAAGAGCCACAGTCATTGGGCGGGAGGAAGCGTCAGGGAACAAGCAGAAGTTTGCAGCAAGAATTTTGGTTAAAAGGTTCACAGCAGTTACTCAGGATGGTGTTTTGGTGACTAGAGTTAGGACTGGTGATGCTAGGCAGTGCTGAGCGAGTGAGCTTCCTGGGTCTGATGGGCACTGGTTGTCTCTTGCCAAAGGACATGGTTCTCCCTTGGCAGAGGGAGCTCCAGGATGCTCAGCATCTCCCATGCCCACAGCAGCCCTTGCCCTGCGGTGTGACACTCTCCCTCTGCTCACGAGGGACCTGCAGCTGGAGCTGACGGTCAGCCCTGTGCCAGGACCCTGCCCATCCCTGGGAAGGAGCTAGCAGAGCGCATCCTGCTCCACCTGCACACCCTGCCTGCGGCTGGGCTCGGCCAGGCAGAGCAAGCAGATCCCTGGGCAGGCAGGAATTGGCTGGTTGTGGTATTTGGAAGAGGGTTACCAAAGAGGGGGCAGCGCCCTGTGTTGTCACTGTCCCCAGGAAGTAGCTGTGCTTTCTGGACCAGAGCTGCTGGTTGGAGGGCTCAGCCCTAAAGCTGTCGGGGTGACAGCCATGAGAGCCGGGGCTCCTCTGGGCGCTGCCTGAGCATCTCCTGCCTGCAGCTTTTGGCTGGCAGTGCAGCACAGCCTGGTGCTGCAGCCGGGCAGAGCCAGATGGTAGTGAAACCTGTCCCGAGAGCGAGCCCCATGCCCTAGCCCCCTGCCGGCTCCTGCCACGCACCTCCAGGAGCTGCTGGGAACTGGGCGTTTTATCTTTCCCAGTTAAAAAAAAAAATCCTTCTCATTTAATTAAAAGTGTTGACATTGTGCCTGGCCATCCCGCCCGCCAGAGAACGTGGTTATAAATTAAACATTAAACCTTTAATGGCCCATAAAGAAATATTCGCTGCTGCTTATGTATATAGGGGATATAAATAGAGAGGGATGCTGGGGGAGGGGCAGGATATTATTTTTCCTCAGCCAGATAATCTTTGCTAATGAATTTAATTAAAAGCAAAATTAATTTAGGATTTTTGGTGGAGAGAACGGGGGGTCAAAACGTACTTTGAAAAACTACTGAGAAGTTTCCCAGCAGAGCGGAGTGGGGTGGCTAGCCCAGGCCTGCTGCAGGGTTTGCTCCATGGCTGCAAAGTGGGGATGGAAGTTGTTGGGGTGCCCGTGTCCATGGGGGCCCGTGCAGCTGCTGGGCTGGGTGAAACAGGTTGCATTTCCAGGGGGCCCTGTGCAGACACCCTGATTTGGATCCAAGTGGTTTTAGCTGGGCGGGGTTTTGCTTGTGAGCTAGCCTGCCTTGGGCTCATCTGTTCTGGTCAGGGCTCCAGCTGGGGCTCATCAGCCTGGAGCTTTGCCAGAAAAGCAGGGGCAAGATCCCCCCCAGTAAGAGCATTCACCTGATCACCCAGAGCTGCTCCTAGCCCACCTCCCATCAGTGTTCTGCCAGAGGTTTTCCTCTTCTACTTTGGTACATATGGCAGGACAGGGAGGTTTTGGCTGAGCATCCTGGTCCCTGTGGTGCCTGGGACCACCTGAGATTTTTGCCTGGGCTAGTGCTGGGCTCAGCCAGCTCCCCACCCGCACAGGCAAGCGCAGCGCATCCCAACTGCCAGGGCCCCAAGCTGCCGTGGGTATTTCTCAGAAGGCGCCTTCCTTGGGAAATGTGTTTGGGAAATGAGATTTTACCCATCACTGTACCTCCCCGAGGAGAGTGAGCACCCTTCAATTATTCATTGCCAAACAGGCTGTCTGGGTTTCCAGCACACCCAAACCTACTGTAGCACATGCTGGAGTTCTCTGCTCCTGCTTTGCTGTCTCCTGCCTTCCCCAGCCGGGGATCCTGGTGAGCGCTTTCCTGGCAAGGAAGACCTCGGGAGCGGTTGCTGCGAGACAGGAGGCTTTGCCGGGCTCACGGCTGCGTCGTGGTGTCCCCTTGCTGCTGGGGACTGGGGAGTTCCCAACCAACTTTTTTAGGGCACCTGTGTCTCACAGCTGAGTCTGCCCCGGCATGGAGGCGCCGGTGAGGGGAGACCCCCAAACCTGGAAAACATGTCTAGCTGGGTGAGAGCTTTCTGGAGGGTTTTTATCATAAGAGCACTAATGGAAGTCAGCACCAGCCTAATGAGCTGTGCTCCTCCATGAATCTGATTCATTGAGGCAGGAATTACCATAATTGATTATCCTGCTGTGCGGCTAAGAGCAGTGTTTGCTAACAGAAGTGCCTGGGAACCCTTTGCTCTTCCTGAGCCACTGCTGCGTGCCTGGGCCTCCAGACTGTCTGTGGGTCACACACTCGCAGGGATCCAGCCGTGGGTTTGGAGCAGCGGCCGCTCACCTGGCCCCAGGCACAGGGTCCCTACAGCCACGCTTGTGCTCCCAGAGCTGCCTTGTCTTGAGGTGCCGTCCTCTGAGGAGGAGGGGCAGAGGAGCATCGCAGCTCCAGTGTTTCAAAGTAGAGCTGCTGCTGCCCACCTGGGTCAGTGGGGAGATGTTGCAGGACTCAACACCTCCAGGTCCCCAAAGAAGTGGTTAACAGAAACAGCCCTCTTTTCCTCTTTTAAAAAACTCTTGTGATGTATAAGCTGTTCTCATTATTTTTGAGGGTCTGACATGATTTATGAACATTTGCGTTGGCAATGTTGCAAAAGCCAATTAGTTGAAGTGCAGCTTTCAGGAAGTTTTCTTTGAAATTTGGCGATATTCTCCAAGAAGTGCCCGGAGCTGGGATGGCAGCAGCAGAGCCATGTGCTGCAGGGTTCGCTCCTCGCAAGAGCATGGCACTGTGCCAGAGAGCAAGGGGCAGACATGGACACTGCTGGGAGGGGAGAAACAGGGGAGCATCCTTGGGTGCATGCAGTGAGCTGGGGTGGGCAGAGGGCTTGGGGCACACTGAACTGGCTGTGTGTCCAGCACTTTGCGATAGCTGTGTCCTGCTGAGCTGCGGGCTGTGTGTTGGGCCAGGGCTGAGTTTGCAGAGTCCTGGGGAAGGTGAGGAAGGGGCCCACATCAGTATGAGGTGGGTGAGGTTTGAGGTGTGCTGGCAGAGCTGGAGGCAGGGGTCATGCTCCCATCACCCCGTGCAGTGTGCAGGCAGGTGCTGCTGCTGCTCGGTGCTGGGATTCAGCTGCCCTAGGCTGAGCCCCCAGCCTGGCTGCGGCTCTTACCCAGCGCAGGTTTCCCAGCGCACACGGGGAGATAATGCTCATGCTTATACTTGTATTTGAATATTTTGCAATCAATGAGCAACTAGCATTGACTGTAAGCAGGTTAGTGATGATGATAATTGATTTTAATTCTTCCTCCTCTTTCTTGTCTTTTCTTAGAGAGCCCAGCGTGAGCACCGCAGGAGGAGCTGGGCTGAATAAAAGGTACAGAGGCGTTTATTTCTGACGGGTCAGAGAGGTGAGGAGATGCTCTGCGGCTTGGGCAGCGGCTCCTGGGCCCCCTTGGTTGTGCTGCACAGCCTGAGCTGCTGCTCTCAGTACCCAGGGTCTCTCTAGGGTCCACGCTAACAGCTGCATGCTAAACCCTGCATGTTGAGGGGCAGGTGATGGGTGCTGCTGTCTGAGCTGCACGGGGCTGGGTGGGGCATGGCAGCACCCTCTGCCCACGGCTCTGGGGTCCGGCAGGGGCAGGTGGGCAGGCACAGACCTGTGCACCAGGGAGGGCCAGAGGAAGGCTGCCCGCTCCTCTCCACCAGCAGCCCCTGGCACCCACTGGGCGCTGAGCCCCCACACAGGTGTGACATGAGTGGCGTGAGTCTCGGCTGAGGAGGGCCAAGGGCTGCAGTGTCTGTGAGCTGTCTGCGTGTGCTGACCTTGCTGTCTGTCTGTCTGTGCTCTGTGCCGCTCTGGGAAGCAGTCCCTGGGGAAGCCCGTTAAGGAGACTCTGCCCTTACCAGGGTGGTACCTCCAGCCCCAGGTCCTGGCCCTGGCCTGGCAGTTGTCCACTGCAGGGGATGTTTGTCCTGCAGCCCATGCTGTGACATGTCACACCAGCTCATGATGTCTCCTGGGCTGAGACCCAGCTTGGGCAGGTGATGGCTCGTACATGTGAAAGGGGGGACCAGGCTGGGTGCCGCCTGCCAGCCCGGTGCTCACTGGGCAATGAGGATGGCTCCTTCCCATCATAACCTCGTGTTGCTGGGCTTCATGGCCGTAGACTGATCCCATCACAGCTTGGGGAGCCCAAAGTGCCCCCCAAAGGTCCATCCTGCTGAGTACAGCACACATCTGTGCTCCCCCCGGTCTAAGCCAGCAAAGTAGAGGAGGAAAGGTAAGACAAGGGTCTGGGGATAAGGATGCTGATGCATCCATCCCTCTGTGCCCCAGCTTTGGTGTAGAGGTGTCCATGCAGCAGTGGGACCAAGGCAGGGTGGTGGCTGAGGCAGTGGTGATGGGCACTGGGGATCTGTCGCCATGCAAAAGTGACGGAGGAAAGAGGTGTTTGGGGGGGGGGGGGGGGGGCGCGGGGAATTGCTCTTGTCTCTTGTCGTCGGCAGGACAAGGATGAAAGTGACCTACTGGGCGGGGGCCGTGGTCCGGAAGGGTCCTGAGATGGCATGAGAAATGTGGAAAAGGAGCTGTGAGGAGTGGGAAGGCTGGGGTGGGAGCTGGGTTTGCAGGTAACGTGACCCAGGCTGGGCCACAGCTGTGAGCCTGGGGAGGGAATGTACTGGTCAGCAGCAGTGGCGTGGGCTGTGGGGCTGGGGCGCAGGGTGCTGGGTCTGCTGTGTGGGGGTGAGAGTCTGAGTTTTGGCTGGCTCTGTGCTGGGCTGTTTGGCAAAACGCGGCAGCCCTGGTGCAACACAGCTAGAGCAGGCAGGCACAGGTGATTGTTGGGCTGGGCAACAGGATGGGTAGGGAGCTCTCTGTGGGCCCAGGGCTTGCCTCCACCTCTGACATTCATAGAATCATTTAGGTTGGAAAAGACCTTTAAGATCATCAAGTCCAACCATTAACCCAGTGCTGCCAAGTCCATCACTAAACCATGTCCCTAAGCACCGCATCTATGGCATTTATTCATGTCTGTACTGATGTCTTTGCAACTTGCTCCCTGTGCCAAAGTGAAGGCTTTGCTCCCTCCCGGTGTCCAGCTGCGTATGGGGGATAGGTGGCACTCAGGTCAGTCCCTGGGGCTGCAGTGGGCTGCAGAGGCCTGCAGCACTCCAAGCTGTGGCTGGACAGTTGTGTCTGGAGAGATGTGCCCTTGCAGCAAGGGGAGGTGACAGTGGGGTTGATGTCCTGCAGCCAAAGCAGCCCTGGCATCCAGTTTGGATGGGAGAGCTGGGACATGGCTGCGGGGTGATGGGCTGCTGTTTGCAAAGGTGCCTTAGGGTGAGGAGTGTGTGGATGTGGGACTGGGGATGCTGAAGTGAGAGAAGGTGAAACAGCATTGGGAAGAGAGCTGAGCCAGGGAGCTGAGCTCAGGAAGCACTCCCACTGCCCGTGCTGCCCTGGCTCCAGGATGGTGCTGCCTCCATGCCCAGGACCCCTCCAGCTTTTGGCTTGCATGTTGGTGGAGGGGGTTTATTCTGCTGCGTTGGGCCCCTCTGCCCCAGGTCTCCATGCAGCCGACACATACCAAGAGCACATGCCATGCAACAGCATGGGCATCCAGCAGGCTGTGGGGCCCCAGGCCATGGCCACGGCTGCATTGGCAGGGCACAGAGAAAGAGGAGATGGTTTTGATCACCAAGATATAAGAGGGAGTGGGAAGCTTCCCGCCCCAGCTGCCTGCAGTGGTGGCTCCTCTGCTTTATCACCCTCTGCTGGTGCTGAATTATTGAGAGTGTTGCTTTCTTTTATTGCTGTGCTGGAGGAGAAATGCCTCAGCCTGGCTCTGCTTTGAATATGATTATGGGGCTGGAGATGTCAGAGCCAGCTGGGCCCCAGAGACCGATCTGCCACCCCTCTCGCTCCTGCACCTTCCCTTATTCTTATTTATTCCCTTGCTCCCGCGTCTGGTTCAGTGCACACAATCCCCTCACTCTCCTCTGCTGAGTGGTGCCCCAGAAGGACCGGAGATTTATGGCCTGACAAGCGGTGCTGCCCTGCTGCTGAGCCATGCCTGCAGCCTGTGCCGCAGGCGGCTGGGAGCTCGCGCCCTGTGGGAAGGTCCGTCCTGCCCCTGGAGCCCCACTGCAGGCAAAGCCAGAGCAGGGCTTGTCCCTACGGCCCACCCTGCAGCGACTCTCCCCTGAGGGACGGGGTCTCCACCTAGCTTCTGTTCCAGGGGTCTACTGGGGTGTGATGCTGGGGATGGAGGGACGGCTGCTGCCCCAGTGTTGGTAGGAACTTCTGGGTGCCCTTCTCATGCAGACTGCGGCAGCCACATCCTGGGCTGCAGGGCAGCCGGCTTGTGCAGGGACCACCCTCGTTGCTCCCGCATGTGGGGACTGGGCGCTGCTGGCTCTGCCCCACCTCAGGCCACAGCTTAGCTGCATCCTGCAAAGTAGGCAATGCTGGGGTCCCCAAGACAGCCCGTCCCAGCAGGACCTGCTGGACCACGGGCGAACAGCCCTACCGGCCAGGAGTAGAGATGGGCAGCAGATGGCCGTGCAAACCGGCTGGCACCTCGCAGGTTAACCGCGAGAGCAGCGGATTCCCTTATTGACAGGGTAGCCTGAAAAATGCTGAGGCAGGACATCAGCTCCTCTGAGTGTCAGCGCGGGAGCCCACGCTGTGCCGAGCGCACACGCTGCCACTGCCACTGCCCCCCAACACCCAGCCTGGCCGCCTGGCCCCAGCCCCCGCCCAGGCACTCCAGGTGGCTTCCCCTCATGCGCTTACCCTTTCCTTTGCTCTTAAAAACACCAGAGAGGATTTAATTTTTATCCCTCCCTCTCACCGTTTTTGGTTTTGGTTTTTTTTTTCCTTGGGACGAGTAAGCCCCTGCCCCGCTGCATGCCCAGGGCTGTCCCCACATCAGTCCTCTGGTCCCTGCTCTCCAGCCCGCCCAGCAGCAGCATGTCGGACGCGGGCAGCTGGCTCTGAAGCGTGGCCCGCGGCGAGCACCCACGCTGCGCTGGGGAGGGAGGCGAGCACACAGGGCATCTGCCCACGCCAGCCCTTGGCGCTGGAGCCAGACAGCGAGCACCCAAGGGGAGAGAGCCCACGGAGGAGGAGCGGCACTCAGCACAGCCGGCTTCAGCGAGCAGCCCACCACCCTCGCACCAATCCTACGGAGCTCCTCGGCACCCTGCTGCCAACATGATGATGTATATTTGGGTAGGTACTACCACCAAGGGTGGGATTTCCCTGCCCTCTCTGCCAGGGTTTTGCTCAGGGTCGGGGTCGTTTCTTGCTGTTGTCCTTTCCCAGCTGAGCCGCTGGCCACAGAGAGCTTTCCTCCTCCTCCAGCAAGGCACTCGCTGCCTACAGCTTACAGGCAGGGGACAGGCTGTGATGCTGGAGGAAGGCCTGGCGTTGGGGAGGAAGAGGCAAACAGCAGAGGCAGGCAGGGGTCCCTGCCTGGGCACTGCAGCCTCATCACTGCCTGAGGGCACCCCAAACCCCAGTCCTGCCTCCCGTCTGCTCCCTCTGAGCTCCCCACAGTGCTGGCCGCAGGCAGCAGCCCCCTCACCTGCCCAGGGTGACCAGAGGCTGCTCAGAAACACTTCCCTGACTGTCCCCCCTTGGCTGTGCTGGGTTGGTGGGCAGGGGCTCTGGAGCCTGCCCTGGGGGTCTATGCTGGAGGGGATGTGGTAGCAGCAGGGTGTCCAGGTGATGGGTCTGTGCAGAGCCAGAGCATCAGCCAGCCTCTATGGCCTGGGGATCTGCTGTCTCCCACAGGTGCCCACCCAAGATTTGGAAAGTCATTCATGGGGCAGCCCCCACACTTATATCCCAAGCTTGAGGTTGGTGGCTGAGGCTGCTGAGAGCCCTCTGGGGACTCTGAGGCCCCTCCGCAGCAGCGCAGTCCCTGTTCGGACAGTTTGGAGCCCACGGAGCCGCCAGGTTCTGTCTGGTTGTGCCCCATGGAGGTGAGGGGCATGGGTGGGAGGGCTGGGCTCTGCTGGAGCTCTGGCTCTCCCTGCGCTAGTTGAGCTGTCAAGCCATGCAGGGTTGACGGCTGGTGGGGGACCAGCTGAGACCACCCATGGCCATCTCAAGGGCTTGGAGCAGGGACGGGGAGGAGGGGAATGTGATGGGGTCTGCCCAGGCACTTCGCTCAGGGATGGGATGCTGAACATGGATGTGAGCTCCTCTCCTGGTGGGGCTGTGACAGTGAGCAGAGGGGAAGGGGACAGAGGCCCGCAGCCTCCCAGGGGCTTCATATCCTCCCCTAAGGTGCAGGAGCTGGGCTGAGTGTTGGGCTCTGCACCATCCCAAGGGGCTTCCCGTGGCTTCCCAGCCCCTTTCATGCTCCCACTCCCCGAGCGCTGGCCGAGCTGGCAGGGGGCTGGTGGGCTGTGGCAGCCCTTGGGGGTTACATGCTCTGGGGAGCTGCATGCCCCTGGATTTCGGAGCAGGGAGCAGAGCAGAGCTGGGTGAAGGGGCGTTTGGGGGAAGGAGATTATGGGGAGGAGGAAGGTAATGCAAATTCATTGTTTCTCAGGGAAGCAGCTTTCAGGCATAAGGTGCTTTGTCATGAGAGATCTCGGTGCAGCCACTGATTCCTGCCGGTCAGGAGCCCATTGGGGCTTGCAGAGCTGCCTTCTGCTAGGGCATTAATTCTGCCTAGGGACTTAATGAGCCACCACGGCTGTGAAAGCAAACTGCTCTAGAGTTTCCACTTGCAGCTTCATAGGTGCCACATGACTTTACAGAGTTCCAGGTGGTGCAAAGCGTGGGGCAGCAGCACTGAGGTGCCTGTCCCCATGGGAGCTTCAAGCACAGCTCCCTGCAATGTGTTTTCTGTCTGGGACAGTGCTCAAGGGTCCCCCTTCCCTATTCTGCGTGGTGCATGTGGCCAGCAAGCCCAGGATGGCTGGGTCTCAACATCATGCGGGGCACAGTGGCATTCCCGCTGGGAGAGAGGCTGGGCGAGGGCTCTGCTCCCAGTGGAGCGGCTGAACGTCATTTCTTGGCATCATGGACATCTTTCCCTTGCAAGCATGGGAGGAAGCAGAGGGGTTTGCTTTGCCTGTGCGGCGGGAGCGTGGCCGCCGTCAGGAGCACTGCGGGGAGCGCTGCGGTGGCAGGCGGCAGCGGGTGGCTTGGTAATCGACACTGCAACAGGCTGAGATGCCAAAGCAAAATGTCTTCAAATTAGCAGTAATTGCCAGCGAAATAAAGAGCATGTGGGGCGAGTGGAAAGACGGTTCTATAAATATTATGATTTTTAAAGTTTGCCCTGGAGTCCTACAGCCTGTTTAAACGCTAATATCCTGTCTGTGCATTTAAAAAGCCTTATAATGAGGATTGAGTGTCTGCTTCCAGACCACCTCCTGCCTGGTGCTCTCCCACTGCCCACATCACCTGTCTGCCCCTCCTGGTGGCATTTCAGGACAGGCTTCCCCGTGCCCAGAACCAGCAGTGCCCCACATGCCCCTGCTGTCACCCATGCTTGGAGATGCTCTAACCCTCTGGGCAGCCTCAACTGTCCCATCCTGCCCCTTGCACTGGTGTCCCATGGGCTGCTGCCAAAGTCCCCAGCTGCAGTCTGCAAGGCCAGCGTGCAGCATTGGACCAGCTCAGGGGATGCGTTTTCTTGGGAACCCCTTGTCAGGCAGTGGGTCTGATCTCAGGGAAGCAGGGGACTCTGGGAATGCAGCGTTTCAGGTCCCCACATCTGCAGTTGCTTGTTCTTTGCATAACCCTCCATCATTCCTGCATCATCCTCCATCCCACACTGGGCCCTGTGGTGGCCATGGCTCTGGCCCTGGCAGTGCTGGTGTGGCACACCCTGCCGAGTTCAGCGCAGTTGTTTTACCTGCTGCAGCTCTGCTGGCACTGTCCACGCAGCCCATGAGCTTGAGGTGCTCAGCAGCATCTGTTCCGCCACAGTTCTTCTGCCTGCATGTTAATTCTCATTAAATCTAGGGAGCCTAATTGCTATTTCATGTAAATATTTTGTCAAGTGAAAGGGCTTTAGGAAGGGCCATGCTGACTGAAGGCGAGAAGCCAGGCTCTCTCACCGCTGTGGTGACAAGCTCCTGCTTGTCCTGCTCAAACACGGGTGTAAACCCTGTCCCTGTGGGAGCCGCTGCGTGTCCCTCAGTGGGCTCAGAGCTCAGATGTGATGGGACACTGGTAGGTGCCTGTGCACTGTTTGCTTGTGCCGCATGACAGGGGCACTGGCCTCCCTCCTCACACGTCTCACAGGATAGCTGCAACCTGGGCTCCGCTCAGTGGCGAGCACCAAGGGTCCTGAGGCACTGCCTGCATGGGCTGAAGGGCAGTGGAGGGATGGCACAAGGGGCAGCAGTATGTCCCTGGGTGCTGGCCCAGCCGTTCTCCTGCTCTGCATGGTGCTGGCAGCTCTGGTCAGAGGTTGAAGTGTCCCCAGGACCCCCTTCCACCCCCCCCTCAGTGGGTGAGGAAAGTTTCAGTGAGGTGCTGTTTTTTCCTAGATTCCATTAAACTTTCATGTGCTTTCTCTGCATTTCTGCTCCCCTCCTGGCTGCTACAGCTCTCAGATACTTGCTGTGTGTTGGTCACAGTTCCCTCCTCACTTGGTGACATCATACCTGGGTGCTGACGTCACCACCCCTGCCTGCGATCTGTGACCTCATGGCAGCTGTGGCAGGCGGGGAGGTGGCAGCTGGGGCAAAGGCAGGGTCTGGGACAGCAGCAGTGAGAGTGCTGGGAAGCCACAGAGTGGGGATTTTCAGTACAGTCTCCGGCTTCTTTGGGAGTTCAGGCACTGACACCTCGAGAGCCACTGGAGGAGAAGGAGCAGGGGAAGATGGAAAGGCGGTTTAACTGGGTGCAGAGGAGCTTGGCCAGACTGGGGCATTCTCCCCAACATCCCACCTGTGCTTCCTGGAGGTCCTTGCACCCTGATTGCAATGTCCGTATTGGGTTCCAATGCACCTGCAGTTAGTTTAAACTCTGTCTTTCAGAGATGAAGAAACCAGCATTCTGAAGGTGGCTGTGTGGCTGTGTTGCATTAAAGGGGATGGAGTAATTTAGCAGAAAATAACCCCACCCGCACCCCACCCTGCCTTCCAACTCTCCTCAGGGATGTAGGAGGTTAGGTGGGCTAGGTTTCCAATGCGCCCCTATCAGTCCAGTCACGTTTAACTACCACGGTTCTGGATACACTGATAGCACCTGCACTGCCAGTCCAGCCATGCTCATGAACTAGCACGGCCACGCTCTAGGGTTTGGTTGTCCGACCAGCTACTTAACAGGGCAGGTTTATTTGTGCAACAGATGAGACAGTTTTTTGGATTGCCGGTGACAGTGACTGTCTGCAAAGGGCACATGCAAATAAAATGTTACGAAGTATAAAACACACGGAAAAGTTACAACGATACAGCCTGGCTACAAATATTAAAAAGTAACTCTCTGGAGATATTTCTAAGTCTCCCGAGGAAGCATTAGTCCAGGTGTCACCTGAGGTGTCCCAAGCGGGGAGAAGCAAAGCTCAGCCCGTCGGCCGGTCCCAGGAGTCCGTCTCGGTGGTGTCTTCCCTTCACTTGTTCTCAGTGGTGTCTTCCCCCCTTGTCCCCTCATTCATTCACTTTTTATACTTCTCTTTGCTCTCAGGTGGAGCTTGGGCGACTCTAGTCATACATTCCTTCATTATGATGGGTGTAAAGTTCTCTTGGTTTCATTTAAAGGTAGAGTTCATTTTAAATTTACTGCACATGCTCCCCAAGGGGGGATTCATTCTTGTCAGTGGGGCCATTTGAGTAGGAGATCACGATCTCCCCCTACCATAATTATTTTACCCTAGCATCCTTGAATTTTCTCTCTTCAGCAGTTTGTTTTCTTTTAGCAGTCAGCACATCCTCATCAGAAGGCTTTGGAAGTGCTGAGGGGGCCTAGTTCGGGACCTTCTGTCGCAGATAATAAGGCTCTTGCTTGGTCGTCGCCACAGTTGTTGGCCCAGCAACAGACACCTTCTCATATATTTTACAGCCGCTGTGCAGCTTATCAGCTGTTTGGTACCATCATGTTCCCAGTCCTGCAGGGAGCACGGCAGAGCCTGGCCTCAGTGTCTCCGCTCCACCCTCCACTGCTTCTCTAGGACAGCAGGTTGTGTCACTTGGGGAACTGCGGTGATGTAGATTCCGTGCATGCCAACTGTCCTGAAGGCGATAGCTGTATTTTACCCTAAAAAGCTTTCTGTAATACTACACTTCTATTAGGACCCAATTTTTCTCTAATTCCCCCCCTCAAGGTGACTTTCCCACATGCTGTCTCCAGAGATAGGGGAGTGAGTGTGTGGGGATTCAGGGCAGCACGTGGTGCTGGGACAGTATGAGCAGGAACTGTGACATGGCCAGGGCTGGCGATGCTGGTGGCAGGAGGAAGCATTTTGGTTTGTGCTGTTGCCAGTGTTGGGTGCTCTGTGCCAGCAAGTCCCATGGTCGGGCGACCCTGCCTGGGAACGCTCAGGGTGCACAGCCTCCATAGCCTCCTGCTCCTCCCACTCTCCTTGGTACTGGGAGAGGCATCCCTGTCCCAGTCCAGTCCCAGCAAATCTGGATGCTGCCCCTGCACAGAGGGGCCAGGAGCACCTTGGTCTCAGGCAGAGGGAGCAGCAGCACAGTGATGGCGTGGACGTGGCTGGGGTGGTGGGTAGGGACCTCTCTGCGAGGCAGAGCCTGCTGGCACATGGTGCTCTCACCTGTCACCTCTGTTGGTTCCTTTTTGTTGTCCTGATCTGTGCCCAGCACTGGGGTGCTCCCTGCAGCTGAGCCAACAGGGGTGCAAGATCTTCCCCTTGCTTCACAGCAGCCTAGATCCATCAGCGCCTTCATCTAATCGCTTTATGTCTATGACTAACTGCTAATGAGCTTTTAATTAATGAATGCCATGGCTTGGGGGCATTCTGGAGTGGGTGGGAGGAGAGGACTAGATGGGTGCCCTGCTTGCTGGGTGCTGCAGGGCTGCTGGTATTGCATTCACAGGCTGACGCCCAGGAGGCTGGGAGCACCCAGCCTTGCTGGTCCTCACAGCAGCGACTGCGCCTCGGCCTGACCTGCATCCCCTCTTGGCAGCTCTCCTGAGCAGCAGCATCTGGGCTTGTGCCTCAGCTTTGTGCTGTGGGAGCGTGCTGGGGGATGCGATGGGGTCCTGTTAAACAGTTGCAGCGCCTGAGGCATCTGGCCCACCTGTGGTTGTGCATTGCGGCCTCATGGCAGATCCATGGACCACTGCGTCATCCCACTCTGCCAGGAGAGGATGTGGGATGGCATCCCAATGAGGACTGCAGTGCTGGGGGATGTGATTTCCTATCGCATCCCGTGTGGGGAGTGGGCCACGGTCTGGACATGGTGCCGGGGGCAGCCCTTGGCAGGCAGCGGCTCTGACATGTGCTCAGGCTTGGTGCAATGTGTGCGGGGGGCCCTTGGATGTGTGGGACATGCCGCAGCCGTGCCACGTTGCCAATCTGCACAGTACCACATGCTCAGGCAGGCTCAGGGGCAGACCTCGGAGCCCTCATTTCTGCTGGGTAGAGTTTCCAAATGGTGGAGGCTAGTGTGCCTCAGAGGGGAGCTGAGCACCCAGCAGTTCTGGCATCTCCCCAGGAGCGGGAGCCGGCAGCACTGCACCAGCAGCACTGCACCGGCTGCCTTGGGCACCTCCCAGCAGCTATCTGCTGCTGGGCCAGCTCCCAGCCATGCATGGCCAGTACATCCCAGCTGCCTGAGAGCAGTGCAGAGCATCACGCTTTCCCCAACGAGTTCCCTTGGCAGTTCAGGGGGTGCGTGCCCATCAGGCATCCCAGCACAGGCTCTGCCTCTCAGCCCTGGTGCCCCACTGGGTTCCAAACCAGTGGCCGAGGCTGCTTCTGTCCTGGTGCCACGTTATTCTCCCCCTTCCAGAAAACAAAACGAAGGAGCCCTCGAGGGTTCATTTAAAATAAATAAAAAACGAAAATAGTGCTGATTTGAAGGAAAGCCAACCCCATCCTGTGCATGGGAGCGCATCACCAACCCATCCCCGAAGGGCAGAGAGAAAGATGTGCTTAGAACTGCAGCCCTGTGCAACTTCTGCCTTTGATCATATATCTTACATGTGCCCTTTGCTTTCCCTCGTCTGATATTTATTAGGTTTAATTTTACTGGGATGCGGCTGTAAGTGAGACAGATGGAACGGGGTCTGTGCGCCTGGTGAACACATCTTAATTAAACAGATAAATAAACTTTCATTCCAGGAGACTTGAGTTTTGGAGGGGTTCCTCCAGGGCTGCAGCTCTGCAGGGCTGGGCAGCCCTGCCTGGGGGTCCTCAGGCCTGGGCACCAAAGGACTGCCCTGGTAGAGCCCTGGTGCTGGTGCCGTTGGCTGGGGCTGCAGCACGGCATCAGTGCTGGGGCAGCTGGGAACAGCAGGGTGAAGGACGTCAGCTGGTGGTGGCCGGGGACGTGTTCCCCACGCTGGAGCAGGCCAGTGGGTTGGTACCGCCCTGTTGTGCTGGTGTCCCACAGGGGCTCCTGCTGCTGTGGGGGCATCTCTGCCACCAGGTAGGTGTTGGTGATGGCTGAAGGAAGGAGAGAGGAGACTTGAAGGCTCCTCAGCTCCCAGAGCCATGCCCAGTTCCCCCACTGCCAAGCTGTTTATCCTGCAGAAACACAGCCAGTGGTGCAGAGGGTCTACACCAGTGGGTTTGAGGCCAGGGTATCAGCCCAGCACATCACTCTGTGTGCTCTCCCTGCAGGACAGCCTGTGGCTGGAGCCAGCCTGGACCTTTCCGCGACGTGGGCTGCTGGCTCAGGGCAATGCCAGGGCTCGTGGCGCTGCCCCCAGCCAGGAGCGCCTTTGAGTCACCCTGCCCGGAGCCAGGCTCTGGCGCAGGGAAGAACAGGCAGATTACCTCAGCCTGGAGCCAGCCCTTGCCTCACGTGGTTGTCTTGGTTGGGCACTGCAAGCTCAGAGCATCAGGCCATGCCCTTCCCTTTTCACCTTTGCCTGAGAGCAGTGCAGGAACCGTGCTGGAGCCAGACCGGCCCAGGGCCTTTGGAGTTGCCCATCACCTTGCCCAGGGCATCCCTCGCCCTGTGCCAGGGTGATGTGCAGTGCTCAGGTACATGCAGGTGCCGGGTGGGGCCCCTCTCCCCACAGCTGTCTGAGGGGCTGTGGGAGGGCATGCTTGTCACCCAGCCGCTGCAAAGCTGTCCCATGTCCTGCCCTGGGCGCTGGAGCATGCAGGAGAGTGCAGCACCAGGGCCACAGGAGTCCCTGGGGAACGGGAGCAGGAGGCGAGTGACGAGCGTGGGGTCTGAGCACTGAGGTGTGCAGGACAGGCTGCTGCATCAGGGTCTGCTGTGGTCCCTTGGGAGTTGGAGGGCGCGTGGTTGTGGTGGGACACAGGAGCTCACTGCAGCCCACGCTCCTTGCAAGGAGCAGCAGCTGGAGGATACTGTTGGTAGCAGATGTCGCTGCCAGACTTTTTTCGGCTCTCAGTACCATGGGGTGGTGGTGATGAGAAACCCTTTTCCTGGTCTGGCATCCCCCTCCCCCCCAATTTGGCACCTTGTGGTCGCTTTAGAGCATGGTCACCCCAGTAGCAGGACCCCACGCGGGAGGCTGGCACCCCCTCTGCCCCAGGTGCAGCTTCTTCAGGACAGCTTTTCCCAAAGCTGTTTGTTTCCGCCAGGTTTGCCCGGTGCCTCCAGGCCAGCCGTGCCACACACCGCTGCTGTTGTGTATCTGCAGCAGAAACGGGAACCGCTGCGAGTGTACCAGGACACTGCAGCATGTCGCTATGTCTGGGGATACTGTGGAAAATCCCAGCCTCCAAATAGGGTTGGTCGTGTGCTGGAGGCTCCGGCGGAGACGGAGCATCAGCAGCTGCTGGCACAGACCTGCCTTTGTGCATCACATTTGGCCAAGATGGAAACTGAACTGAGCCCAGGTTTTGTTTCCCACATACCCAAGCACAATGCCGTCCCGGCTACTTCATTGCTGGCCACGGCTCTGAACTCAGGAGTGATGCAGCGCTGGTGGTGTGGGGTGCTGGGGCAGGGACACCCGTGCCAGCCCTGAGCTGTGCAGTACCAGAGGGTGCTGGGGCTGCCGCGGGGCCACGTTAGGAGGAGGCGCAAGGTGGGACCAGGGAGCCAACAAGCACACATGCGTGCCCGCACCAGTGTCCCTCATGGGCACTGGCACATAGGCTATTGCCATGGCAGCTGTGACAGAGGTGTGCATGGTGTTGATGCGTCAGGGATGCTGGCAGCACCGGCAGGCCAGCCTGAAATGCCAAAAAGCCTCTCAAGCTCTGCGGGTGCCAGCCCCCTGCCCATTGCCCACGGAAGGTGCTCAGGGCAGGGTGTCCCCAGTGCTCCGAGGAATGTGGGGAAGCCGATGCCGGCAGGCAGGGCACCTCGGTGTCACCCGAGGGTGCCGGGCTCCCCGGGGGCTGGCAGGCAGGTGGGGGGGGAGGGTCGCAGGCTGCTGGGAGCAGGCCCTGCCTGGGGCTCACATGCCTTTGCATTTGTCAGGGCCGAGCTGCCGGCGCCCAGGGTGTGCAGGCGGGGCCGCGGCTGCCGCCATGGCTCCTCTCGCAGGGGCAGCCGGCAAGCTGCCGGCCCTGCCCGCCGTGCCGTGAGCCCATGGCGGCGCGGCGCGGGGCTACTGGTGCCGGTGCCGTGCGTGCTGCGGGGCTGCAGGCGTGAGCAGGTATGTGCCTCTCTCCAGGGAGGCGGAGCTGGGTCTGCTGCATGGCTCCCTGCCCGTCCCTGTCTGCGTGTGTGTCTCCCAAGGAGAGCGTGGTGCGTGTGCACGTGTCCGGCTGTGTGTGCGTGGGGGACTCCCGCGGCTGCCCAGCGTGGCGCGGCACTGCCATTGCGGGGTCTGCGCGGCTGGAAGTGCCGGCTGCTCTGCACGCTTCCCGGGGCGCCCGTGTTGCATCACCAGAACTCCCGGTAAGACCCTTCATCCCTTGGGAGCCAGCACCGGGAAGGGAGACGGTTCTGCCCGCTCAGCCCGATCCTGCCCGCCTGCTTCCCCAGCGCAGCAGAGTGTGGCCGGGGGCTGCGAGGGGCGGCGGGGAAGCCATCTGCGAGCGGCGGCGGAGGGGTTAAGTGCGGGATCAGCTGTTCTCATGTCATTACGGATTCTCTTCGTTTTATACAGAGCTCTGTTTGATGTCTGAATGCACAGGGGACTCCCCCTCCTCCTCCAACTCCCACCCCTTTTATTTCGCTCCCGAGCCCTCTCTCCCTTCCTCCTCCCCTTCCTTTCTCTCTCCCCGCTCCCGCTCTGGCTCACACACACCCTTTGCAGACCGTGCGCTCAGTGCCAGTGTCTAATGGCACCGAAGTGAACAGCCGAGCGCTGCTCCCGGGGCGCGGGCGCAGCCGGCCTGCCGCAGATGCATCCCTCCTAACTAGCGCCGAGGGGTCGGGAGGGACGGCCGAGCAGGGGAGAGCCCGAGGGGCGAGCCGGGAAGACGAGGATAGCGGTGTGCGGAAGAGGACGGACCCGCGAGCAGCTTCACGGCTACCTGTCGACACATGCTGTGCTCCATGGCTAACTCGGGCTGCCTCCTTGTCTCCAACTCAGGCATGCTTCCTCACTCTCTCCCCTGTCCTCCAGCCTTCCTCTACCTCCAACAGGTAAGTCACCCTCTCCGGGGGATTTTTTTTGCTTTCCGGTTCACACGTGTTTTTCGCCGGTTCCCTCTCGGCGGAGGGTCGGAGCTTAACTGCTTCCTCCCCGGCCGCGGGGCCTCCGGCACCTGCCCCGCGGCGGCGCCGAGGTGTGCGGCGGCGGCCACTCCCGGTCCCTGGCTGCGGTTCCGCTGGGGCTGCCGCCGGGTTTGCGGCCGAGGCGCCCGGGAGCGGGCTGAGGCGCGGGCAGTGCGGCAGGCAGAGCTGCCGGCAAGGCTCCGGTGCTTTCCTGCCTCAGCGCTGCTGCTGTTCGGCACAGGCGGAGGGTGGTGATGGATGCTCGGATAAATGAATGAGGCTCCGGCATGGCCTGAGCAGCCGCCGGGGAGAAGGGAAGGTGATGCGCTTGTGCATGCACACGCGTGTGCATGTATGTGTGTGTATGCCGTCACGTTGTGCGCATCTGCAGCCAGGCCGAGGGGTTGAGCGTGCGTGGGTTTGTCTTGCTGTTGACAGGAAGGTGCTGCAGAGGGGACGGCGGGTCCGGGTGAGCCCCAGGTCTGGGCAGCCCAGCCAGAGGGTGCCTGGGCCATCGGTTTGGTCCTTAACTTCTGGCCAGGGTGTGCTGTCCTGCGGGACTGTCCTTGGGTCCCACACTGGACCCAGCGCGCTGGCTTTCCGGGCTTGTTGTCCCAGGGGAAGTGCAGCTCGGGAGAGGCATCGTTTTCTTCAAAAGCCTCTTTGCTGCGTCGGAAATCCCGTCTCCCAGCCAGGCAAACTGCTCCATTTGTGCTTTCAGGGGTTTAAAAATTCATAGCATCCTCACCGTGCTCGGCATGGCCTGTGTGGCTCACCCGGCAGCTGAGGACAGGCGGCGCAGGTGCAAACCCTCCTGCCCCAGCGAGCAAGGGCTGGGGAGCATTTCAGTCCCTCGGGATGTCCGTAGCCTGTGTCCGAGCGGGCTTGTGGCCGGACAGTGGCCGTGCTGGTGGTGGGGATGGCAAGGCCCAGGGTCACTCCATCTGGTGCACTAGAGATGGGACTGACAAAGCTGGTGCTGCCACTGGTTATACAAGTGCAGTGGCAGCCATGGGGTGCACACAGGGCCAGGGCTCACGCGGGGCTGCTGCAGAGGCCGGCCAAGACCAGTGCATGATTTGTTGCACCCTCCTGCAGGCAGAGGCTGCGAGAGCTGGGGCTGGGCTGGATTTTGGTCTCAGCTTTTCCAGGCTGAGCCAAGGTCCCGGTGGCTGCTGCTTGGCTGCCTGGGCATGTCTGACACCAAGCAGAAACCACCCCCAAGCCCCCACCCATTGCCAGGGAGGTTTTCTGTCCCTCTGAAGGGAGCGTGTGGATGCTTTGAACCAGCAGCCAGCATGGGGCCCAGAGACTCTGTTGGGAGCGGGTGGCAGTGTGGAGGATTTCCCTCTCCAGCTGGGATCCCCCAGTCCCACGGCCACCATGAGGGGCTTGGTTGTGCCACTGGCCCTGCGGAGCACTCTGGCATGGACCAGCTGCACTGCCTGCCGGCTCCCGGGGCTGCGGCTGGAGGCAGCAGGGGCTGGCAGCACTGCGGGCAGGCACGGGCTGCCTGCTGCCAGCACCCAGCTGGGCTGTGCGTGAGTGGGGTTTGGGGTCCCTGGGAGGGAGAAACCTTTCCCAATGCACCGGTCTCTGCACTCAGCAGCTCCTGGTTCCCCCATTGCCCTGTTTGTTTTAATTTGACTGTCATGTTTAGTGCCTCTTCCTCCCTGGTCTCCCAGAAGCCTCTTGCTCCTTGGCAGCAGATCTGGACTCACGAGCCAGGAAGGAGGGTTTTATTAAGAGATTTGGAGTTGGATTTTCACCCGGCTAATGAGCACGATGAAGGCCAAAATCTCCATTCTCTTCCCAGGGCTTGTCCCTTGCTGAGGTTCTGCACCCAGCACTTGAGGACAGGGTGTTCCTGGTGCGTGTCGAAACAAGGCATCAGGCAGAGGGACATCGCTGGCAGTCGTCACATGGGGAAGGGGCACAGGGCACATGCTACTGACAGGCTCCTCATCCTGCTTGGCTGAGCAATGGGCTTGCCTGGTACCTTGTGTTTCAGCCCTCAATTCGCTCTGGATTTTGGACATATGCACCTTCAGCACACCTGCGCTAGAGGGGTGCGCAGGGGCCAATGATGCCTTTGCCTATGGGAACGTGCCTGCCACGGAGCTTGCCAGCCAGCACAACTCACCTGTGCCAGAAATGCCTGGAGGGGTTTAACCAACTCTCCCCAAAGTTGTTGTGACTGTGGGGTCTGCCAGGGGCTCGATTTAGACCCTGTAGGTTACGGTTCCCTGGCTGGAGTGTGAGTGTACATAGGGAGGCAAATGTCTTTGCATTGGAGCTGGGGAGGACACATAGGCACAGGTGGTGCCTGAGTCCCACGGCTGCAGGGGCCCGTGCTGGTCGCCACTCCTCCTGTGCCAGGACGGATGTGAATCTGGCTGGGCTGGCCAGGGGGGGCAGGAGCTGGGGGGCCATGGGTTCTGCGCGCAGTATCCCCTTCAGGCATGTGCTCTCCCTTCAAGGAGCTCGTTGGCATTTGCTGCATTTCTTCCCAAAGAAGGCTGCTTGTATTTTGTAGCTCCCTGACATTTGAAGGAATGACCAAGAAATTAAGTTGTCTGCAAAACTTTGATTAGCTCAGTGCCAGGAAAAAAACAGTTGCCCACAGGCTCTGGCACTGTGAATGGCTCATCAAAGTGGCTGCGGGCACCTTGCAGCTCGTGCAGCTCAGCTGCCCCCATGCAGCTGCATGGCTGCCCTGGCCCTAGCCATGGGAGCCCTGATGCACAGCACTCCGCATGGTGCAGCCACACTGCATACAGGAATCCCCCCTTGGGCCCTGCCATGATCCAGCACCTGGGCAGGAGCAGGGCTCCCAGGGGGAAGGAGGTGAGGGGGCTGCAGTGTGGCTGGTGGGAGGGTGAGTGTGTGCCCACGGCTGAGCTGCCCACGCTGGTGGAGCAGGCAGGAACGCCGTGTCCTTCAGTGGGGCTTGGCAGTAAGATTTAGCTCTTGCTCAGCGAGGACCTGGGTGCAGAGGGAGACTTCGGTGGCTTCGCTTCATTAACGGAGGAATCAGTTGCCGCTTAAAAAGTGTCTTCACTATAAGTGAGCAGCTAATTGCTCCAGGACAAGGCACAGTGCTGACCCGAAACAGACCCGAGCTCTGAGGCTCAGCATCGGTGTCAGAACATGTCACAGACCCCAGTGTGGGCAGTGATGTGCGTGCAGGGCTGGACACGAGCACAGGTTGATGTACAGGTGGGCTGAAAACCGCTGCAGAGCTGCCCCCGAGGTGCCACTCACCAGGGGCATCCCTGGTGCCTGCGGTCGCACCGCGCTGCCCAGCCCACAGTGCAGGAGACTTGGCTGAGCAGCGCCTGGCCCGCTGGGAAACAGCCTCTGCAAAAGGCTGCTTGGAAAATTCCTTTCCAAAAGGGCTGCTGCCAAGTTTAGCATATTATATTTTTAGGGAGCAAGTCTATTCCGAGCAATATTGTAGTGTGTTGCAGCAGTGGGTTCGTTTCAAACCTGGTTTCTCCCTCCTGCTTGTGTGTTGCACGGATGCAAGACCCAGCACAGCGGCTCCCGGCTCCGGCCAAGCGCCCGCACTGCAGCGGCCACCTTGCTTGCATGGCGCAGGACAGGCTTTAAAGCCGCAAAAAAATATTATTTGCTTTTTTTTTTTCAATATATTGAAAACACTGACATTAATTTTATCTTTGCAAAGCTGGTTTTCCCACAATAGCTGTAATTTAGGCCTACACTGCCTGGCGATGCTCTTTTTATAGGTACATTCCTATTTTAGTACTATAGTGATGGGTGAATGAGTAGATTAAATTAGATTTAGTATCTATCATTCTTTAAAGCATTACAGGCAGGCAGTGGAGGGGTATGGTTTAACAAAGCAGAAAGGCTAATTAGGAGAGCAGGCGCAGGCTGCCCACACTGGCTCCCACTGCCCCCGGCCCCTGGCTGCCCCCGGCCCAAAGCCGCCCTTGCTCAGGGCCCAACGTCCAAATAGGAAAGTGCATTTGAATCCAGACTTTCCTGTGCTGCCCCAGGGCCAGGACAGCTCCAGGGTCTGCAGCCAGGGCTGGGCGGGATGCTGGGTGCTGGGACCAAGCACCCGGGGCTCCTCACTCCTCCGGGGATCTGCAGAGTCACAGCAGTGACTTGGCTCCCGGTGGCTCTCTCCACAGGGCGAGCGCTGCCACCAGCTCCTGCCCAGGTCCTGCTGCCGGCCCTGGGCAGGACCCCCACGTGCAGGTGCATGGCATCTGTTGCAGCAGAGGGACCCTGGCAGCGGGGGCTTTGCTGGCACCTGCCCCGGCATGAGTGTGGTGGCTCCGCGGGCAGCCGGAGCAATGCTGCCCTGTCCCCAGGGCTTGCATCTGTGAAGTAACTGGATTCAGCGGTGGAGCTGGTGAGCGGCAGGGGCACCAAGGGGCACCACAGCCCCTCCAGAAAGGGCATTAGTCCCCTGGTGCAGCTGGTATTGGCAAGCAGGCACACCAGGCAGGCATGGGACTGGGCTGCAGGATGCCTTGGGGAAGTGCCGGCCTTGGGGAATGCTGGACAAGGTGCTTTGGCACAGGAGAGAATGAAACATCTGAGGAAAGAGCTGCCTCTTCCCAGTGCTGGGACACCCAGGCTGGGGCAGTTGGGCAGAGGAGGCTCCAAGCCTGTGGGAAGCTGCGACTTCAACATTCCTGCTGGGGTCACAGCAGCTGGGCCACCCCAGCCTCATCCAGCTGAGTAGTGGGGTAGGGGGGGCAGGAGCCGGACTTAGGGCAGTGCTGCGGGTAAACGGCAGCCCCCAGTGAAAGCCTGGAGGTGCAGAGTGAACATGGGCACGAGCCCCCCAGTGTAGTGCAGCCATGTGCTGGGCATGGCTTCAAGGCAGTGCGGGCACATCCCTGCTTGTGCCAGGACCTTAGCACACTGAGGCTGCTCCCTGCGGCAACGGCTATCACCTGGTGAGCCCCGCTGTACCAGTGCAAGCCCCAGTCTGAGCCCAGAAGTGTGTGACTAGGGGGCTCTGCAGCCCTGGCCATGCCGTGACTACTGGCCCAGTGCAGTGCTGCTGCCATTGGGCAGGCTCGACGCTCCAGGCTGCCTGCAGGGCCTCACACCTGCACTGCCCGCAGGCAAGCATGGCCGTACCAGCAGGGCTTTGACCTGTGCCACCTTACCTGGCATTCATCCGGCCAGGTGGGAGCAGACATCCTCCCTCACTCCCTGGGGCGATGGCCACAGCAGTGGTGGCACTGCTGGCAGTGCAGCCCAGCTGGCCACTTGGGGAGCAGACCCCTCTGACCCAAGCAGGGTAGGCTGCAGGTTGGGGGAGGCCCTGGCATAGGCAAGAGTCTGTCCAGGGAGGGACAAAAGGCCATGTCCAAGAAGGTGACAGGTTTGTGGTGGCTGCTGAAGACAGACATCCCCCAGGGCTGCAGACATTGCCTGCAGGGGTTCAGGTGCGGTTCCCAAATCCTCTACAAGCCCCACTGTCCCCAGCCTGTGTTCCCCTACCCAGGTTCTCACTTCTGTCCCCCTGGCACCTTCCTGAGCATCCAGCCAGCTCCAGCAGTTGGCAGCCGCAGCACCTCCCACAGTAGAGCCCCCACCCCAGAGGCCTTGGTGTCCTGGCTGCACTGCACGGATCTTACAGAGAGAGTTTGCACAGCATCAGCAGGATTTGCTCCAGCCCCTGTGTGAGCAGCACTGCTGAGATGTGATCCCTGGCAGCAATAACCTATTAAACAGAGTGAGACAAGTGCTGGAAGGAGACCCAGCTGGAGGAGGCAGTTTGCAGGGATGGTGCTGGGAGCAGGAGTCAGGCAGCCCCCGCCTCCACGCTGGTGCTGCCAGGGTTTCGGTGTGTGGGACAGGCTGGTGCTGCCAGGGAAGGCAGGTGGTTTGGAGATGTGTCAGGGTCAGCGTCTGCAGAGCCGGGTCCTGCTCCTATAAGCGGGGATTTCAGCCATTCCTCTGCTATCAGAGCTGGGAGGCTGCTGTGCCCTGGTCCCGCCAGCATGAAATGGGTGCTGGGGCTGGAGCACGTCCGCAGAGCCAGGGTGGCCATGTGCCCACTGGGTCCCTGTGGCCGGCACCCCAGTATGGTGGCTGGTGCATGCCCGCAGGGCCATGCTGGTGGTGGAGCTTGCTGTGGGATATAGGGGTATGCCCGGCAGCGTCCCCATGGTGGGGGGACGAGACAGGTTTGGCCGCTCCTGCTCTCCCTCACTGGAGCGCTGGGCTTGCAGCACTTTATCATGATTTTCCCCTCATCTCCGAGCAGTGATCCCTCACTGCTCACATTACCTGAATAGAAAATGACGTATAAGCTGACATGATTGCCACAGCTCCCAGCGCCACGTGGGGTACTTTCCCTGGTGGCACAGAGGGGCAGGCAGGGTGGGTGGCATGCTGCCTGGCCCTCAGCTCCTCACCCTGTGCTCCCCGCTGCTGTTGTGTCCCCCTCCAGCCAGCTGTGGCAGAGCCAGGGAGAGGAGGGGACCGGTGGTGCTGAGGCACCATGTTAGCAAGGCTGAGCAACAGAGCACTGTGCCCAGCTGCCCACGTGCCCCAGCCTGCCCCAGCTGCTCAATTCCTCCCCTGCTCCATGCCCAGCACCCATACTGGGGATCATGCTGCTGCCCTGCATCCCCGCAGCCTCCTGCAGCTCTCTGCAGGGCTGGGGAGCCACTGGCACCATGTGGCTGCCCGACCGTCAGCACCCCTTCAGCAGCTTTTGGGCTGGGTGAGGCCAGTGTTTACCAGCAGATTCCTGTCCCTGTCCCTTCACCCAGGCTGGCTGGGGCTGTGCAGTGCTGGTGGGGCCAGAGCCCAAGCCTTGGGGTCTGGGCTGCGAGCTGGGGCCATGCTGGCTGCATCCCCGCTCCGGCTGCCTGCGGGTACCATGTGTGTGGCCACCTTGTACCCCAGCAGCGAGGCCGGTCAGGGCATGAGGGCAAAGTCCCTTGTGCAGGCAGGAGCTGCCCAGGGAGGGAAGCAGGGGAAGGACATGCAGGTCATGCTTCAGTGCAGGTGTCAGAGAGGCCGGGATGAGCTGAGCCCTGGCTCTGGGACACGGTCCCCCAGGGGAGCAGCAGTGGGGCCTCCCTGAGCGTGTCCAGCAGAGCTCTGCCACTGGCTGTGGAGGGGAGCAGCCCCCAGCCTGGGGGGATCCCACATCTGCTCCCCCTGGCTGTGTCTGCTCAGCATCTCCCCGCCACGGCACCAGCCGCAGCTTTCAAACAGCTCTTGTATAAAATCAGAAATGGGGAGAGAAGAGTGGGAGCAGGCGACAGTGGCAGCTTATTTGTGATCTGCATTGTGTGGGGAGCTCTTAATTAGAGGTAATTAGACTGATTAACTTGCAAATGAGAAACTCGTCTTTTTCTCCTTTTCTTTCACAAGAAAAAATAAAAAACAAGATAAATATTGAGGCTAATTACTTTGTACCTGCGGCAGAGCGCCCCCCAGCTCATGGGACATCCCTCTCTCAACCAGTGTGCTGCTCGATGCAGTGTGCTATGCGTATCCCTGTCCTGGTGTCCTTGTGATGGCTGTCCTCACTCAGGGCTGGTCCCATGGCAGGGCACGGCAGAGAGGGACCACCCACCATCCTCCATGTACCCTCATGCACCAGTGCATGACAAGGATACAGCATGTGTCCAGGAGTTGATGGGGGCAGTGGCCTCCACAGCACCGGCTATCATCAGGACCTGGCATTGTACCCTGGCACCCTCCCCACCAAACCCATCCCATGCTGGGTGCAGAGCGGGGCTGGGGGGCGGTCCCCTCTGTGGCACTGTGCGGTCCTGACTGTTTTCCAGCTCTTCCCTCATGGCATCTCTGGTTTCCCCCTCACTCTACCAACGCAACACCCTGGGGGCTTTTTTAGCACAACTTGGTTCAAATGTCTGATTAGTCTTTAGGAGATCAAGGGGTCAATTTTCCACAGCTCCTTCCTCTCCATTTAACTAATTTAACTGCGCGATTGTTACAAATTTCATTTTATTATAGCCCTGCTTTTCAGTCCAATTGAATTACCAAAATCTCATTTTCTCAGAAGTGCTGAATATGTAATTAGAGGAAAAATTATGCTCCTGACTGCTTATTAGAGAGGACTGTGCGAGACAGCTTGTCCGGGTGCACACGCAGGTCCGTGGTTCCCCGAGTGCCCACGTTGGCTGGTGAGAGCATGCGCACGCTTCAGAGGCTGCGTGTGAGCAAGCGCCACATGCAACTGTGCCAGAGCCCCAGCACAGAGGCGGTGTGACAGTGATGGGGCGCCATGGGTGGGCTCCTGGGTGCGAAGAGCTTTGCAGGAGTGGCACCAGGGTCTGGGCAGTGCTGGCTGGGCTCCTCAAGGACCTGCGAGCTGTGGGGCAGGGTGCTGAGATGGTGGCTGGAGCCGGCGTGGTGCTTGTGGGAGAGGCATGAGGCTGGTGGATGTGGCCCTTCATCCTGCTATGCGCTGTGTCCTGAGCTGTCTGGATCCAGCTGGGCTGGACTTAGCTGCAGGTAACTCCAGCAGCACCGCACAAGGGCTGTGGCTGCTGGGGACCTGCCTGCTATGGGACCCTGGGAGGGACCGTAGACCTGCTGGCGTGTGGCCCCACTGGAGGAAGATACCTGCTCCTCTCTGGGCCCTGCCCCTCTCTGCCTGGGCTCTAACAGCCACCCACATGCCATGGCTCAGCAGTGTGGGCTGGGACACCTGAAGGTGCTCAGTGCCTCTCTGCTGGGTGCACTGGGGATGAGGCACCCTGCAGCCCTTCCCAGAGCAGCTGCTCTCCAGAGCCCCCAGCCCCTGCCAGCAGTGGGGAGACAGTGGCTGCCCCTCCGAACCACTGGCAGCAGCAGCCACACCAGCCTCTGGCATGGCTTAGACACTCTGGTATGCAGAGCCATGCAGTGCGTAGGCACCCACATCCGATTCTCCGGTGTCTGCAGGGCTCCAGAGGAGCAGGTAGCTCAGGTGTACACTGCTGAGGACTTGGGTCCTCTACAGCCTGTCCTGGTCCCCAGGCTCTGCAGCCAAGCTTGTGCCTCATGTGCCTGCCTGTCCCAAACCCTTCGGTGACTGCTGGGGACCAAGCACTGCTGGGAATTCTGGCCAGCACTGTGTACGCTGGGTCTGTGTTGCCAGCCTGGCTGTTGCCCTCCAGCAGCATCTGCTCAGGGCTGGGAGCTGCTGTGCATGAGCCCCAGCAACACCAGCGATGCCGGGAACTGCTACGAGTGAGCCCTGGCACTGCTGGTGATGCTGGAAGCTGCTGCAGGTGACCTGTGTCACTGCCACCAGTGCCAGGCCCTGCTCAGGAGGGAGCACCACGCGTCCCAGAGCTGCTGTCCTCCCGCTCACTGCGGACCTGATCCTGTCATGTCTCCGGCAGTGACGCAGCCTGGTCGCTCCCTGATGCAGTGGCACAGGTACATGCGAGCCTGGGAGATGTCAGCTGCGCACACGTGGGGGACAGCCGGGAGCCCCCCCAAGCACCCCCATCTCGCCTCGGTTACACAACATTATCATTTCATAATACTCTGAAATATACATGAAGTTGGCTGAATGCAGATGAAATTGCACCATTTACTTCATGAATATTTCATGCAGCCTCAGCTCCGAATGAAGTTTCCAGCTGGTGGAGCCAGGACCTGGGGCTGGACCCCGCTCCCCGCCTGCCCGGCACAGGGGGTGATGGGGATGCGCAGGTAGCTTTGTGCTGGCACCTGGTCTCGTGTCTTATCCCCCCTCCTGCTGGCTATTGCATGCCTGCCAGCCACCATGTCCTTCCTCCCTGGGCTCCCATGGGCAGAGGGCTAGCAGCGTCCATCCCTGGCTGTGCCGCAGCAGCCAGGCTCTGTCAGAATGGGCTCATGGAGCTGAGGGCAGGATCTGGCCCTGCTGCCCTGGGCCGGCAAGGGGCAGCTCCCCCCTTGCAGGGTCCTGGTGCAGGGAAGTTGGGGCAGAAGGGGCAGGTGTGTGGCAGCCCAGAAAAATGCTCTTTTTCCCCTGCCAGCAGGCTGCCCTGCCTTACCCCCTGCTGCTGTTGTTGTTCCTCCTCCTCCTCCTTCTCCTTGTCTCACGCAGTCGCTCCAGCCCCTTGGGTCCTGCCTGTTCTCTCCAGCCCCGCTTCCCACTTGAGCATCCCTGGCAGATGCTGTTAGCCGGCTCTCACCCCTCCCCTGCCTCCTCCTTAATGAAGACATTAAGCACGGCTGCTGCTACCTCCAGCCTCCGCAGCTCCCCACCTCCTTTCACAGTTCCTTCCCAGGGGGGTGATTCCCCCATTGTCTGGGGGTGATTTCCCCAGCTCTCTGTGGGGCCACGATGGCCCCAGTTGTGGGGAGGAGAAGCAACCCGCTGCCATCTCCCACTGGCTCCCATGGTGGGCAGGGCTTGTCCCTCCTGGGGCCAGGGACATCCCTGCAGTGAGCACCCCGACCTCACTCCCCAGGTGCAGCCCAGGGCTCTGTGGCTGGTGCCTGCTCGGGGCTGGGCATGCTGCTTTGTATGGATGGCGCGGCATTTTGGGTAATGAAATATTCACAGGTCAGTGATTCCTTGAGAAATGACGGGGATCAGTCAATTCCTTTTCAGGGAGTAATTTTCTTCCCCTTCACGGCCTCTGTTTCATGTTGACAGTCATTAGCATGAGCGAGCAGCTGGATCGAAGGAGGGACATTGTGGCTGTCACGCAGATGAGCCGTGCCGGGCATGGCCTCGCAGCAGCCTGCGATGACAGCATCACCACGTGGCCCCTGCGTGCCTGGGGGGGGCATGGGGCCGTGTGAGGACCCTCCTGCTGCTGCCGGGGCATTTGCTGAGCCGGTCTCTCAGTGCTCAGCACAGCGCAGGGCTGCTGTGCTGCCTTGCTCTGAGGCAGCAGGCAGAGGAGTGGATGCTCCCATCAGCTTCCCTGTCTGCTGCCCTGGTTTGTCCCCAGCTACATGTGCTGCTGGCGGGCATGACAGGTCCTGCTGCAGCAATGTGCTGCAGACCTGTTGCAGCAGCAAGCAGCTGCCCTGGCACAGGCAGAGGAGCGGGCAGGGGTGCCCTCAGGGAATTGCTCAACACCCTTCCCTGCACTCGGCTCTGACCTCAGGCTGTCTCGCAGTGCAGCAAGGGGATGCCCTGACAGCAACCGAGCAAGCAGGAGCCAGTCTGGGTGAGAGTAACATGCTTGCCGCCTGCACTGCCTGCTCTGCCTGTAGGATATGCTGCCCGCTGAGGCTCTGCAGCTTGGAGGAACATCTTAGTGGCCTCCTTGGATGCTGTGGTGGGGCTAGGACCCCAGCCCCTCGCAGCACCCATCAGCAGGTGGCTGGTTCCCAGTGGAAAGAGCGGGACAGCCACAGGCATTGGGGACCACAGCTGGGCTGGCTGCCCATAGCTGCCTGCAGATCCATGCTGCCTTTGCTTCTTTGACACCTGTGGCTGCAGGCTCCTTGGTGCATGCTGCTCTCAGGGCTCCCTTCTTGCTGGTGGTGGAGAGGTGCATGGTGACAGGACTGTGCCCCCTCCCCAGCCGCTCTGGGGCTCAGCATGCTGGCATCCAGCCAGGCTACATGTGCCATGACAAGGCGGTGCTGTGCCATAACCAGGGGGTGCCATGCTGCCCCTGCACCAGCAGCACTGGCCTGAGTGCAGCGCGCAGGAAGAGGACACCCACAGGCAGAGCTGTCCAGGTTGGGGTTGCCCTGGGCTGGAGATGAGAGCAGGGCTTGGCCGAGGCAGTGGGATGGTCATGAGGCTTTGGTGGAAACTCTGTGCGTGTTTGTGTCAGCCGCAGGCGAGGGGAGCAGCCCCAGGACAGGCTGCTGCCCGGTTATAAATCGTGACTGTGTGTGCAAGCAGAGGCTCCGGCTGAGTCTGGGCATGGCCTGCTGGCTGGCCTTGTGGACCCGCCGCACTGTCCATCTGCAGCTGGAGGTGGGTGGCAGCAGGTAATAGTTGCTCGAAAGCAGTCAGTAACTCTGGGGAGCTGGCGTGCTGCACCTTCGTGCCGTGCCAGCAGGATGCCCATCATGGGCTAGGTGTGCCGCAGGGTGCTAGCGGGTGGGTGGCCTGTCGGTAGTGCAGGCACTCTGTGCTCAGCTAATTGCTCAGACATGTCCCTTGTGTTCAGGGGCTCCTGGTGTGTTATTTTCTTAAAAAGGAGCAAATGTTAAAAATGGCGTCGTCAGCCCCAAGCTGACAGGCACAATCACCAAAGTGCGGCGTCTGCAGGAACTGGCCCCACGCGCTAAATGACTTGAAAGGAAATGGCCTGGATTGTGCTGAGGAGGCAGAGTGCGGTGGGGAGAAAGCAAGTGGAGCAAACAAAAAAAACTTCATTAATTAAAGAAACTCGTTAATGAGGGACATTTAATCAGCTAAAGATGATATCTACCCCCTGCCTGCTGTGGCAGCCACTGCGCAGGGCTGGTGCTGCGAGGCTGAGCTATGAGCAGGGCAGGAGCCGCCGCTGCACAGGGGACACCACACAGGGGACCTCAGGGTCCCACCAGCTCTGCCTTCCAGGGCTGGCCTTGGGGAGCAGCATCCTGCAGCTGGCTGGACAGAGCCGCTCTCAGGGGGCTCCCCTGGCCCTGGACTCCTCAGCACAGTGCTCTGCCAAGGAGCCAGGAGGCAGCAGGACACCCGCCAGCCCAGAGGATGCAGCGGCATGTGCTGCGCTTCCCAGAGCTGCTTCTGCCCTTGACAGCGAAGGCCTCAGCTCCCCCTCCCAGCCCTCTGCTGCTGTCCCCAGGGCTGTGGTGTTACGGCACAGGGCTATGCCACAGCTGTGCCGGTATCTTGCCTGAGCAGGTGGGCAGCATGGGGAGCAGAGGTGATGGGTGCTGCTCATGCTCCCTGTGCTATGTTAAATACCGACGGGTTTGCTCCACACTTGGCCTTGGGTGCTGCACTAAGCTCCTCTCTTGTTTACTAAATGAGGGCCACGGGTGGTTAATAGTCAGAATTTCTTTCAATGCAAGTGCAGAAAGCTGCCCCACAAAGCACCTTGCGGGAGCATCCCCCATGATGCCCCTAGAAGGACATGCAGTGTGTGAGCAAGAGGCACCTGTTGGAGCCCCCTGGCCCTGGCACCATGCCATGGTCTCCAGTCACGGCTGGGCACTCCGAGCTGGGAGCACCACCTGGCTGCAGGCCGGTGCCGTCTGGCTGCCTCCCCTGAGGTGCAGAGGTGGGTCCCCAGGACCCACTCCAGGCACTCAGCGCAGAGAGGGACCCCGGGAAGGGGCTGCTCCTGGTGCAGGCTCAGGGGTGGCTGTGGGGCCAGGGCCCCAGTAACCCCTCTGGGAGGAGCAGGGGGGCTTCCTCACTGCCTGGGGCTGCCTGCAGACGGGGCTATTCCCACACTGCAGGCAGCCCAGAGCAGCCGGCAAGGGAGGATGCCGGCAGTGCGTGGTGCGGGGCTGAGCAGCAGCCACTTGCCCGTGACATCAATGGGCATCGCACAGCCAAACCTGTCGCCATCCCCCTCCCCGCGGGGCTCTCACCCCCGGCAGCCCCCAGCCACTGAGCCGAGCAGCCTCGTCCGCACGGACGGGCAGCGCGCACAGGAGAGAGGTGCTGGGAGCTGTAGATCTGCTCCTCTGCAGCACCAGCAGCCCCAGCAATGGTGAGCAAAACAGGGGAACTTAATGGTCCCTGAATGAAATAATACTTGGGCTGACTAGCACTGCGACAGCCCTAATTAATAACATATATGAACGTGGCTGTCAGGGCAGGCTGGCAAGGAGCCAGTTGGGCCCAAGACCTGGGCAGGTGGGGACAGCCCCTCCCCCAGCCCCTGTCTGCATCCCCCTGCCCGCTCACTGTTCCTGCCTGGGCAGAAGTGCCCATCCCTGCTGTGATGGTGGCTGAGCCTGGCGATGGTGACAGCAAAACTGAGTGTCCAGCACAGAGCACGCAGGAGTGCTACAGGCTGCTCCTGCTGCTGGCTCTGTTCACGGAGGCAGGGAGGGTCAGGCACTGGGCATCAGGGATGCAGGGAAGGTCAGGCACTGGGATCAGCGATGCAGGGAATGTCAGGCACTGAGCATCAGGGATGTGGGGAGAGAGAGTCAGGCACTGGGACCATGGCTGTTGTGACTGGTGTCTGCCTGCTCCCTGGAGCAGGCTCAGGTGCTGGGGCCAGGCTGAGCACAGGGTGGAAACCCTCACGTCTGCGAGGTGGGGTTTGCACCTGCGGTGTAGGCAGGAGCGTTGCCCTGGATGCCCAGCTCAGGGGCAGTGCCAGGGATGGGGCTCTACCATCCTGCAGCATCGGCAGCCCCGGGCCGCACTGGCAGGTGTATCTGGCTGGCGTGTCCCTGCGCAGCTGAGTCAGCACAGGAAGGCACTGGCAAGCCTGCCAATGACTTGCAGATCTGTAGCGGGATTATTTACGCTGGGTTTGCATGTGGTCCCACCGTGCCTCTGGTGCGGGCTCCATTGCCTCCCTCACAGGCACGACGGCCCTGCTTGCTGGGGGACGGTGGCTGGCAGCGCGGCCCCCCCATCTGCACCCCACCACCCCTCCGTACCATAAATTGGCCACACACAATTAAGGAGCTTGTCTCCACAGGCTGAGCCACAGATGTATTTCATGGGTGAGAGGCTGCCATGGTGGGTTGTAAAGCATCTGAGGGGCTGCTGGCACTGCCCTGCGTGCTGGTTTAGGCATTCTCAGCCTCTTGGCTGCTGGCGGAGGCTGCTGCCGTGCACCACAACGGGCATCTGTGTGTGGTGGTACGTGCAGCACACACGTGTGCCACAGGGCAGAGCCTGTGGGTGCACATAGGGCTGTGAGGATGGATGGATGGATGGATGATGGATGGATGGTGGATGGGTGGGTGGGTGGGGTGTGCAAGAGAGATGCAGGCTGGCAGCCCCATGCTAGCCCCTCAGGCCAGCCCCCCCAGCAGGCAATAGGCAGCCCTTGGTCCGTAGCACATGTGCAGCTCACTCTGTTTGACTGGGGTGGTCAGGTGGGCAGAATTAGAGCAAGGGGCCTAATCAAATATTTAGCAGTTAATTGATCTGTTGTTGGCCAAGGGGCTATCAGCATTCCTGCCTGACCGCCCCTCCATGCCTCCATGGCCGTGCTACTGTTTGCTGCCATCACCATCATTGGGATGCCAGGTTTGCTGCCAGCAGGCGCTGATGCTGTACCGTCCCCTGCAAGAGCAACGTTGCCAGCCTGGCTTTGCTTTGCCCCATGTTGGGCTCCAAACTGAGGGCTGCCCTGGTTTCCTTCCCCAAGGAGATGGCAATGTGCAGGCTTCCATAGGTAAGCCCCACGGGGGCGTTTGCTCTGCTCTCCTGCTGCCCAAGCCCCAGCACATGGGGCAGGCAGGGCCCCAGAGCAGGAGAGGATGGAGGCTTGGCTGTGTACGATGGAACCCAAGAGCTGCCGTGGCATGGTGACAGCCCAGGGTCTGGGGGGACACACACCAAAGGCTGGGGCATGGTGGGCCTGAGGGGCCTGGGTCTGGCCGCAGTGACCAGGACCCCTCCCCAGGGCAGGATGCAGCCCAGGCACCCCGGGGAGACCAGTGGGTAAGGGGGTCGGTGCCGCTGTCTTGGCAGGGTAACCAGGACGCCACGGCTCCGCCAGACGCGATGGCTCAGCCCTACCCCCCGGCCCAGTATCCCCCACCCCCCCAGAATGGGATCCCCGCAGAGTATGCGCCGCCGCACCCCCACCCCACGCAGGACTACTCGGGACAAAGCACAGTACCAGAGCACGCCATGACCCTCTACACACCAGCACAGAGCCATGCCGAGCAGCCGGGCACCGATGCCAGCACACAGTCCATAGCAGGGACACAGACGGTACCGGTAAGGGAGTGGTGTCGGGGGTGCGGGGGGGTCTGAGGGCAGCATCGGAGCTGCCAGGAGAGGTACCAGGGCAGTGGTGCTGGCCTGGCTGTGGTCCCTCAGGGCACTGGGCTGTGTGTCCCCACCACAGCCACTGGCTCTCTCCCTTGCAGTC